>NC_069805.1:5638532-5945782 GCF_027406575.1 Nycticebus coucang
TGTACATATAACATGATTTATTAATCCATTTCTGGATTGTTGGGCACTTGGGCTTTTTCCATGATTTAGCAATTCTGAATAAGGCTTCAATAAACATTCTGGTACAAATATGTTTGCTATGATCTGATTTTTTGGTCTTATGGGTACATGCCTAGTAGAGGAATTAAAGGATTGAATTCCAGATCTATTTTTAGATCTCTAAGTGTTCTCCATATATCTTTCCAAAAGGAATGTATAAATTTGCACTCCCACCAGCAGTGTAGAAGTGTTCCCTTTTCTCCACATCCACACCAACATCTCTGGTCTTGGAATTTTGTGATACAGGCTAATCTTACTGGAGTTAGATTATATCTCAAAGAAGTTTGATTTGCGTTTCTCTAATGATTAAACATGATGAGCATTTTTTCATATGTCTATAGGTCATGTGTCTGTCTTCTTCAGAGAAGTTTCTCTTCAAATCCCTTGCCCAGCCTGCTATGGGATCACTTGTTCTTTTCTTGCTTATACATTTGAGTTCTCTTTGGAGTCTAGTTATTAAACCTATGTCAGAGACATAACCAGCAAATATCTTCTCACATTCTGAGAGCTGTTTGCTTGCTTTACTTACTGTGTTCTTCTCTGTGCAGAAGCTTTTTAGTTTGATCATGTCCCAGTAGTGTATTTTTGAAGCTGCTTCAATTGCCCAGGGGATCCTCCTCATAAAATACTCTCCCAGCCATATTTCTTGAAGGGTTTTCCCACAGTCTCTTCTAGTATTTTTATTATTTTTTTCTTTCTTTTTTCTTTTTTCTTCCTTCCTTCCTTCCTTCCTTCCTTCCTTCCTTCCTTCCTTCCTTCCTTCCTTCCTTCCTTCTTCTTCTTTCTTTCTTTCTTTCTTTCTTTCTTTCTTTCTTTCTTTCTTTCTTTCTTTCTTTCTTTCTTTCTTTCTTTCTTTTTTTCTTTCTTTCTTTCTATTAAATCATAGCTTTGTACATCAATATGATCATGGGGCACCATACACTTGGTTCATAGACCATTTGACATATTTTCATCACATTAGTTGACATAGTCCTCCTGGTATTTTCTTAGTTACTTTGCTAAGATATTTACATTCCACATTTACCAATCCTCACATATACCCTTGTAAGATGCACCACAGGTGTGATCCTTTCAATCTCACTCCTTCTACCCACTTCCCCCTCCCACCCCAATTTTACACCCTTTCCCCTATTCTTAGGTTGTAACTAGGTTATAGCTTTCATGTGAAGGTCCTAAATTAGTTTCTTAGTAGTGGTGAGTACATTGGATACTTTTTCTTCTATTCTCGAGACACTTTACTGAGAATAATATGTCTTCTAGTATTTTTATAGTTTCATGTCTTAAGTTTAAATTTTTAAGCCAGTGAGAGTTTATCTTTTTTTTTTTTCTTGGCCGGGGCTGGGTTTGAACCCACCACCTCTGGCATATGGGATATGCGCCCAACTCCTTGAGCCACAGGTGCCATCCGAGAGTCTATCTTAGTTAATGGGAAAGGTGTGGGTCCAGTTTCAGTCTTCTGCAGGTTGCACCCTGCTCACCCAGCACCATTTGTTAAATAGGGAATCTTTTCCCCACTGAATGTTTTTAATTATCCTTGTCAAAGATTAAGTAATGGTAAGTAGCTGGATTCATCTCTTGGTTCTCTATTCCGTTCCAGACATCTACTTCTTGTTTTTGTGCCAGTACCATGCTCTTTTGATCACAATCAATTCGTAGTATATTTGGAGGCCTGGTAGCATGATTTCTCCTCCTTTGTTTTTATTTTTGAGTAATGTCTTGCTATTTGACTTTTTTTCTGATTTTATATAAAACACAGTATTGTTTTTTCAAGATCTTTAAAGTATGACAGTGGAGCTTTAAAAGGGATTGCGTGGGGGGAGAGACAAGATGGAGGACTGAAGCCAGCTTTCAACAGAGGCTCCCGTCCAGAAGGAGAGATAAGGGACAGGAATTTCGTAAGTATCCTGGTGGAATTGAGCCACACCAAGAGAGAAGGTTGAAGAATGCACATCAATACCGCTGAGGCAAGCTGTGATCAGAAGGACGCAAGCAAAAGGTACAAAATCCACCACCAAGCGGACGGGATTCCCCCTCCCCCATGAGACCGGCTCAAGAGCCCCACAAATAAAGAAACGGGCAGAAATTAAAGGCCCTCCCACTACACTCCATGGGAGAGACCTTCTAAAAACTGGACCTACCTCCCCTACTGGGGTGCCGTGGCGTTCTCCTGCCGGGCATAACACTGAATAAAACCTTAAAAATCCTTTGCCGGCAACCCTGAATCCCCAACACTCCCCTCCCGCCCACTGAGGTCTGGAGGCCTGTGCCCCAGGAGTTCGGATTCCTGAGTGATTTCTCAAGGGGAGTGGACAGTCCTCGAGTTGCGACTGGTCAGCACTGACTCTGAGGCACGCGAGTGAGGAGAGGGCACCAGGCTGAGGGAAGTCACGACTCAGCAGCACTTCCCTGTGGTGTGGTGCATCAATATGGCCAGGCATAAGACTGAATGAAACTCTAGCTTCCCCTCCACTCTCACTCGGGGTCTGGGGGCCTGTCCCCCAGGGGTTCGGAGCCTGAGTGATTTCTGGTGGGGAGCACACAGTGCCCGAGCTGCAACTGGTCAGTGCAGAATCTGAGACATGCGAGCAAGGAGACGGCACTGGGCTGAGGGGGAGTCACGCCTCGCTGGCACTTCCCTGCAGTGCGGTCCAGCAGCCCTCCCCGGGCAACATTACTACACAAAACTGAATAAAACCCTAGCTTCCTCGCTGAGTGCCCCTACTCTCAATCCAGGTCCGGAGGCCTATCCCCCAGGAGTTCGAATCCTTGTGTGATTTCTCGAGGGGAGTGCACAGTGCTCGAGCGGGTCAGCGGTGACTCTGAGACATGTGAGTGAGTAGAGGGCACTCTGCTGAGGGGGAATCAAGCCTTGGTGGCACTTTCCTGCGGTGCAGTGCAGAAGCCCTTCCTGGGCGGGCAACAGTACATCCAGGCATAAAACCGAATGAATCTATAGCTTCCCCCCAACTCCCACTCGGGGTCTGGGGGCCTAGCCCTCAAGAGTTCGGATTCCTGGGGGATCTCTATAGGGGTGTGGACCAAGCATAAACTGCGGCAGCTCAGTGCGGACTCTGGTGTGCGAGACAAAAGAGAAAAGGGTCGGTTGAGTGCCCACACCAGAGCGGCAGTTCCCTGGAGGCAGAGCAACAGCTGTTTTTTCTTTAACTGCAGAACGGCTCACTTCTGGATATTCTGAGGCCACACCCCCTGTCTCCCTGGGCAACCAGAGGAAGCCACCAGTGAGCGGTGGATTTCCAGACACTGCTCACAAACCTGGGAAGCTTTCAGGGTGGGGCCGACATAGAGAGGTGATCAGACGCAAGCCTTCAGCAGCAAAGAGGACACAAACTTCCAGCAGCAAAGACGTTTGAACTCAGAACAGCCCGTCGTCTGTAGGCGATTTCAGCAGGAACAGAGACAGAACCCCGCAAAGTTGTCTATTCTGTTCTGTTCTGTTAACAGCACCCATCAGGGATGGGGCTAAGCCTGAGTGAACACCTCCTTCCCATCACCTGCATCAAGCACTCAAAGATGTCAGGCCCCATCTCCTCCTGGTAAATAGCAGCAGTCGGCAGGGGCCTGGTAGAATTCCTTGTGATTCGGGCAGGTGCAAACCCCTGGAGTGTCTGTTCACTGCTGGCAACTGGGTTAGCCATCTGCAGAGATACCAGTGACTGGGTCTGATGGAGGGGCAAAGTGGGGAAGGAGATGTCAACCTTCCCGGACTGCTCCGTTTGCTCGGTAGCTCCTCCTGACTCCACGCTGCACTGGGATGAGCCGTGTCAGAGGAGTCACCAGGCCCCTGTGATACAGTTCCCAGAGACCTCTTGAACTCTCCCACCCGAGACAGGTGCTGATTGAGACAGTTGATTTGGACCTTTTGAACTGGGCTAATAGAATGAGGACTTTTCAGGGGGTGCCATGGGTGTGTGTTTGTAGGAAGCTTTGATTCTCCTATTCCAACTGGGGCCAGAGGGGGGCAGGTGGGGTGACATAATTGCTGATTTTTCCACACAGCTGAGACTTCAACCCAGAGTAGATGAAGCAAAAGGATCGAACAGAAACCAGCTGAAAACAAGACAGAACCACTTAACTCGACCACACAAGACAGGGCCCCAGTTTCTCAGGCCACAACACTGTACCGGCCCTTGATAAAGCCCCAGGGGAAAAATCAAAGAGAGTAAAATAACCATGGTGTGGATTCAGCAGAAAAATTATGGTAACATGAATGACCAGAATAGATCAACACCCCCAAGAAAAGATACGGCAGATGTGATTGAAGATTCCATTCATAAACAACTGGCTGAGATGTCAGAAATCGAATTCAGAATTTGGATTGAAGACAAGATTAATAAAATGGAATTAGGAATTCGAGGAGAAATTCAAAAGTTGTCTCAAGAATTTAACGAATTTAAAGACAAAACCACAGAGACTTAGACACACTGAAGCAAGAATTTCAATTTAAAGTCCTCAAAGCTATGAAAAATACAGTAGAATCACTCAGCAACAGAATGGAGCATGCAGAAGAAAGGATTTCTTTCATTGAAGATAAAGTCTTCAAACGCTCCCAATCTCTCAAAGAGGAAGAGAAATGGAGAGTAAAAGGAATCACTGACTCACAGAGCCCTCAGATAATTTGAAAAAAAAAACAATTTACGAACTATTGGGATTTCCGAGAATGATGAAGTGGCCTCGAAGGGCACAGAGGCCCTTCTGAATGAAATTATGAAAGAAAATTTTCCAGACATGTCTAGAGAATCTGATTCAGAAAGCAGACAGCTTCAGAACCCCAGCACGATTCAACCCCAATATGTCATCCCCCAGACATATCATAATTAGCTTCACTAAAGTTAACATGAAAGAGATTCTCAAAGCAGCCCGGCAAAAGAAAACTATTACGTACAAAGGTAAGAATATTAGAATAACTGCAGATCTCTCTGCTGAAACTTTTCAAGCCAGAAGAGAGTGGTCATCAACATTTAATCTCCTAAATCAAAATAACTTTCAACCCGGAATCTTGTATCCAGCTAAACTGAGTTTCATCTATGATGGAGAAATTAAATACTTCAATGACATTCATATGTTGAAAAAATTTGCCATAAGTAAACCAGCTCTTCAGGATATTCTTAGACCTATCCTTCACAATGACCAACCCAATCATGTACCACAAAAGTAAAGTCACTCAAAAACGTCGGATCAAACTCCAAATTCCTAACAGGCAAAAGAATTAAAAATGTCCATTGGACCTTTGAAAAACTAGATACCCAAAATTCCACCAGACTTATCAATGCTCACCATCAATGTGAATGGCTTAAACTGTCCTCTAAAGAGGCATAGGTTAGCTGACTGGATACAAAAACTCAAGCCAGATATTTGTTGCATACAAGAGCCACATCTTAACTTAAAAGACAAACTCAGACTCAGGGTTAAAGGTCATCCATATTTCAGGCAAATCATAATAGAAAAAAGCAGGTGTTGCAATTTTATTTGCAGATACAGTAGCGTTTAAACCATCAAAAGTAAGGAAGGACAAGAATGGTCACTTCATATTTGTTAAGGATAATACTCAACATGATGAGATCTCAATTATTAATATCTATGCACCCAACCAGAATGCACCTCAATTTATAAGAGAAACTCTAACAGACATGACTAACTTGATTTACTCCAGCTCCATAATCGTCGGAGATTTCAACACTCAATTGGCAGTGTTGGATCGATCCTCCAGCAAGAAGCTGAACAAAGAAATCTTAGACTTAAACTTAACCATACAATGTTTAGATTTAGCAGACATCTACAGAATATTTCATCCCAACAAAACTGAATACACATACTTCTCATCAGCCCACGGAACTTACTCCAAAATTGACCACATTTTAGGTCACAAGTCTAACCTCAGTAAATTTAAAGGAATAGAAATTATTCAATGCATATTCTCGGACTCTCATGGAATAGAACTTGAATTGAGTAACAAAAGGAATCTGCATACACATACAAAAACATGGAAGTTAAATAACCTTATGCTGAATGATACCTGGGTCAGAGATGAGATTAAGAAAATAATCGCCTATTTTTTGGAACAAAATGACAATGAAGACACAAACTATGAGAACTTCTGTGACACCGCAAAGGCAGTTCTAAGATGGAAATTTATAGCACTGCAAGCCTTCCTCAAGAGAACGGAAAGAGAGGAGGTTAACAATTTAATGGGACATCTCAGGAAACTGGAATAGGAAGAACATTCCAACCCAAAACCCAGTAGAAGAAAAGAAATAAACAAAATTAGAGCAGAATTAAATGAAATTGAAAACAAAAGAATAATAAAACAGATCAATAAATCAAAAAGCTGGTTTATTGACATGGTCAATAAAATAGATAAACCTCTGGCCAACCTAATCAGAAAAGAAAGAGTAAAATCTCTACTATCATCAATCAGAAACAACAAAGACGAAATAACAACAGAGTCATCAGAAATCCAAAAAATCCTTAATGAATATTAACAGAAACTTTATTCTCAGAAATATGAAAATCTGAAGTAAATTGACCGATACTTGGAAGTACGCCGCCTTCCAGGACATAACCAGAATCAAGTGGAAATGTTGAACAGACACATTTCAAGTTCAGAAATAGCATCAACTATACAAAACCTCCCTAAAAAGAAAAGCCCGGTACCAGATGGTTTCACGTCAGAATTCTACCAAACCTTTAAAGAGGAATTAGTACCTATATTACTCAACCTGTTCCAAAAGGTAGAAAAAGAAGGAAGAATACCCAACACATTCTATGAAGCAAACATCACCCTGATCCACAATCCTGGAAATGACCCAACAAGAAAAGAAAATTGTAGACCAATAGCCCTAATGAATATAGATGCAAAAATATTCAACAAGATCCTAACAAAAAGAATCCAGCAACACATCAAACAAATTATACATCATGACCAAGTTGGTTGTATCCCAGCGTATCAAGGCTGGTTCAATATACGTAAATCTATAAATATAATTCAGCACATAAATAAATTAAAAAACAAAGACCATATGATTCTCTCAATTGATGCAGAAAAAGCTTTTGATAATATCCAGCATCCCTTCATGATCAGAACACTTAAGAAAATTTGTCTAGAAGGGACTTTTCTTAAACTGATAGAGGCCATCTACAGCAAACGCACAGCCAATATCATATTGAATGGAGTAAATTGGAATCATTTCCACTCAGATCAGGAACCAGACAATGCTGCCAATTGTCTCCATTGCTTTTCAACATAGTAATGGAAGATTTAGCCCCCACAATTAGGGAAGAAATGGTGATCAAGGTTATCCATGTAGGGTCAGAACAGATCAAACTTTCTCTCTTCGCAGATGATATGATTGTGTATCTGGAGAACACTAGGAACTCTACTACAAAACTCCTAGAAGTGATCAAGGAATACATCAGCTTCTCAGGTTACAAAATCAACATCCATAAATCGGTAGCCTTTATATACACCAACAACAGTCAAGTTGAGAAAGCAGTTAATGACTCTATCCTATTCACAGTAGTGCCAAAGAAGATGAAATATTTGGGAATTTACCTAACAAAAGATGTGAAAGACCTCTATAAAGAGAACTATGAAACTCTAAGAAAAGAAATAGCTGAAAATGTTAACAAATTTAAAAAGAAATCATGCTCATGGCTAGGAAGAATCAACATTGTCAAAATGTCCATACAACTCAATGCAATATATAATTTCAACGCACTCCCTATCAAAGTTCCACAGTCATATTTTAAAGATCTTGAAAAAACAATACTTCGTTTTATATGGAATCAGAAAAATACTCGAATACCCAAGACATTACTCAGAAATAAAAACAAAACAGGAAGAATCACACTACCATACCTCAGACTTTACTACAAATCAATAGTGATCAAAACAGCATGGTACTGGCACAAAAACAGAGAAGTAGATATCTGGATCAGAATAGAGAACCAAGAGATGAATCCAGCTACTTACCGCTATTTGATTTTTGACAAGCCAATTAAAAACATTTAACAAATGGTGCTAGGTGAACTGGCCTGCAACCTGCAGAAGACTGAAATTGGACCTACACCTTTCACCATTAACTAAGATAGACTCTCATTGGATTAAAGATTTAAACTTAAGACACGAAACTATAAAAATAGTAGAGGAGAATGCAGGAAAAAACCTTGAAGAAATTGGTCTGGGTGAGTATTTCATGAGGAGAACCCCCCGGGCAATTGAAGCAGCTTCAAAAATACACTACTGGGACTTGATCAAACTTAAAAGCTTCTGCACAGCTAAAAACACTGTAAGTAAAACAAGCAAACAGCCATCAAAATGGGAGAAGATATTTGCAGATCATATCTCTGACAAAGGTTTAGTAACCAGAATCCACAGAGAACTGAAACACATCAGCAAGAAAAAAACAAGGGATCCCATCACAGGCTGGGCAAGGGATTTGAAGAGAAACTTCTCTGAAGAAGACAGGTGCACGGCCTTCAGACATATGGAAAAATGCTCATCATCTTTAATCATTAGAGAAATGCAAATCAAAACTACTTTGAGATATCATCTAACTCCACAGAGACTAGCCTACATCACAAACTCTCAAGAGCAGAGATGTTGGCGTGGATGCGGAGAAAAGGGAACACTTCTGCACTGCTGGTGGGAATGCAAATTAATACATTCCTTTTGGAAAGAGATATGCAGAGCACTCAGAGATCTAAAAATAGATCTGCCATTCAATCCTGTAATTCCTCTGCTGGGCATATACCCAGAAGACCAAAAATCACAACATAACAAAGATATTTGTAACAGAATGTTTATTGCAGCCCAATTCATAATAGCTAAGTCATGGAAAAAGCCCAAGTGCCCATCGATCCACGAATGGATTAATAAATTGTAGTATATGTACACCATGAAATACTATGCAGCCTTAAAGAAAGATGGAGACTTTACCTCTTTCATGTTTACATGGTTGGAGCTGGAACATGTTCTTCTTAGTAAAGTATCTCAAGAATGGAAGAAAAAGTACCCAATGTACTCAGCCCTACTATGAAACTAATTTTTGGCTCTCCTATGAAAGCTATAACCCAGTTACAACCTAAAAATAGGGGGAAGTGGGAAAGGGAGGGGGCATGGTTAGAGTGAGCGGGATCGGTGGGATCACACCTGTGGTGCATCTTACAGGGGTATTTACGAAACTTGGTAAATGTAGAATGTAAATATTTTGGCACAGTAACTTAGCTAACGCTGGAAAGGCTATATTAACCACTGTGATAAAAATGTGTCAAATGGTCTATGAAGCGAGTGTGTGATGCCCCATGATCATATCAATGTATACAGTTATGATTTAATAAAAAAAGAAAAGAAGATCAAAAAACAAAACAAAACTAAATCAACCACCAATCAGACGGGAGTCCCCCTCCCTCATGAGGCCTGCTCAGGAGCCCCACAATTAAACAAACGGGCAGAAATTAAAGGCCCTCGCACTACACTCCAGGGGAGACATATTCTAAAAACTGGACCTACCTCAACTACTGGTGTGCCGTGGCGTTCTCCTGCCGGGCATAAAACTGAAAAAAACTCTAGCTTCCCCGCTGAGTGCCCAGCAATACCCCCCACTCTCACTCGGGGTCTGGAGGCCTGTCCACCAGGAGTTCGGATCCTTGGGTGATTTCTCGAGTGCAGTGCACAGAGCCTGAGCTGTGTCAGGTCAGCACCAACTCTGAGACATGTGAGCGAGGAGAGGGCACTCTGCTGAGGGGAAGTCAAGCCTTGGCGGCACTTCCCTGCAGTGCAGTGCAGCAGCCCTTCCCGGGGAAAAATACGGCCCAGCAACAAAACTGAACAAAAATCTAGCTTCCCCACTGAGCACCCGCACTCCCCACCACTCTCACTCGGGGTCTGGAGTCCTGCCCCCCAGGAGTCCAGATCCTTGGGTGATTTCTAGAGGGGAGTGCACAGGGCCCGAGCTGCATCAGGTCAGTGCTGACTTTGAGACACGTGTGTGAGGAGAGGGCACTCTGCTGTGGGGAAATCAAGCCTTGGTGGCACTTCCCTATGGTGCGGTGTAGCAGCCCTCCCCGGGCAACAATAAGGCCGGGCATAATAATGAATGAAACTCTAGCTTACCCACCACTCCCACTCGGGTTCTGGGGGCCTGTCCCCCAAGAGTTCGGATTCTTGGGGGATCTCTCGAGGGGTGTGGACCCAGCATAAACTGCGGCAGCTCAGTGCTGACTTGCGGGTGTGAGACAGAGGAGAAAAGAGTCAACTGAGTGCCCACACCAAAGCGGAAGTTCCCTGGAGGCAGATCAACAGCCGATTTTTCTTTAACAGCAGACCGGCTCACTTCTGGATATTCTGAGGCCACACCCTCTCTATCCCAGGGTAACGAGAGGAGGTCACTGGTGAGCGGGGATTTCCTGACACTACTAACCAACCCGGGGAGCTTCCAGGGCAGGGCTGACCCAGAGACGTGATCAGACGCAAACCTCAAGAAAAAAAGAGGACAGAAATCTCCAGCAGCAAAGACGTTTGAACTCAGAACAGCCCATCTTCTGTAGGCGATTTTGGCAGGAACAGAGACAGAACCCCGCAATTGTCTGTTCTGTTCTGTTCTGTTCTGTTAGCAGCATCAATCAGGGATGAGGCTAAGCCTGAGTGAACACCTCCTTCCCATCACCTGCATCAAGCACTCAAAGAAGTCAGGCACCATCTCCTCCTGCTAGATAGTGGTAGACTGCGGGGGCCTGGTAGACTTCCTTGTGATTCAGGCAGGTACAAACACCTGGAGGGTCTGTTCACTGCGGGCAACTGGGTTAGCCATCTTCAGAGAAACCAGTGACTGGGTCCCACAGAGGGCCAAAGTGGGGAAGGAAATGTCAACCTTCCCAGACTGTTCTGTTTGCTCAGTGGCTGCTCCTGACTACATGCTGCACTCGGGTGAGCCATGTCAGAGGAGTCACCAGGGCCCTCTGATCCAGTTCCCAGAGACCTCTTGAACTCTCCCACCCGAGACAGGTGCCGATTGAGACAGTTGATTTGGACCTTTTGAACTGGGCTAATAGACTGAGGACTTTCCATGAGGTGCTCTGGGTGTGCGGTTGTAGGAAGGTTTAATTCTCCTTTTCCAAATGGCGCCAGAGGTGGTTGGGCAGGGTGAGTTAACTGTTCATTTTTCCACACAGCCGAGACTTCAAGCAAGAGTAGACGTTGCAATAGGATTGAACAGAAACCAGCTAAAAACAAGACAGAACCACTTAGCCCCACCACACTAGACAGGGCCCCAGTTCCTCAGGGGACAACACTGTACAGGCCCTTGATAAAGACCCAGGGGAAAAATCAAAGGGAGTAAAAAAACCATGGAGCGGAATCAGCAGAAAAACTCTGGTAACATGAATAACCAGAATAGATCAACCCCCCAAGAAAAGATATGGCAGATGTGATTGAAGATCCCATTCATAAACAACTGGCTGAGATGTCAGAAATCGAATTCAGAATTTGGATTGAAGACAAGATTAATAAAATGGAATTAGGAATTCAAGGAAAAATTCAAAAGTTGCCTCAAGAATTTAACGAATTTAAAGACAAAACCACCAAAGACTTAGACACACTGAAGCAAGAATTTACAACACTCAAAAATATGAAAAATACAGTAGAATCCCTCAACAACAGAATGGAGCAAGCAGAAGAAAGGATTTCTGACATTGAAGATAAAGTCTTCGAACGCTCCCAATCTCACAAAGAGGAAGAGAAATGGAGAGCAAAAATGGATCACTCACAAAGAGACCTCACAGATAATTAGAAAAAAAGCAATATATGAATTATTGGGATTTCTGAGAATGATGAATTGTCCTCGAAGGGCACAGAGGCCATTCTGCATGAAATTATGAAAGAAAATTTTCCAGACATGCCTAGAGAATCTGAAATTCAGATAGCAGACAGCTTCAGAACCCCAGCACGATTCAACGCCAATAAGTCACCCCCAGAATATAATTAGCTTCACTAAAGTTAACATGAAAGAGAAGATTCTCAAAGCAGCCCGGCAAAAGAAAACTAATACGTACAAAGGAAAGAAAATTAGATAGCTGCAGATCTCTCTGCTGAAACTTTTCAAGCCAGAAGAGAGTGGTCATCAACTTTTAATCTCCTAAAGCAAAATAACTTTCAACCCAGGATCTTGTATCCAGCTAAACTGAGTTTCATCTATGATGGAGAAATTAAATACTTCAATGACATTCATATGTTGAAAAAATTTGCCATAAGTAAACCAACTCTTCAGGATATTCTCAGACCTATCCTCCACAATGACCAACCCAATCCTATACCATTAAAATAAACTCACTCAGAATCTTCGGATCAAACCCCAACTTCCACACTGGTGAAAGGATTAAAAATGTCCACTGGAACTTTAAAAAACTCGATACCCAACATTCCATCAGACTTACCAATTCTCTCCATCAATGTGAATGGCTTAAGCTGTCCTCTAAAGAAGCATAGGTTAGCTGACTGGATACAAAAACACAAGCCAGATATTTGTTGCAAACAAGAGTCACATCTTAACTTCAAAGACAAATACAGACTAGGGTTGAAAGGATGGTATTTCCATATTTCAGGCAAATGGTAATCAGAAAAAGCAGGTGTTGCCATTGTATTTTCAGATACAGTAGGCTTTAAACCATCAAAGGTAAGGAGGACAAGAACGGTAACTTCATATTTGTTAAGGGTAATTCTCAATATGATGAGATATCCATTATAAATATCTATGCACCAAACCAGAATGCACCTCAATTCATAAGAGAAACTCTAACAGACATGAGTAACTTGATTTCCTCCAGCTCCATAATCGTCGGAGATTTCAACACTCTTTGGCAGTGTTGGATCGATCCTCCAGCAAGAAGCTGAACAAAGAAATCTGAGATTTAAACCTAACCATCCAATATTTAGATTTAGCAGACATCTACAGAACATTTCATCCCAACAAAACTGAATACACATACTTCTCATCAGTCCACAGAACTTACTCCAAAATTGACCACATTTTAGGTCACAAATCTGACCTCAGTAAATTTAAAGGAATAGAAATTATTCCTTGCATCGTCTTGGACTATCATGGAATAAAACTTGAATTGAGTAACAACAGGAAAATGCATACTAATACAAAAACATGGAAGTTAAATAACTTTATGCTGAATGATAGCTGGGTCAGAGATGAGATTAAGAAGGAAATCACCAATTTTTTGGAACAAAACGACAATGAAGTTACAAGCTATCAGAACCTCTGGGACACTGCAAAGGCAGTTCTAAGAGGGAAATTTATAGCTCTGCAAGCCTTCCTCAAGAGAACGGAAAGCGAGGAAGTTAACAACTTAATGGGACATCTCACGCAACTGGAAAAGGAAGAACATTCCAACCCCAAACCCAGTAGAAGAAAAGAAATAACCAAAATTAGAGCAGAATTAAATGAAATTGAAAACAAAAGAATAATACAACAGATCAATAAATCAAAAAGCTGGTTTTTTGAAAAGGTCAATAAAATAGATAAACCTCTGGCCATCCGAATCAGAAAAAAAAAGAGTGAAATCTCTATTATTATCAATCAGAAACAACAAAGACGAAATAACAACAGACTAATCAGAAATCCAAAAAATCCTTAATGAATATTACAAGAAACTTTATTCTCAGAAATATGAAAATCTGAAGGAAATTGACCGATACTTGGAAGCACACCACCTTTCAAGACTTAACCAGAATCAAGTGGAAATGTTGAACAGACCCATATCAAGTTCAGAAAAAGCATCAACTATACAAAACCTCCCTAAAAAGAAAAGCCCGGGACCAGATGGTTTCACGTCAGAATTCTACCAAACCTTTAAAGAGGAATTAGTACCTATATTACTCAACCTGTTCCAAAAGGTAGAAAAAGAAGGAAGACTACCCAAAACGTTCTATGAAGCAAACATCACCCTGATCCCCAAACCAGGAAAAGACCCAACAATAAAAGAAAATTATAGACCAATATCACTAATTAATATAGATGTAAATATATTCAATAAGATCCTAACAAACAGAATCCAGCAACACATCAAACAAATTATACATCATGACCAAGTTGGTTGTATCCCAGGGTGTCAAGGCTGGTTCAATATATGTAAATCTATAAATGTAATTCAGCACATAAACAAATTAAACAACAAAGAGCATATGATTCTCTCAATTGATGCAGAAAAAGCTTTTGATAATATCCAGCATCCCTTCATGATCAGAACACTCAAGAAAATTGGTCTAGAAGGGACTTTTCTTAAACTGATAGAGGCCATCTACAACAAACCCACAGCCAACATCATCTTGAATGGAGTAAATTGGAATCATTTCCACTCAGATCAGGAACCAGAGAAGGCTGCCCGTTATCTCCATTGCTTTTCAACATTGTATTGGAAGTTGTAGCCACCACAATTAGGGAAGAAAAGGAGATCAAGGGTATCCATATAGGGTAAGAAGAGATCAAACTTTCACTCTTCGCAGATGATATGATTGTGTATCTGGAAAACACTAGGGACTCTACTACAAAACTCCTAGAAGTGATCAAGGAATACATCAGCGTCTCAGGTTACAAAATCAACATCCATAAATTGGTATCCTTTATATACACCAACAACAATCAAGTTGAAAAAGCAGTTAACGACACTATCCCATTCACAGCAGTGCCAAACAAGAAATATTTGGGAATTTACCTAACAGAAGACGTGAAAGATCTCTATAAAGAGAAGTATGAAACTCTAAGAAAAGGAATAGCTGAAAATGATAACAAATGGAAAAACATACCATGCTCATGGCTGGGAAGAATCAACATTGTCATTATGTCCATACTACGGGCGGCACCTGTGGCTCAATGAGTAGGGTGCCAGCCTCATATGCTGAGTGTGGCTGGTTCAAACCCAGCCCCGGCCAAACTGCAACCAAAAAATAGCCGGGTGTTTTGGCGGGCGCCTGTAGTCCCAGCTGTTCGGGAGGCTGAGGCAAGGGAATCACATAAGCCCAAGAGTAAAGAGTTTGCTGTGAGCCATGTGACGCCACGGCACTCTACCTGAGGGCAGTACAGTGAGACTCGGTCTCTACAAAAAAAAAAAAAAAAAAGTCCATACTACCCAAAGCAATATATAATTTAAACACACTCCCTATCATAGTTCCACTGTCATATTTTAAAGATCTTGAAAAAACAATACTGCGTTTTATATGGAATCAGAAAAAACCTCGAATAGCCAAAACATTACTCAGAAATAAAAACAAAACAGGAGGAATCACACTACCATACCTCAGACTTTACTACAAATCGATAGTGATCAAAGCAGGATGGTATTGGCACAAAAACAAAGAAGTAGATATCTGGAACAGAATAGAGAACCAAGAGATCAATCCAGCTACCTACCGCTATTTGATTTTTGATAAGCCAATTAAAAACATTCAGTGGGGAAAAGATTCCCTATTTAACAAATGGTGCTGGGTGAACTGGATGGCAACCTGCAGAAGACTGAAATTGGACCCACACCTTTCACCATTAACTAAGATAGACTCTCATTGGATTAAAGATTTAAACTTAAGACATGAAACTATAAAAATACTAGAGGAGAATGCAGGAAAAAACCTTGAAGAAATTGGTCTGGGTGAGTATTTCATGAGGAGAACCCCCCGGGCAATTGAAGCAGCTTCAAAAATACACTACTGGGACTTGATCAAACTAAAAAGCTTCTGCACAGCTAAGAACACAGTAAGCAGAGCAAGCAGACAGCCCTCAGAATGGGAGAAGATATTTGCAGGGTATATCTCTGACAAAGGTTTGGTAACCAGAATCCACAGAGAACTCAAACGCATCAGCAAGTAAAAAACAAGGGATCCCATCACAGGCTGGGCAAGGGATTTGGAGAGAAACTTCTCTGAAGAAGACAGGCGCAAGGCTGTCAGACATATGGAAAAATGCTCATCATCTTTAATCATCAGAGAAATGTAAATCAAAACTACTTTGAGATATCATCTACCTCCACTGAGACTAGCCTATATCACAAAATCTCAAGACCAGAGATGTTGGCGTGGATGTGGAGAAAAGGGTACACTTCTGCACTGCTGGTGGGAATGCAAATTAATACATTCCTTTTGGAAGGAGATATGGAGAACACTCAGAGATCTAAAAATAGATCTGCCATTCAATCCTGTAATCCCTCTACTGTGCATATACCCAGACGAACAAAAATCACAACATAATAAAGATATTTGTACCAGATTGTTTATTGCAGCCCAATTCATAATTGGTAAGTCATGGAAAAAGCCCAAGTGCCCATCGATGCATGAATGGATTAATAAATTGTGGTCTATGTACACCATAGAATACTATGCAGCCTTAAAGAAAGATGGAGACTTTACCTCTTTCATGTTTACATGGATGGAGCTGGAAAATATTCTTTTTAGTAAAGTAACTGAAGAATGGAAGAAAAAATACGCAATGTACTCAGCCCTACTATGAAAGTAATTTGGGGTTCTCACATGAAATCTATAATCCAGTTGCAACTTAACAATAGGGGGAAGTGGGAAAGGGAGGGGTGGTGGGGAGATGGAGGGGGATAGGCGCGATCACACCTGTGGTGCATGTTACGGGGGTATTTGCAAAACTTGGTAAATGTAGAATGTAAAGGTTTTGGCACAGTAACTTAGATAACACCGGAAAGGCTATGTTAACCATTGTAATAAAAATGTGTCAAATGGTCTATGAAGTGAGGGTATGATGCCCCATGATCATATCAATGTATACAATTATGATTTAATAAAAAAAAGAAGATCAAAAACATAAAAAAATAAAAAAATAAATCAAGCAGATGGGAGTCCCCCACCCCCATGAGACCTGCTCAGGATCCCCACAATTAAACAAACGGGTAGAAATTAAAGGCCCTCGCACTACACTCCACAGGAGAGACCTTCTAAAACCTGGACCTACCTCAACTACTGGTGTGCCGTGGCATTCTCCTGCCGGGCATAAAACTGAAAAAACCTCTAGCTTCCCCGCTGAGTGCCCAGCACTACCCCCCACTCTCACACGGGGTCTGGAGGCCTGTCCCCCAGGAGTTCAGATCCTTGGGTGATTTCTTGAGCGGAATGCACAGTGCGTGAACTGTGTCAGGTCAGCACCAACTCTGAGACATGTGAGCGAGGAAATTGCACTCTGGTGAGGGGGAATCAAGCCTTGGCGGCACTTCACTATGGTGCGGTGCAGCCCTCCATGGGCAACAATACGGCGGGCATAAAACTGAATGAAACTCTAGCTTTCCCACCACTCCCACTCAGGTTCAGGGGGCCTGTCCCCCAAGAGTTCAGAATCTTGGGGGAATCTCTCGAGGGGTGTGGATCCAGCATAAACTGCGGCAGCTCAGTGCTGACTCTGGGGCATGAGACAGAGGAGAAAAGAGTCAGCTGAGTGCCCACACCAGAGCGGCAGTTCCCTGGAGGCAGATCAACAGCCGTTTTTTCTTTAACAGCAGACCGGTTCACTTCTGGATATTCTGAGGCCACACCCCCTGTCTCCCAGGGTAATCAGAGGAGGCCACCGGGGAGCGGGGATTTCCTGACACTTCTAACCAACCCGGGGAGCTTCCAGAGTGGGGCCGACCCAGAGAGATGATCGGACACAAACCTCCAGCAGCAAAGAGGACACAAACCATCAGCAGCAAAGACGTTTGAACTCAGAACAGCCCGTCGTCTTTAGGCGATTTTGGCAGGAACAGAGACAGAACCCCGCAAAGTTGTCTGTTCTGTTCCGTTCTGTTAGCAGTGTCAATCAGGGATGGGGCTAAGCCTGAGTGAACACCTCCTTCCCATCACCTGCATCAAGCACTCAAAGAAGTCAGGCCCCATTTCCTCCTGCTAGATAGCAGCAGACTGAGGGGACCTGGCAGACTTCCTTGTGATTCAGGCAGGTACAATCCCCTGTAGTGTCTGTTCACTGCGGGCAGCTGGGTTAGCCATCTGCAGAGATACCAGTGACTGGGTCCCACAGAGGGCCAAAGTGGGGAAGGAAATGTCAACCTTTCCAAACTTCTCTGCTTGCTCGGTGGCTCCTCCTGACTCCACACTGCACTGGGGTGAGCCGTGTCAGAGGAGTCACCAGGTCCCTCTGATCCAGTTCCAAGAAACCTCTTGAAATCTCCCACGCGAGACAGGTGCAGATTGAGACAGTTGATTTGGACCTTTTGAACTGGGCTAATAGACTGAGGACTTTTCAGGAAGTGCCATGGGTATGCTGTTGTAGGAAGGTGTAATTCTCCTTTTCCAACTGGCACCAGAGGTGGGTGGGCATGGTGACTTAACTATTCATTTTTCCACACAGTTGAGACTTCAAGCCAGAGTAGACGTTGCAATAGGATTGAACAGAAACCAGCTAAAAACAAGACACAAACACTTTGCCCCACCACACAAAACAGGGCCCCAGTTCCTCAGCCCACAACACTGTACGGGCCCTTGATAAAGCCCCAGGAGAAAAATCAAAGGGAGTAAAAACCATGGGGTGGAATCAGCAGAAAAACTCTTGTAAGCCCCGAAGAAAAGATACGGCAGATGTGATTGAAGATCCCATTCATAAACAACTGGCTGAGATGTCAGAAATCGAATTCAGAATTTGGATTGAAGACACGATTAATAAAATGGAAGTAGGAATTTGAGGAGAAATTCAAAAGTTGTCTCAAGAATTTAACGAATTTAAAGACAAAACCACCAAAGACATATACACACTGAAGCAAGAATTTACAGCCCTCAAATATATGAAAAATACAGTAGAATCCCTCAAGAACAGAATGGAGGAAGCAGAAGAAAGGATTTCTGACATTGAAGATAAAGTCTTTGAACGCTCCCAATCTCACAAAGAAGAAGAGAAATGGAGAGCAAAAATGGATCACTCAATCAGAGAGCTCTCAGATAATTCGAAAAAAAGCAATACAAGAATTATAGGGATTTCTGAGAATGATGAAGTGTCCTCGAAGGTCACAGAGGCCATTCTGCATGAAATTATGAAAGAAAATTTTCCAGACATGCCTAGAGAATGTGAAATTCAGATAGCAGACAGCTTCAAAACCCCAACACAATTCAACCTCAATAAGTCATCCCCCAGACATATCATAATTAGCTTCACTAAAGGTAACATGAAAGAGAAGAGCTTTCAAAGCTCTTTCTTTCTCAAAGCAGCCCGGTGAAAGTAAAGTATTATGTACAAAGGAAAGAATATTAGAATAACTGCAGATCTCTTGGCTGAAACTCTTCAAGCCAGAAGAGGGTGGTCATCAACTTTTAATCTCCTATAGCAAAATAACTTTCAACTCAGGATCCTCTATCCAGCTAAACTGAGTTTCATCTATGATGGAAAAATTAAATACTTCAATGACATTCATATGTTGAAAAAATTTGCCATAAGTAAACCAGCTCTTCAGGATGTTCTCAGACCTATCCTCCGCAATGACAAACCCAATAGAATACCATAAAATTAAACTCACTCAGAATCTTCTGATCAAACCCTAACTTCCACACTGACGAAAGGATTAAAAATGTCTACTGGACATTTGAAAAACTCGATACCCAAAATTCCACAGGAATTATCAATACTCTCCATCAATGTGAATGGCTTAAACTGTCCTCTAAGAGGCATAGGTAAGCTGACTGGATACAAAAACACGAGCCAGATATTTGTTGCATACAAGAGTCACATCTTAACTTATAAGACAAATAGAGACTCAGGGTGAAAGGATGGTCATACATATTTCAGGCAAATGGTAATCAGAAAAAAGCAGGTGTTGCAATTTTATTTGCAGAAAAAGTAGGCTTTAAACCATCAAAAGTATGGAGGATAAGAATGGTCACTTCATCTTTGGTAAAGGTAATACTCAATATGATGAGATCTCAATTATTAATATCTATGCACCCAACCAGAATGCACCTCAATTTATAAGAGAAACTCTAACAGACATGAGTAACTTGATTTCCTCCAGCTCCATAATCGTCGGAGATTTCAATACTCCTTTGGCAGTGTTGGATCGATCCTCAAGAAAGAAGCTGAGCAAAGAAATCTTAGATTTAAACCTAACCATCCAATATGTAGATTTAGCAGACATCTACAGAACATTTCATCCCAACAAAACTGAATACACATACTTCTCATCAGCCCACAGAACATACTCCAAAATTGACCACATTTAGGGCAAAAATCCAACCTCAGTAAATTTAAAGGAATAGAAATTATTCCTTGCATCTTCTCGGAGTATCATGGAATAAAACTTGAATTGAGTAACAACAGGAATCTTCATACTCATACAAAAATATGGAAGTTAAATAACCTTATGCTGAATGATAGCAGGGTCAGAGAGACTAAGAAAGAAATCGCCAATTTTTTGGAACAAAACGACAATGAAGACAAAAACTATCAGAAATTCTGGGACACCACAAAGGCAGTTCTGAGAGGGAAATTTATAGCACTGCAAGCCTTCCTCAAGAGAATGGAAAGAGAGGAAGTTAACAACTTAATGGGACATCTCAAGCAACCGGAAAAGGAAGAAAATTCCAACCCCAAACCCAGTAGAAGGAAAGAAATAACCAAAATTAGAGCAGAATTAAATGAAATTGAAAACAAAAGAATAATACAACAGATCAATAAATCGAAAAGCTGGTTTTTTGAAAAGGTCAATAAAATAGATAAACCTCTGGCCATCCTAATCAGAAAAAAAAAGAGTGAAATCTCTATTATTATCAATCAGAAACAACAAAGACGAAATAACAACAGACTAATCAGAAATCCAAAAAATCCTTAATGAATAATACAAGAAACTTTATTCTCAGAAATATGAAAATCTGAAGGAAATTGACCGATACTTGGAAGCACGCCACCTTTCAAGACTTAACCAGAATCAAGTGGAAATGTTGAACAGACCCATATCAAGTTCAGAAATAGCATCAACTATACAAAACCTCCCTAAAAAGAAAAGCCCGGGACCAGATGGTTTCAGTTCAGAATTCTACCAAACCTTTAAAGAGGAATTAGTACCTATATTACTCAACCTGTTCCAAAAGGTAGAAAAAGAAGGAAGACTACCCAAAACATTCTACGAAGCAAACATCACCCTTATCCCCAAACCAGGAAAAGACCCAACAAGAAAAGAAAATTATAGACTAATAGTACTAATGAATATAGATGCAAAAATATTCAACAAGATTCTAACAAACAGAATCCAGCAACACATCAAACAAATTATATATCATGACCAAGTTGGTTTTATCCCGGGGTTTAAAGGCTGGTTCAATATATGTAAATCTATAAATGTAATTCAGCACATAAACAAAGTAAAAAACAAAGACCATATGATTCTCTCTATTGACGCAGAAAAAGCTATTGATAATATCCAGCATCCCTTCATGATCAGAACACTCAAGAAAATTGGTCTAGAAGGGACTTTTGTTAAACTTATAGAGGTCATCTACAGCAAACTCATACGAATATCATATTGAATGGAGTTTAATTGAAATCATTTCCACTCAGATCAGGAACCAGACAAGGCTGCCAGTTGTCTCCATTGCTTTTTAACATTGTAATGGAAGTTTTAGCCACCGCAATTAGGGAAGAAAAGGCGATCAAGGGGATCCGTATACGGTCAGAAGAGAGCAATCTTTGGCTCTTCGCAGATGATATGATTGTGTATCTGCAAAACACTAGGGACTCTACTACAAAACTCCTAGAAGTGATCAAGGAATACATCAGCGTCTCAGGTTACAAAATCAACATCCATATATCGTTAGCCTTTATATACACCAACAACAGTCAAGTTGAAAAAGCAGTTAAGAACTCTATCCCATTCACAGTAGTGCCAAAGAAGATGAAATATTTACTTAACAAAAGGCATGAAAGATCTCTATAAAGAGAACTATGAAACTCTAAGTAAAGAAATAGCTGAAAATGTTAACAAATGGAGAAACATACCATGCTCATGGCTGGGAAGAATCAACATGATCAAAATGTCCACACTACACAAAGCAATATATAATTTCAACGGACACCCTATTAAAATTCCACTGTCATATTTTAAAGATCTCGAAAAAATAATACTTCGTTTTATGTGGAATCAGAAGAAACCTCGAATACCCAAGACACTACTCCGAAATAAAAACAAAACAGGAGGAATCACACTACCAGACCTCAGACTTTACTACAAATCGATAGTGATCAAAACAGCATGGTATTGGCACAAAAACAGAGAAGTAGATATCTGGAACAGAATAGAGAACCATGCGATGAATCCAGCTACTTACCGCTATTTGATTTTTGACAAGCCAATTAAAAACATTCAGTGGGGAAAAGATTCCCTATTTAACAAATGGTGCTGGGTGAGTAGGTGGATTCATCTCTGGCTGGCAACCTACAGAAGACTGAAATTGGACCCACACCTTTCACTATTAACTAAGATAGACTCTCATTGGATTAAAGATTTAAACTTAAGACATGAAACTGTAAAAATACTAGAGAGAATGCAGGGAAAACCCTTGAAGAAATTGGTCTGGGTGAGTATTTCATGAGGAGGACCCCCCGGGCAATTGAAGCAGCTTCATAATACACTACTGGGACTTGATCAAACTAAAAAGCTTCTGCACATCTAAGAGCACTGTAAGTAAAGCAAACAAACAGCCCTCAGAATGGGAGAAGATATTTGCAGGGTATGTCTCTGACAAAGGTTTGGTAACCAGAATCCACAGAGAACTCAACGCATCAGCAAGAAGAAAACAAGGGATCCCATCGCAGACTGGGCAAGGGATCCCATCGCAGACTGGGCAGAGAAACTTCTCTGAAGAGGACAGGCATGTGGCCTTCAGACATATGGAAAAATGCTCATCATCTTTAATCATCAGAGAAATGCAAATCAAAACTACTTTGAGATATCATCTACCTCCAGTGAGAGTAGCCTATATCACAAAATCTCAAGACCAGAGATGTTGGCGTGGATGCAGAGAAAAGGGAACACTTCTGCACTGCTGGTGGGAATGCAAATTAATACATTCCTTTTGGAAAGAGATATGGAGAACACTCAGAGATCTAAAAATAGATCTGCCTTTCAATCCTGTAATTCCTCTGCTGGGCGTATACCCAGAAGACCAAAAATCAAAACATAACAAAGATATTTTTACCAGAATGTTTATGCAGCCCAATTCATAATTCCTAAGTCATGGGAAAAGCCCAAGTGCCCATCAATCCATGAATGGATTAATAAATTGTGGTATTATGTACACCATGATATACTATGCAGCCTTAAAGAAAAATGGAGACTTTACCTCTTTCATGTTTACATGGATGGAGCTGGAACATATTCTTCTTAGTAAAGTATCTCAAGAATGGAAGGAAAAGTACCCAACGTACTCAGCCCTACTATGAAACTAATTTGGAGCTCTCACATTAAAGCTATAACCCAGTTATAAGCTAACAATAGGGTGAAGTGGGAAAGGGATGGGAGGGGGGTGGGTAGAGGTAGAGGGATCGGTTGGATCATACCTGTGATGCATCTTACAGGGGTATTTGCAAAACTTGTTAAATGTAAAATGTAAATGTTTTGGCACAGTACCTGAGATAACGCCAGAAAGGATATGTTAACCATTGTGATAACAATATGTCAAATGGTCTATGAACTGAGAGTATGATGCCCCATGATCATATCAATGTATACAGTTATGATTCAAAAAAAAATAAATTAAAATAAAATAAAATAAAATAAATAAAAAATAGTATTCTGAGTATAGTCAAGAAATTTTGAAAGGAACTCTATATTAGTATATAAAAATTAATTAACTTATATTAATTAATTCTATAAAAATAAAGAATTTCAACTTGTTGCTAGCATCTTACTCTGTGAATCTTCCTCTGAGTGTACGTAATTATTTTCTAAATTCCTTTGTCCTACAATCAAAAGTGAATATCAAGTTAAAAAAATAAAAAAATAAAGATGAATAAAAGGGATTGCGTTAAAATTATATATTGCTTTGAGTAGTATGGACATTTGAACGATGTTGATTCTTCCCAGCCATGAGGATGGTAAGATTTTCCATTTGTTAACATTTTCAGCTATTTCTTTTCTTAGAGTTTCATAGTTCTATTTATAGAGATCTTTCACATCCTTTGTTAGATAAACTCCCAAATATTTCATTTTCTTTGGCAGTACTGTGAATGGGATAGAGTCCTTAACTCTTTTTTCAACTTCACTATTTATAAAGGCTACCTTAGTATTTATAAAGGCTACCTATTCATTAATGTTGATTTTGTAACCTGTGATGCTGCTGTATTCCTTGATCACTGGTAAGAATTTTGTAGTAGAGTTTCTAGTGTTTTCCAGATATACAATCATATCGTATGCAGAGAGAGAAAGTTTGATCTCTTCTGTCCCTATCAGAATACCTTGATCGCCTTTTGTTACCTAATTGAGGTGGCTAAAACTTCCATTACCATGTTAAAGAGTAATGAAGACAATGGGCAGCCTTGATAGGGTTCCTGATCTGAGGGGAAATGATTCACATTTAACTCCTTTTAATATGATATTGGCTGTGGGTTTACTGTAGTTGGCCTCTATCAGTTTAAGAAATGTCCCTTCCATACCAATTTTCTTAAATTTTCTGATCATGAAGGGATGCTGGATATTATCAAATGCTTTTTCAGCATTGATCGCGAGAATCATCATATGGTCCTTGTTTTTTAATTTGTTTATGTGATGAATTAAACTTATAGATTTACGAATATTGAACCAGCCTTTAGAACCTGGGATATAGCCGAATTGGTCATGATCTATAATTTGAAGGTTTGCCGGATTCTGTTTCTTGGGATCTTGTCAAATATTTTTTCATCTATATTCATTAGTGATATTGGTCTATAATTTTCTTTTCTTGTTGGTTCTTTTACTGGTTTGGGGATAAGGGTGATGTTTTCATCATATAATGTTTTGGGTATTCTTCTTTCTTTTTCTACCTTTTGGAATAGGTTGAGTTATATAGGTACTAATTCCTCTTTAAAGATTTGGTAGAATTCTGATGTGAAACCATCAGGTCCTGGGTTTTCTTTTTTGGGAGGTTTTGTATGGTTTATGATATTTCAGAACATGATATGGTCCTTTTAAACATTTTCACTTGATTCTGGCTAAGTCTTGGAAAGTGATGTGCTTCCAAGTATTGGTCAATTTCCTTCAGATTTTCATGTTTCTGAGCATAAATTTTCTTATAATATTCATTAAAAATTTTTGAATTTCTGAAACATTTGTTGCTATTTCATCTTATTAGTATCTGATTGATGGAATTACAGATTGTACCCTTTTTTTCCTATTTATGTATGCCAAAGATTTATCTATTTTATTGACCTTTTCAAAAAACCAACTTTTTGATTTATTGATTTGTTGTATAATTCTTTTCTTTTCAATTTCATTTAATTCTGCTCTAAATTTGGTTATTTCTTTTCTCCTCCTGGGTTTGGAGTTGGAATATTTTTCCTTTTCCAGTTGCTATAGATGTCCCATTAAGTTGTTAACTTCCTCACTTTTTATTCTCTTGAGGAAGGCTTGCAGTGCTGTAAATTTCCCTCTTAGGACTGCCTTTGCGGTATCCCAGAGGTTCTGATTATTCATGTCTTCATTGTCATTTTGTTCCAAAAATTTGGCATTTTCCTTCTTGATCTCATCTCTGACCCAGCTATCATTCAGCATAAGGTTATTTAGCTTCCACATTTTTGTACGAGTATGCAGATTTTTGTTGTTACTGAGCTCAACTTTTATTCAATGTTGTTGAGAAGATGCAAGGAATAATTTCTATTCTTTTAAATTTACAGTGGTTAGACTGTTGCCTAAGATGTGATTGATTTTGGAGTAAGTTCTGTGGGCTTATGAGAAGTATTAGTACTCACTTTTGTTGGGATGAAATGTTCTTCTGTGGGCTTATGAGAAGTATTAGTACTCACTTTTGTTGGGATGAAATGTTCTGTAGTTGTCTGCTAAATCCAAATGTTGGATTGTTAGTTTTAAATCTAAAATTTCTTTGGTCAGCTTCTTATAGGAAGATTGATCCAATACTGCCAAAGGAGTGTTGAAATCTCCAACTATTATGGAGCTGGAAGAAATCAAGTGGCTCATGTCTGTTAGAGTTTATCTTATAAATTGATGTGCATTACGGTTGGGTGCATACATATTAATAATTGAAATCTTATCATATTGGGTATTACCCTAGACAAATATGAAGTGACCATTTTTATCCTTCCTTACTTTTGTTGGTTTAAAGCCTATTGTATCTGCAAATAAAATTGCAACACCTGCTTTTTTCTGATTACCATGTTCCTGAAATATTGATGACCACCCTTTGACCCTGAGTCTATATTTGTCTTTTAAATTAAGATGTGATTCTTGTATGCAACATATATCTGGCCTGAGTTTTTGTGTCCAGTCAGCTAACCTATGTCTCTTTAGAGGAACATTTAAGACATTCACATTGACAGAGAATATTGATTAAGTCTGGTAAAATCTTGGGTATTGAGTTTTTCAAATGTCCAGTAGACATTTTAATCTTTTCATCAAAGTGGAAGTTGGAGTTTGATCAAAAGTTTCTGAGTGAGTTTACTTTTGTAGTAGAGGATTGGGTGGGTCATTATGGAGGATAGGTCTGAGGATATCCTGAATAGCTGGTTTGCTTATGGCAAATTTCTTCAATATATGAATATCATTGAAGTATTTAATTTCTCCATCATACTTGAAACTCAGTTTAGTGGAATACAGGATCTGTGGTTGAATATTATTTTGCTTTAGGAGATTAAAAGTTGATGACCACCTCTTCTGGCTTGAAAGTTTTCAGAAGAGAGACAGCAGTCATTCTAATATTCTTCCCTTTTCAGTTATTGGGTTTCTTATGTCTGGCTGCTTTGAGAATCTTCTCCTTCGTATTAACTTTAGTGAAGTTAATTATGATATGCCTGGGGGATGTCTTTTTTTTTTTTAAATTTTTTTATTAAATCATAACTGTATACAATGATATGATTATGGGGCATCATACACTCACTTCATAAACCATTTGACACATTTTTATCACAGTGGTTAACATAGCCTTTCCGGCGTTATCTCAGTTACTGTGCCAAAACATTTACATTCTACATCTACCAAGTTTCGCAAATACCCCTATAATATGCACCACAGGTGTGATCCCACCGATTCCCCTCCCTCTACCCACCCCCCCTCCCGTTCCCACTTCCCCCTATTGTTAAGTTGTAGCTGGGTTATAGCTTTCATGTGAGAGTCCCAAATTAGTTTCATAGTAGGGCTGTGTACATTGGGTATTTTTTCTTCCATTCTTGGGATACTTTACTAAGAAGAATATGTTCCAGCTCCATCCATGTAAACATGAAAGAGGTAAAGTCTCCATCTTTCTTTAAGGCTGCATAGTATTCCATGGTATACATATACCACAATTTATTAATCCATTCGTGGATCGATGGGCACTTGGGCTTTTTCCATGACTTAGCTATTATGAATTGGGCTGCAATAAACATTCTGGTACAAATATCTTTGTTATGTTGTGATTTTTGGTCTTCTGGGTATATGCCCAGCAGAGGAATTACAGGATTATAGACTCTCATTGGATTAAAGATTTAAACTTAAGACATGAAACTGTAAAAATACTAGAGGAGAATGCAGGGAAAACCCTTGAAGAAATTGGTCTGGGTGAGTATTTCACGAGGAGAACCCCCCGGGCAATTGAAGCAGCTTCAAAAATACACTACTGGGACTTGATCAAACTAAAAAGCTTCTGCACAGCTAAGAACACAGTAAGCAGAGCAAGCAGACAGCCCTCAGAATGGGAGAAGATATTTGCAGGGTATAACTCTGACAAAGGTTTAATAACCAGAATCCACAGAGAACTCAAACGCATCAGCAAGAAAAAAACAAGGGATCCCATCGCAGGCTGGGCAAGGGATTTGAAGAGAAACTTCTCTGAAGAAGACAGGCGCACGGCCTTCAGACATATGAAAAAATGCTCATCATCTTTAATCATCAGAGAAATGCAAATCAAAACTACTTTGAGATATCATCTAACTCCAATGAGACTAGCCTATATCACAAAATCTCAAGACCAGAGATGTTGGCGTGGATGCAGAGAAAAGGGAACACTTCTGCACTGCTGGTGGGAATGCAAATTAATACATTCCTTTTGGAAAGATATATGGAGAACACTCAGAGATCTAAAAATAGATCTGCCATTCAATCCTGTAATTCCTCTGGGGGATGTCTTATTGTGGCTGTGTAGTGCTGGGGTTCTGAAGCAGTCTGCTGTCTGAATTTCAGAATCTCTAGGTATATCTGAAAAATTATCTTTCAAAATTTCATGGAGAAGTGCCTCTGTGCCTAGAGAGGCCACTTCATCAGTTTCAGGGATTCCAATGAGTCAGATATTACCCTTCTTCAAATCATCACAGAGCTCTCTGAGAAAGTGATCCGATTTTGCTCTCCATTTCTATTCCTTTTTGAGAGTTTGGGAGCATTCAAAGGCTTTGTCTTCAATGTCAGAAATCCTTTCTTCTTCTTGCTCCCCTCTGTTACTCATGTATTCTACTGTATTTTTCATATCTTTGAGGGCTGCAAATTCTTGCTTTGGTGTGTCTAAGTCTTCAGTGGTTTTATCTTTAAATTTGTTAAATTCTTGAGACAAATTTTGAATTTCTCCTCAAATTTCTAATTCCATTTTATTTATCTTGTTTTCATTCCAAATTCTGAATTCCATTTCTGACATCTTAGCCAGTTGTTTGTGAATGGGTTCTTCAATTACATCTGCCATATCTTTCCTTGGGTGTGTTGATCTATCCTGATCATTCATGTTACCAGAGTTTCTCCGCTGATTCTGCCCCATGATTGTTTTACTCCCTTTGATTTTTTCCCCTTGAGCTTTGTCAAGGACCCATAAAGTCGTGTGGCCTGAGCAACTGGGGCCCTGTTATGTGTGGTGGGGCTATGTGGTTCTGTCTTGTTTTCACCTAGATTCTGTTCAAAACTAGTGAAACAGTTACTCTCTGTTGAAGTGTCAGCTGTGGAGAAATACCAGCAATTAAGTCACCCTGACCACCACAGGCAACAATTGGAAAAGGAAAATCATTCTTCCTACAACCACACACCCCAGGCACCACCTGAATAGTCTTCAGATGATTAGCTCAGTTCAAGGGTCCAAATCAATTGTCTCAGTCAACACCTGTCTTGGGTTGGGACACTTCATATTTATTAAAGGTAATACTCAATATGATGACATTTCAATTATTAATATTTATGCAACCAAGCAAAACACACCTCAATTTATAAAATAAACTCTAACAGACAAGAGCAACTTTATTTTCTCCAGTTCCATAGTAGTTGGAGATTTTAACACCCGTTAGCAGTGCTTAATAGATACTCCAAAATGAAGTTGACCAAAGAAATTTTATTTTAAACTTAACCATTAGAAATCTGTATTTAACAGACATCTACAGAACATTTTATCCCAACAAAACTGAATACCCATTCTTCTCATCAGCCCACCAAACATATTCCAAAATCTACTATATTCTAGGCCACCAATCTAACAACAGCAAATTAAAAAAAAAAAAAAAAAAAAAAACATATATATATATATATATATATATATATATATATATATATATATATATATATATATTTCTTGCATCTTCTCAGACCATCATGGAATAAAGTTGAACTCTATAACAACAGGAATCTGCATACCCACAAAAAAACATGACATCGAAATAACCATACACTGAAGGAGTGATGGGTTATAGATGAAATAAAGAAGAAAAATCACCAAATTTTTGGGAAAAAACGACAATGATAAAATGAATTATCAGAACATCTGGGATAATGCAAAAGCAGTTCTAAGAGGGAAATTTATAGCACTGCAAGCCTTCCTCAAGAAAATGGAAAGACAGGAAGATATACTTAGAAAGACATCTCAAGCAACTGCAGAAGGAAGAACATTCCAACCCCAAACCAAGGAGAAGTAAAGATATAACCAAAATCAGAACAGAATTAAATGAAATTAAAAACAAAAGAATAATACAACAGATCAATAAATCTAAAAGTTGGTTTTTGAAAAGGTCAATAAAATAGATAAACTTTGGCTAACATAAACAGAAAAATATAAAGTGTAAAATATCTAATTTCATCAATCAGAAATGGTAATGATAAACTAACAACAAAACCTTCGAAATTCAAAAAATACTTAACAAATATTACAAAAAAAAATTTACTTTCAGAAATATAAAAATCTGAATATAATCAACTGATTCTCGGAAGTATACCACCTCCCAAGACTTAGCTAGAACGAAGTGGAAATTGTGAATAGGTCTATATAAAATTCTGAAATAGTATCAATTATACAAAATTTTTCTAAAAAGAAAAGCCCAGGAACAGATAGCTTTACATCAGAATTCTACCAAACCTTTAAAGAAGATCTAGTACATATATTACTAAATCTCTTCCAAAATATAGAAAAAGAAGGAATACTACCCAATACATTCTACAAAGCAAACATCACCTTCATCCCCAAACCAGGGAAAGACACAACAAAAAAGAAAATTATAGACCAATATCACTAATGAATATTGATGCAAAATGGCTCAATAAGATTCTAACAAACAGAATCCAACAACACATCGAATAAATTATGCACAATGACCAACTGGGATTTATCCCAGGGTCTCAAGATTGTTACAATATACATAAATTTATAAATGTAATTCAACACATAAACTAAAATTAAATACCATAAGATTATATAAATTGATGCAGAAGTAGCTTTTGATAAAATCCAGCATCCATTCATACTCAGACCCTTAGGAAAACTGGTATAGAAGAAATATTTCTTAAACTAATAGAGGCCATCTATACCAAAATATTGTGTTGAATGGAGTTAAGTTGAAATCATTTCCACTTATATCAGGAACCAGGAAAGGTTGCCCATTGTCTCCATTGCTGTTTAATATCGTAATGGAAGTTTTAGCCATTGCAATTATGGAAAAAAAGGCAATCAAGGGAATCCACATAGGGTCAGAAGAGCTTAAACTTTCACTCTGCAGATGATATTATTGTATATCTAAAAAACAATAGGGATTCTACTGCAAAACTTTTACAAGTAATGACGGAATACAGCAATGTCTCCGGCTACAAAATCAACACCCATGAATCTGTAGCCTTTACATACCAACAATACCCAAGTCAAAAAAACAGTCAAGAACTCTATTTCTTTCACAGTATTGCCAAAGAACATGAAATATTTGGGAGTATACCTAACAAAGGACGTGAAAGATCTCTATAATAATGATAAACATAAATATATAACTATAAATATAAATAAGAACTATAAATATTTGGTAGTATAGCTAATAAAGGACATGAAAGATCTCTATAAGAAGTATAAAACTTTAAGAAAAAATAGCCAAAGATGTTAAAAAATGGAAAAACATACCATGCTCATGGCTGGTAAAAATCAACATTGTCAATATGTCTATACTACCCAAAGCAATATATAATTTTAATGCAATTCCTATGAAAGCTCCATTCTCATATTTTAAAGATTTTGAAAATATAATACTTCATTTTATATAGAATAAGAAAAAAAAAACACAAATAGCCAAAATATTACTCATAAATAAAAGCGCAGCAGGAGAAATCATGCTACCAGACCTGAGTCTGTACTATAAATTGGTAGTTATCAAAACAGCATGATACTGGCACAAAAACAGAGAAGTAGATGTGTGGAACAAAATAGAGAACCAAGAGATGAATCCAGCTACTTACCATTATTTTATCTTGGACAAGCCAATAAAGAATATTCAGTGTGGAAAACATTCCCTATTTAACAAATGTTGCTATGGGAACTGGTTGACGACATGTAGAAGACTGAAACTGGACCCACACCTTTACCCATTATCTAAGACAGAATAGCACTGCATAAAATATTTAAACTTAAGACATGACACAATAAAAATACTTGAAGAATGTGCAATGACAACTCTTGGAGGAATCAGCATGGGTAAATATTTTATGAGGTGGACTCTCCAGGCAATTGAAGCAGTATCAAAAATATACTATTGGGACCTGATCAAACTGAATACCTTCTACACAGCCAAGAACATAGTAAGGAAAGCAAGCAGACAGCCCTCAAAATGGGAGAAAATATTTGCAGGTTATACCTCTGATAAATTTTTAAGAACAAAAATCCACACAGAACTAAAACATATTAGCAAGAAAAGAATAAGTGATCCCATCTCAGGATTGGCAAAAAACTTTAAGAGAAACTTCTTTAAAGAAGATGTTACAGACACATGAAAAAAAGCTCATCATCCTTAATCATCAGAGAAATGCAAATCAAAACTACTTTGAGATATCATCTAACCCCAGTAAGAGGAGCCCACATAACAAAATCCGCAAACCAGTGATTTTGGTGTGGATGTGGAGAAAAGGGCATACTTCTACACTGCTGATGGGAATGCACACTAACACGTTACTTTTGGAGGGATGTTTGGAGAATACTTAGAGATCTACAAATAGACATGCCATTCAATCCTATTATTCCTTTACTAGGTATATACCCAGAAGACCAAAAATCACAATATAAAAAAGACGTCTGTATCAGAATGTTTATTGCAGCCCAATTCATAATTGCTAAGTCATGGAAGAAACCCAAGTTCCCATCGAACCACAAATGGATAAATAAATTGTGGTACATGTATACCATGGAATATTATGCAGCCTTTAAGAAAAATGAAGACTTTACCTCTTTCGTATTTACATGGATGGAGCTGGAACATATTCTTCGAAAAGTATCTAAAGAATGAGAGAAAATGTATCCAATGGACTTAACCCTACTATGAAGTTAATTTATAGCTTTCATATCAAGTCTATAAGCCAAGAAGGCTATAGCACAACAATATGGAGAAAGGACCAAGTGAAGGGAAGGGAGGAGGAAAGTTGGGGTGGGGGGATGGTAATTTGTGGGGCCACACCTATGGTTCATCTTAGAATGGATACAGGTGAAACTTACTAAATGTAGAATACAAATATCTACATACAATAACTAAGAAAATGTCATTAAGGCTATTTTGAACAGTTTGATGATCATATTTCAGAGTGTATATGAAACCAGCACATTGTACCTCTTTATTGAACTAATGTACACAGCTATGTTTAACAATAAAAAAATATTCAAACCCATAAATATAATTCACCATGTCAACAGGAGCAAAAACAAAAACCATATGATCCTCTCAATAGATATAGAAAAACATTCAATACAATTCAACATCCTAGTTAGAACTCTTGAGAACATAACACATGGGTTGCACATTTCTTGAACTGATCAAATCCATTTATGATAAACTCACAGATAATATTATACCAAATGAAATAAAACTGAAAGCTTTCCACTCAGATCTGGAACAAGACTGGTTGTCCTCTGTCACCACTACTCTTCAATATAATGCTGGAAGTTCTATCTAATACAGCCAGGCAAGATAAGAAAATTAAAGGCATCCAAAGGCGGGATGTAATCTTTTTGCAAATGATGGAATCATAATATGTAAAGAAACCCAAAAACTCAACAAACACAGCAGTCCTGGAAGTAATTTAAAAAATACAGTAACATCTCAGTATATAAAATCAATTTTAACAAATCAGTTGTCTTTGTATATGCCAATAAGGGCCAAGATTAGAATGAAATCAGGGACACAATACTACAGTACGCACAGTAGCTCCAAAGAAAATAAAATTTATTCTACTGAGAATACATCTCACAAAAAAGGTGAAGTACCTTTATAAAGAAAACTTTGCACCCCTAAGTAAAGAAATAGCAGAAGATATTAACAAATGAAAGAACATACCAGGCTTATGACTTGGAAGAATCAACATTTTTAAAATGTGTATACTTTGCAAAGCAACCTACAGATTCAATGCTATCCCTACAAACTCCTGGGAAAAATGGAAAATATACCCCTAGACAAAGGACCCATATGGAAACATCTGACATAAAATCTTCCACTTTGTCAAATTCTATGGTAGTTTTGTTCCATCTGGATTTCTTCCTGTATAATAAAATCCTATCACACCACTGGGGAGAAAATACCAATACAAAATTTTCAACAATTGGGGAAAATAATTTTTCATTTTGTATGCAATCATAAAAAATCCCGTGTATCCAAGACAGTTCTTTCTTTTCTTTCCTTTTCTTTTCTTTTCTTTTCTTTTCTTTTCTTTTCTTTTCTTTTCTTTTCTTTTCTTTTCTTTTCTTTTCTTTTCTTTTCTTGTCTTTTCTTGTCTTTTCTTTTTATTGTTTGGCTGAGACAGAGTTTCAAATGTCACCCTTACTGGAGTGTCATTGAGTCACATCTCACAGCAACATCAAACTCTTGCAGTTAAGAAATTCTCTTGACTCAACCTCCTGAGTAGCTGTGACTATAGGTGCCCATCACAACACCTGACTATTTTTTTGTTGCAGTTGTCATTATTGATTTTACCTGGGTTCAAACCTGCCAGCCTCATTGTATGTGGTTGGCACCCAATCCACTGAGCTACAGAAACCAGGAAGAGATTAATAATAAAAAAAAAAAGCAAAGGGCATCAGCTTACCAGAATTTAGGTTATACTAACAGGTCACAGAGATTAAAAAAACATGGTATTGACACAAAAATTGAGACATAGACATTTGGAACTGAATATAAAACCAGGAAATGAAACAAACATCTTAATCTTTTATAAACAAAACAATGTACACTGGTATAAAGAGTCTTATTCAATAAATGGTGTTGGGAGAACTGAATATCCACCTGTAAAAGACTGAAACTAGACATTGAGTCAAGATAGATAAAATATCTTAATCTGAGGCACAAAACAACTAAAATTCTCAAAGAATGTGTGGGGGAAAACACTGGAAGCTTTCATACTGGAGAAGGACTTTATGAGGAAGACATCAGTGGCATTCACAACAATAACAAAAAAAATGGGATTAAATGAAACTGATAAGTTTCTATACAGCTAAGGAGAGAACAACTAAAGCAAACAGACAACCTACACACTGAGAAAGGATATTTGCATTTATTGAACCAGAGAAAAGCTTGATAACTAGCATTTACAGAGAACTCTAATAAACATAAATGGAACAAACTATCCCTTAGATCATTGGTAATAAAGATGAATAGAGGAGGATGATGGGAAGATGGTGGACTGAAGCCAGCTTTCCACAGGGGCTCCCGTCCTGAAGGAGAGTTAGGGGACAAAAATTTAGCAAGTAACCTGATGGATTCCAGCAACACCAAGCGAGAAAGTTGAAGAACGCACATCAACCCCTCTGAGGAGATCTGTGAACACAAGGAAGCAAACGAAAGGTACAAAACCCATTACCAAGTGGATGGGAGGCCCCCTCCCCCACCTGATTGGCTTAAGGGCCCCACAAACAAAAGGGCAGAAATCAAAGGCCATCCCACTATACTTCACAGGAGAGACCTACAACACACTGGACCTACCTCCCTTAATAGGATGCCTAGGCTTTCTCCTGCCAGACATAAAACTGTAGAAATCTGTAAATATCCTTTACCGGCAACTCTGAGCACCCAGCACTTCCCTCCACTCTCTCTGAGGTCTGAAAGCCTGTACCCCAGGAGATTGGATTCTTGGGTAACTCCTGAAGGGGAGAGGATAGATCCGGAGCTGCAGCTGGTCAGAGGTAATTCTGGGGCACGGGAGAGAGGTGAGGACAGTCAGTGGAGGGAGACCCTCACCAGGGCGGTGCTTCCCCGAGGCGAGGTGCAGCAGCCCTCCTTGCGCAACAATACAACCAGGCATATAACTGAGTTGAACTCACTACCAGCTTCTCTGAGCTCTCTGCTGCTCTGAGCTCCTGGTGCTTCCCCTGCCCTGTCTCTGTGGTCCGAGACCTGAGCACCTGCCGTGTGACTGGGCAGGAAGCTGGGTGGAGCTCAGTCTGTTTTTAGCTGCCTGGTGGTTCTCGGGTTCAGCTGCTCCGTCCACTCCGCCCCCACTCTGAAGCCTGAAGGTTTGTGCTGCGACGGTACAACCAGGCGAGAGTCTGGGAGAAATTGAATTTGCTCGCTGCTGACTGTGCTCCCTGCAGCTCTGAGCCCTTGCCGGCTCTGGGCTCCCGGCGCTTCCCCGCCCTCGCTCTGTGGTCCAGAGACCTGAGTGCCTGCCATGTGGCCGGGCAGGGAACTGGGTAGTCTGTTCGCTGTCAGGTGGTTCTGGCTCCATCTCCCCCCACACCACCCCCACTCTGAAGCCTGAAGACTTGAGCTGTGGTGGTACAACCTGGCAGAACTGAATTGGCTTGCTGCTGAATGGACTCCCTGTGGCTCAGAGCCCCTGCTGGCTCTGGGCTCCCGGCACTCCCCCCCGCCCTCGATCTGTGATCTAGAGACCTGAGCGCATGTCGTGTGACTGGGCAGGGAACTCGGTGCAGCTGAGTCTGTTCACTGCCCAGCGGTTCTGGGATCCAGCAGCTTCCCCAACTGAGCCCCCACTCTGAAGCCTGAAGGCTTGAGCTGTGGGGGTACAACTGGGCAAGAGACTGGGAGGAACTGAATTTGCTCACTGTCGACCGGTCTCCCTGAGGCTTGGAGCATCTGCTGGCTCTGAGCTCCTGGTGCTCCTCCCCGCACTCTTTCTGAAGTCAGGAGACCTGAGCACATGTGGCTGGGCAAGGAACTGGGTGGAGCTGAGTCTGTTCGCTGATCAGCAGTTCTAGGCTGCAGCCGCTCCCCTGATCCCGCTCTCACTCTGAAGCCTGGAGGCTTGGGCTGCGGTGGTGTGGTAGAGCCAAAGATTGGGAGGAATTGAATGATCTTGCTTCTGGTGGCTCTGAGCTCCCAGCACCCCACCACAATCTCACTCTGGTATCTGAAGGCCTGTCCCCAGGGAGTCCAGATTCTTGAGGGATTTGTCAGGGCGTGGACAGTGCCTGAACTGCGGCTGGTTGGTCCTGACTCTGGGACACAGGAGTGAGGCTGAGGGAGACCCACATCAGAGCAGCAGTTCCCTGAGGCGACTGAAGCAATACCCCCTACCTCCATGGGCAACCAGAGGAGTACAACCTTGAGTATAGGATTTACCTGAGGTGATGCACAGACCCCGGAAACATCCAGGGTAGGGCCAACTCAGTGAACTGAGACTTCCACCCAGAGTAAGTGCTTCACTGGGGAAAAACAGAAGCCAGCTGACAATAAGTCAGAACCACTCAGCCCCACCAAACCAGACAGGGCTCCAGTCTCTCAGGCTACAACACTGAATGGGCCCTCAAAAAAAACCCTAGGGGAAAATCAAAGGGAGTAAAATCAAATGGGGCGGAATCAGTGGAAAATCTCCAGTAACATGAATAACCAGAATAGATTAACCCCCACAAGGAAAGAAATGGAGGATGTAATGGAAGATCCCATTCATAAACAACTGGCAGACATGTCAGAAATGAAATTCAGAATTTGGATTGCATACAAGATTGATAAAATAAAATTAGGAATCCGAGGAGAAATTCAAAAGTTGTCTCAAAAATTTAACGAATTTAAAGAAAAAAACCACCAAAGACTTAGACACACTGAATCAAGAATTTGCAGCCCTTAAAGATATGAAAAATACAGTAGAATCCATCAGCAACAGAATGGACCAAGCAGAAGAAAGGATTTCTGACATCGAAGATAAAGCCTTCGAGCACTCTTAAACTCTGAAAGAGATAGAGAAATGGAGAGCATAAATGGATCATTCCCTTAGAGAGCTCTGGGATAATTCAAAGAAGGCAAATATATGAATCATAGGAGTTCCGGAAAATGATAAAGTGGCATTGAGGGGAACAGAGGCCCTTCTGCATGAAATTATGAAAGAGAATTTTCCAGACATGCCTAGAGATTCTGAAATTCAGATAGCAGACAGTTTCAGAACTCCAGCATGATTGAATGACAATAAGTCATCCCCCAGATATATCATAATTAGCTTCACTAAAGTCAACATGAAGGAGAAAATTCTCAAGGTTATCAGGCAAAAGAAAGCCATTTCTACAAAGATAAGAACATTAGAATGACTGCAAGTCTCTCTGCTGAAACTTTTCAAGCCAGAAAAGGATGATCATCGACTTTTAAACTCCTAAAGCAAAATAACTTTCATCCCCGGATCTTGTACCCAGCTAAACTGAGTTTCATCTATGATGGAGAAATTAAATACTTTAAGGACATTCATATGTTGAAAAATTTGCCACAATCAAACCAGCCTTTCAGGATATTCTCAGACCTATCCTCCATAATGACTTATCCAATCCTCTACTACAAATGTAAACTGACTCAGAAACTCCTTATCAAACTCCAACCTCTACAATGGCGAAAATATTAAAATTATCCACTGGGCTTTTGAAAAACTCAATACCCAAACTTTCATCAAACTTACCAAGAATCTCCATTAATATGAATGGCTTAAACTGTCCTCTAAAGAGACATAGATTAGCTGACTGGATACAAAAACTCAGACCAGATATCTGTTGCTTACAAGAGTCACATCTTAACTTAAAAGATAAATACAGACTGAAGGTGAAAGGATAGTCATCTATAATTCAGGCAAAAGATAACCAGAAAAAAGCAGTTGTTGCAATTTTATTTGCAGACACAATAGGCTTTAAACCAACAAATGTAAGGAAGGACAAAAATGGTCACTTCATATTTGCTAAGGGTAATACTCAATATGATGAGATTTCAATTATTAATATTTATGAACCCAATCAGAATGCACCTCAATTTATAATAGAAACTCTAACAGACATGAGAAGTTGATTTCCTCTAGCTGCATAATAGTCGGAGATTTTAACACTCCTTTAGCAGTGAGGCATCGATTCTCCAACAAAAAGGTGAGTAAAGAAATTTTAGATTTAAATCTAACCATCCAGCAATGAGATCTAGCAGACATCTACAGAACATTTCATCCCAACAAAACTGAATACACATACTTCTCATCAGCCCACAGAACTTACTCCAAAATCGATCACATGTTAGGTCACAAATCAAACCTCAGTAAATTTAAAGGAATAGAAGTTATTCCATGCATCTTCTCGGACCATCATGGAATAAAACTTGAGGTGAGTAACAACAGAAATCTTCATACTCATACAAAAACTTGCAAGTTAAATAACCTCATGGTGTATGATAGCTGGGTCAGAGATGAGATCAAGAAGGAAATTGCCAAATTTTTGGAACAAAACGACAATGAAGACATGAACTATCAGAACCTCTGGAACACCGCAAAGGCAGTTCTAAGAGGGAAATTTATAACGCTGCAAGCCTTCCTCAGGAGAACGGAAAGAGAGGAAGTTAGCAACTTAATGGGACATCTCAATCAACTGGAAAAGGAAGAACACTACAACCCTAAACCCGGTGGAAGAAAAGAAATAACCAAAATCAGAGCAGAACTAAATGAAATTGAAAACAAAAGAACAATACAACAGATCAATAAATCAAAAAGTTGGTTTTTTGCAAAGGTCAACAAAATAGATAAACCATTGGCCAACCTCATCAGGAAAAACAGAGTAAAATCTCTAATCTCATCAATCAGAAATGACAAAGACGAAATAACAACAGATTCCTCAGAAATCCAAAAAATCCTTAATGAATATTACAAGAAACTTTACTCTCAGAAAAATGAAAATCTGAAGGAAATGGACCAATACTTGGAAGCTTGTCACCTTCCAAGAATTAACCAGAATCAAGTGGAAATGTGGAACAGGCCCATTTCAAGTTCAGAAATAACATCAACCATAGAAAACCTCCCCAAAAAGCCCAAAAAGAAAAATCTGGGACCAAGTGGTTTCACATCAGAATTCTACCAAACCTTTAAAAAGGATTTAGTACCTATATTACTCAAACTGTTCCAAAATGTAGAAAAAGGAAGACTCCCAAACACGTTCTATGAAGCAAACATCACCCTGACCCCCAAACCAGGAAAAGACCCAACAAGAAAAGAAAATTATAGACCAATATCACTAATGAATGCAAATGCAAAAATATTCAACGAGATCCTAACAAACAGAATCCAGCAACATATCAAAAAAATCATACATCATGACCAAATCAGTTTTATCTTAGGGTCTCAAGGCTGGTTCAATATATGTAAATCTATAAATGTAATTCAGCACATAAACAAAGTAAAAAACAAAGATCGTATTATCTTCTCAATCAATGCAGAAAAAGCTTTTGATAACATCCAACATCCCTTCTTGTTCAGAACACTTAAATAAATTGGTATAGAAGGGAAATTTCTTAAAGTGATAGAGACCATCTACAGCAACAGACAGACAATATCATATTGAACAGAGTTATATTGGAATAATTTCCACTTAGATCAGGAACCAGAAAAGGCTGCCCATTGTTTCCATTATTTTTTAACATTGTAATGGATGTTTTAGCCACCGCAATTAGGGAACAAAAGGCGATCAAGTGCATCCACATAGGGGCAGAAGAGATCAACTTTCGCTCTTCACAGACGATATGATTGTATATCTGGAAAACACCAGGGACTCTACTACAAACTATTAGATGTGATCACGGAATACAGCAATGTCTCAGGTTACAAAATCAACATTCATAAATCAGTAGCCTTTGCATATAACAACAATAGTAAAGCTGAAAAAGTAATTAAGGACTCTATCCCATTCACAGTAATGCCAAAGAAGATGAAATATTTGGGAGTTTATCTAACAAAGGATGTGAAAGATCTATGAAACTCTAAGAAAAGAGATAGCCAAGGTGTTAATAAATGGAAAAACATACAATGCTCATGGCTGGGAATAATCAACATTATTAAAATGTCAATTCTACCCAAAGCAATATAAAACTTCAACACAATCCCTATTAAAGTTCCACTGTCATCCTTTAAAATCTTGAAAAAACAATACTTCATTTAATTTGGAATCATAAAAAACTTTGAATAGCCAAGACATTACTCAGAAATAAAAACAAAACAGGAGGAATTATGCTACCAGACCTCAGACTATACTACAAATCGATAGTGATCAAAACAGCATGGTATTGGCACATAAACGGAGAAGTAGATGTCTGGAACAGAATAACGAATCAAGAGATGAACCCAGCTACTTGCCATTATTTAATTTTTGACAAGCCAATTAAAAACATCCAGTGGGGAAAATATTCCCTATTTAACAAATGGTGCTGGGTGAACTGGCTGGCAACCTGTAGAAGACTGAAACTGGATCCACACCTTTCACCACTAACCAAGATAGACTCTTACTGGATTAAAGAACTAAACTGAAGACATGAAACTATAAAAATAGTACAAGAAAGTGCAGGGAAAACCCTTGAAGAAATTGGTTTGGGTAGTTTTTTTTTTTTTTGAGAAGGACCACCCAGGAGATTGAAGCAGTTTCAAAAATATACTTTTGGGACTTGAACAAACTAAAAAGCTTCTGCACAGCCAAGAACACAGTAAGTAAAGCAAGAAAAAGCCCACAGAATGGGAGAAGATATTTGCTGGTTATGTCTCTGACAAAGGTTTAATAACAAGAATCCACAGAGAACTCAAACACATTAGCAAGAAAAGAACAAGAGATACCATCACAGGCTGGGCAAGAAAATTGAAAAGAAACTTCTCGGATGAAGACAGGCAAGCAGCCTTCAGACATATGAAAAAATGCTCATCATCTTTAATCATCAGAGAAATGCAAATCAAAACTACTTTGAGATATCATCTAACTCCACTGAGACTAGCCGATATCACAAAATCTCAAGACCAGAGATGTTGGCGTGGATGTGGAGAAAAGGGAATAACATTTTAGCACTGCTGGTGGGAATGCAAATTAATACATTCCTTTTGGAAAGATAAATGGAGAACACTCAGAGATCTAAAAATAGATCTGCCATTCAATCCTGTAATCCCTATGCTTGGCATATACCCAGAACACCAAAACCACATCATAACAAAGATATTTGTACCAGAATGTTTATTGCAGCCCAATTCATAATTGCTAAGTCATAGAAAAAGCCCATGTGTCCATTGATCCAGGAATGGATTAACAAATTGTGGTATATGTACCCAATGGAATACTATGCAGTCTTGAAGAAAGATGGAGACTTTACCTCTTTCAAGTTTACATGGATGGAGCTGGAACATATTCTTCTCAGTAAAGTGTCTGAAGAATGGAAAAAAAAATCCAATGTATTCACCCCTACTATGAAACTAACTTAGGACCTTCACATGAAAGCTATATCCAAGTTACAACCTAAGAACAGGGGGAAGGGGGAAAGCGTGGGGAGGGAGGGAGAGGAGGGCAGGGGGGAATTGAAAGGATCTCACCTGTGGTGCATCTTACAAGGGTACATGTGAGCCTTGGCAAATGTGGAATGTAAATGTCTTGGCAAAGTAACTAAGAAAATGCCAGGAGGACCATGTCAACTAATGAGATGAAAATGTGTCAAATATTCTATGAACCAAGTGTATGGTGCCCCATGATCATATTGATGTACACAGCTATGATTTATTAATAAAAAAAAGATGAATAGAATCTTTTCTAAAGTAGACAGTTAAATAGGTAAAAGACATATGATAATTGCTCACCAGAGAACCAAGCAAGATGGTGGCCGATAAACAGTTTCCTTTCAACTGGGCAAGTGAATCTGGGGAGACAAGACTCCAGGCATCTCTGGCTGGTGGTATTTGCCTATAATCATCCCTTTTAAGACACAGGGAGTCAGAGAGAGACTTATGGACCCCAAGAGGATGACAAAAACAGTGTAAAAATGGCAAGTGGTTGAGTGTGTTCCTTCAGTCTAATACCATCATCAGCTGTAAGTACAGTAGCTGTGAGATAGCAAACTTGAAAGGCCTTACTTGTGAGCTGTTTTGGTGTTTTAGGACTTGGATCAATTAAACTCCTTTAGGAGAGCTTGGGCATTGTCTAGGGCCCCAGACTGAGCCCATGAGCCAAATGGAGCTAATAGTGTTCAGCTGTGGGCTGAATGGAGCCATTGTGAGAGAACTGCCCTGGCAAGCTCTGCCTTCAGGGTTGTATAGCAAGGATATGATGGGAGCTAGTAATCTAGTGAATGAGCAGCCTAAAGGTGGGGACTAGGCTGACTTACAGCCTTAACAATAAGGGGTAGATTGAGACTGGTTTTGGCACACTGGGTAAGTGAATAGCCACTGCAGAAGTGATCTCGGTGACAAGCACTTTCCTGGGAAAGCTTCTGCTTAGCCAAGTTTAGAAGTTTAAAGTGCCTTTAAAGAGGGCTGAAGAGAGAGTTAGAGTCTTCACCATGAGGGGTTTGAGAAATCAGCAGAAGCTTTCAGTCGCATCAGCATTGTCATTAACATGGCATACCTGAAAAGATCACCTGTTGCTCAGACAATATTAAATATATATATGTACTGCTTTTCTTTGTTATTGTTAATGTTTTCTTTTTTTAATTTCTACCTTTTTCCTATAGATTTTTCTTTTCTTTTTTCTTTCTCCATTTTGCTAGTTTGCATACAATTTCACATTGTTGCCTTTTTCTAGAATTAGAACTTCATTTTTACTAGTGTTTCTACCCTTATTATTTGTTTTTTCCCCCAATTTTATCCCATAAAGTTTTCTGCTTACTTGTTTTGTTTTGATTTATAGCAATTGTCTTTCCTCTCTACTTGGTAAAGGTAAGTTACTGTGTCTGATCAGGCTAGCAAAGAGATGCTGACCTAAAGGGAAACACCAACCTGGCGTCCCAAGATGTTGGAGCTTTTTTAAGATTGTGGCAAAGTACCCTACCATACACTTGTATTGCGCTGTCTACTTCTTTCTGTGCCTTTCATCATCTTGTCAATATTTCCTTTTGCCCACCCCACTCCTTTCTTTTCTTTTCTTTCTCTCTCTATTTTTCTTTTTTTTTTTTCTTTTATCCCTTCTTGCTCCTCAACCTGATGGAAAAAACCAACAATCGCACATATCAATGGGCAACAGACATGAATTGAAATTTATCTAAAGAAGACAGAAGAATGGCCAACAAACATATGAAAAACTGTTTACCATTCCTTTCTATTAGAGAAACACAAATCAAAACTATCATGAGATAACATCTAATCCCAGTGAGAATGGCCCACATCACAAAATCTCAAAACTGCAGATGCTGGCATGGATGTGGAGAGAAGGGAACACTTTCACATTGCTGATGGAACTGCAAACTATTACAACCTTTATGGAAGGAAGTATGGAGAAACCTCAAAGCACTCAAGTTGGAAATCCCATTTTATCCTGCAATCCCATTATTGGGCATGTACCCAGAAGGAAAAAAAAACAAAAAACTTCTTTTATCATGAGGACACTTGTACTAGACTGTTTATTGCAGCACTATTTAGAGTTGCCAAAATGTGGAAATAGCCTAAATGCAAACCAAACTAGGAATGGATTAACAAGCTGTGGTATATGTACACCATGAAATAGTATTCAGCCATTAAAAACATGGAGACTTTACATCTTTTGTATTAACTTGGATGGAAGTAGAAGACATTATTCTTAGCAAAGCATCACAAAAATGGAGAAGCGTAAATCCTATGTCCTCAATTTTGATATGAGGACAATTAATGACAATGTCATGATAAGGGTGGAGAAAAGGGAGAACAGTGAGAGAAAGAATAAGGGAGTGGTGTGAAAGGAAGAGCTGAGAGAGGAAAGGAGGGATGGGGATGGGGCCTTGGTGTGTGCCACACCTTTTGGGGGCAAGACAGGATTGCAAGAGGGACTTTGCCTACTAAATGCAATCAGAGTAATCTGCTTCAATGAATCCCCAACAATGAAAAAAGAAAAAATTCTCACCATTCCTAATTATCAGAGCATTGCAAATAAAAACCACCCTGAGGGCGGCGCCTGTGGCTCAAGGAGTAGGGCGCCGGTCCCATATGCCGGAGGTGGTGGGTTCAAACCTAGCCCCGGCCAAAATAAAAAAAAAAAAAAAAAAACCACCCTGAGATATCTTATATTTCCAGTGAGAATGACCTACATCACAGTGTCAAAACTGCAGATGTGCGCATGGATGTGGAGAAAAGGGAACACTTTTACAGTGCTGTTGGGGCTGCAAACCAATATAACCTTTTTGGAAGGCAGTATGGAGAATCCTCAAAGAACTCAAATTAGACCTCCCATTTGATGCTGGGCATCTGCCCAAAAGTAAAAAAGAATGTCTTTTACCACAGGGATACTTTCATTAGATGGTCTATTGCAGCTTAGTTTACAATCACCAAAATGTGAAAACAGCCTAAATTCACACCAACTGAGGAATAGATGAACTAGCTATGGTATATGTGTACTGTAGAGTACTACTCAGCCACTAAAAAAGATGGAGACTTTATATTCCTTTTATTAACCTAGATGGAATTGCAACATATTATTCTTAGTAAAGTATCACCAGAATAGAGAAGCATAAATCCTATGTACACAATTCTGATATGAGGACAATTAAGTTCCTAGTACTCAGTGGGGAATGGGGGATGGGAGTTCTGAGAAAGGGAAGGAGGTGTGGGGGTGGGAGAACAAGGAGAGTGGTACACTTTTTGTGGCAGGACACAATTATATGATAGTCTTTTTTTTTTTAATTTTTTTATTAAATCATAACTGTATACAATGATATGATTATGGGGCATCATACACTCACTTCATAAACCATTTGACACATTTTTATCACAGTGGTTAACATAGCCTTTCCGGCGTTATCTCAGTTACTGTGCCAAAACATTTACATTCTACATTTACCAAGTTTCGCAAATACCCCTATCTAACAAAAGCAATCAGTGTAATCTTGTTCTGTGTACACTCCATGAATCCCCAACAATTAAAAAAAAAAAATGTTCCTTATAGTCAAACTATGTTCCTACTGCAGCAGGGAGCAGCCTGTTTGAATGATGCCAGCACTTTTTAAAATTTAGGAATGAACAAAACAGTATCATACTCAGCTCCATAAAGAAAATAAAACAACACCCCCCAAAAAACTTTTAAAATAAATATATTTTGTTGTTTTCTTATATCAAGTTTCCAGTTCAGTAATATTTGCCGACCAGGACTTTGTAACTTAACATTGCGTTAATACATTCCCTTTTACCTTTCTTTCCGAGGAATGATGGAACCTCTTTACACCCATGATAATTGTAGAAAGTTCAATGCTCTTTTTGTGCAGGAAAAAATTCAAGATAAATGATAAACCACTGCATATTCTAAGGAAGAACAACAGAGCCAGTGCATGATTAAAAAAAAAAAAAAAGAACACTGTTAACCCTAGTTCATTATAATACTAAAATTTATACCCTGTGAGAAATTTATCCACCATTATTTTTGGAGGATGTATGTAATATTGTGATTTCTCATTAGACTTCTGTGCTTTGCAGTCTCCCGCAAATACATAGTGATGTTCACTCCTCATAAGCATTGTTTCTTTTAAGTTTCATAAAAAGCTTTTGACCCTGTTGATTATGATGAATTTAAGGCAGTTTTTTCTTCCGCCTCCAACTTGACACATTTTCTGAAATAAATCCTTTCCTCCTTAGTAATCCTTATTGTCTGAATAATTGATTTTCTATTCCATAAACAAAATTATCTTCCATTGTAAGTTTTAACATAATGAACATGTCATTCTAATGTATTCTTGAAAGACATTTTTGTCCATTTTATTTCTCAGTAATTAATTGGATTGCTTGCTCTTTTCTTATTGATTTGATTGAGTGTTTTGTAAAGTCTGGTTACTATCCCTTTTTCAGATTCATAAAATGCAAATATCTTCTCTTGTTGTGATGTTTGTCTGTTTGCTTTGTTTATTTTGTCCTTATGTGAAGCAGCTGTGAAATTTCATCAGGTCTAACTTACTTTTGATGTCACCATAATTTCCAACGGGATCATATTCATAAAATCTTTTTAAAATCCTATTTAATTAATCATTATCCATGCTTTATTTAAGTTTTTGTTGTTTCATATCTAGATTTAAATACTTTATCCAGCATTAGTCAGTTTTTGTAAATGCTGAGGCTGGATCCAATTTCAATCTTTTATAGATGGTAAACCAGTTCCCCCAGCACAATTTATTAAATACAAATTCTCTTTCCTGGTATATTCTTTGGTTCATTAGAGATCAAATGGTGATACAAGGTGGCTTTCACATCTGTATATTTTATTCTGTTCTTTAGGGCTATATCTCTATTTCAATGCCAATAAATAACCTGTTCTTTTGTTGATATCTGTAGACTTGTAGTCTAACCAGGATTCTGTTAACATGATTTGTATATATCTATGTATATGTCTATATGTATGCTGAGGTGTGGGTCCAGTTTCAGTCTTTTACAGGTGGCTACATACACATATACAGACGTATATACACATACATGTATATGCATATAAATACACATACACAAATGTGTGTATATAGAGATTATGTACTTATATGTGAGACAGAGAGAAAGAGAGAGAGGGGAGAGAAAGAGATATTTCTTCTGGTTCCAGATAAAATTAAGAACTTTTTTTATTCATGTTATTTAAAGCATGATATTGATGTTTTAATGGAGATTGTATTAACTCTGTAGATCATTTTAGGTGTTATAAACATTTTAACAAAATTGATTCCTCTGAGTCATGAACATAGTTATGGTTTGCAATTTCTAAATATCTTGTGCTGTTCTTTCTTCAGGGCTTTGTAGTTTTTCTGTAGAGATCTGTTGTATCCTTTCTTCAGTATATTTAATTTTCTTTGAAAGTACTGTGAAGGAAAAACTATGTCTTTGAATTGATTCTAAGCATGAGTGGTAATGTATATAAAGATTCTTAATTTCTGGATGTTGATTTCATAAGTCAAGATATTATTGTATTTCTTGATGACATCCAAGAGTTTGTGGGGTTTTCTAAGCATAAGAAACATCTCAAGGAGCTGGAAAAGAAAGAAAAATTCAAAAAGTCAAAAACAAAAGAATAACTCAGAAGATTAATAAAATAAAAAGTTGGTTCTTTAAAAATTAAATGACCCTACAGATTCATCACCAATAGAGTGATCATGCTGGGGTCCAATGTTGGAGAAACACCTCCCCAACTCTGTGCACTGCCAGACAAAACTGGTGGCTGAGGAAAATGAGCATTTGCAGGCATGGTACCCCCAGTATTAGACTGAACCCAAGGGTAACACCCACCAGTGAAAATTGAACACCAAAGTTAGACAGCCCTCAGCTCCCACAGCTAGCTGGTAGCCAAGGACAGGAGCTGGGTTTTGGGGGCATTGAACTTCCTTTGACTTTGACAAGCAACTAAGCCATGGCACTTCACATTATTGAAGGAAAAAGGACTGCAGCCCTGTGGGGTCACAAGTGATCAGGTGTGAAAAAGGAACAAAGTGGAGAAAAAGATTTAAACCCACGGTCCTACTGTGCTACTGGGTGAGCCTTTCTGACTCTGTAGAGCACCAGAGAGAGCCAAATTTGAGCAGCCAGTAGACCTCTGCTATCCAGCTGCTGGAGACCTTTCAACTCTCCCACCTGAGAGTTTGTACTGACAGAGCCAATTTGTTTGGAACCTGTAACTTGGGACAACTACCCAAGGACCCTCTAGGGAGATACCCTGCTTGTGTAATAACAGGAAGGGTCCATTTTTCCCATTTCAGTTGTTGTCTGGGGAGGTGAAGTTTCTTAATTGCTTGTATTTCTTCACAGCTAAAACTTCTCCAGAGTCACTGATCCATGAGAATAGGACAAGAACCATTTGAATAAAAGACTGAGCCACCTAGCCCCACCACACCAAGCAGGTTTCCACAGCCTCAAACTGTAATGCTGTACAGGTCCTTTGCAAAGCTAAGGGGAAAAAGTTGCAGTCATCAGTCTCAGATCCCTAACAAATGGCTGGTTGACCACAACCCAAGGAAATGCCAATCCAATCTCCCCTTACCAGACCACCAAGACAACAGTGAAAAACAATCATGAGGTGGAATCAGTAGAAAAAAATCTGGCAACATGAACAATCAGAATAGATCAACTTCTCCAAGAAATGATAAAGCAGATATGGTATAAGATCCTATTCGCAAACAAATGGCTGAGATGACTGAAATTGATTTCAGAATTTGGATAGCAAATAAAATCAACAAAAATGGAGGAAATGATGAAATTAGGATTTAAAGCAGAAATTCAAAAGATGTCTCAATAATTTAACAAATTTAAAGACAAAACAACCAAAGATATTAACACATTGAAGCAAGAATTTGAAGCCCTAAAAGATATAAAAAATAGAGTAGAACCCCTGAGTAACAGAATGGAGCAGGCAGAAGAGAGAATCTCCAACTTTGAAGACAAAGCTTTTGAATGCTTTCAAACACTCAAAGAAGGAACAAAAATGGATCATTCTCTCAGAGAGCTCTGGGATAATTCAAAGAGGTCTAATATTCACCTATACAAATACCTGAAATTGATGAGCTTCCTGAAAAGAATAAAGATGTTTTGCTTCGTGAAATAATTAAAGAAAAATTTCTACACAATCTCAGATATTCAGAAATTCAGATAGCAGACAATTTCAGAACACTGGCACAACACAACATGAATAAAAATTCTCATAGACATATTATAATTAATTTTGCTAAAGTTAATATGAAGGAGAAAATTCTAAAAGCTGTAATAAGTTATAAAACCATTACATACCAGGGGAAGAGCATTAGAATTACTGCAGATCTCTCCACTGAAACTTTTCAAGCTAGAACAGGGTGGTCACTGACCTTTAATCTCCTTAAACAAAATAACATTCAACCCAGGATCCTGTGTTCAGATAAACTGAGTTTCATCTATGATGAAGAAATTAAATACTTTAATGACATTCACTTGTTGAAGAAATTTGCCATAACTAAAACAGCTCTTCAGAAAATTCTCAGATCTGTGATATGTAATGAACAACACAATCCTCCACCACAAAAGTAAAATCACTCAGAAACTTTTAATCAAATTCTAACTTACATAGTGGCAAAATAATTAAAAATATCCACTGGACTTTTGAAAAGCATGATAAACAAAACTCTGTCGGTTTATCATTACTGGTAATTAATGTAAATGTCTTAAATTGCCCTCTAAAAAGACACAAGGTGGCTGGATGGAAGCAAAAGCTCAGGCCAGACATCTGTTGCATTCAAGAATTGCACCTTACCTTAAAAGATAAATATAGACTTAGGGAGAAGGATGGTCATCTATAATTCAGGCAAATGGAAGTCAGACAAAAAGCAGGTGTTGCAATTTTATTCGCAGATACAATAGGCTTTAAACCAAAGTAAGAAAAGACAATGATGGCCATTTCTTATTTGTTAAGGTCAACACTAAACATGATGAGATTTCAAATATCAACATCTATGCACCCAAACAGAATGTGACTCGATTTAAAAGAGAAACGCTAACTGATATGAACAATTTGATCTGCCCAGGACTATAATTGTTGGAGATTTTAACACTCCTCTGGCAGTGTTGGATAGATTCTCAAAAAAGAAACTAAGCAAAAAAATTTAAGAATTAAACTTAACCATTTAAGATTTGCATCTAATAGACATATATAGAACATTTCATCCTAACAAAACAAAGTACACATTCTTATCATCAGGCCATGGATCATTCTCTAAAATTGATCACATATTAGGACACAAGTTTATTTTTTTATTATTATGATTAAATCACAGTCATGTACATTAATGTGATCATGGGTAACAATACACTGGTTTTATAACAAGTTTAAAAATTTGTTTTTTATTTATTTATTTATTTTTATTAAATCATAGTTGTGTACATAAATGTGATCATAGGGCACCATAAACTGGTTTTATAGACTGTTTGACACATTTTCATCACACCAATTAACATAGCCTTCCTGAAATTTTCTTAGTTATTGTGTTAAGACATTTATATTCTACATTTACTAAGTTTCACATGTACCCTTCTAAGATGCCCTGCAGGTATAATCACCAACAATCACCCTCCCTCTGCTCATCCTCTTCCCTCCCTCCTGGCCCTCTCTACCTTCCCCATAGTCTTAGGTTATAACTGAGTTCTACATTTCATATGAAAGCCATAAATTAGTTTCAAAGTAGGGCTGAGTACATTGGATACTTTTTCTTCCATTCTTGAGACACTTTACTAAGAAGAATATGTTACAGCTCCAGCCATGTAAATGTGAAAGAGGTAAAGTCTCCATCTTTCTTAAAGGATGCATAATATTCCATGGTGTACATATACCACAATTTATTAATCCATTTGTGGATCATTGGGCACATGGGCTTTTTGCATGACTTAGCAATTATGAATTAGGCTGCAATAAACATTCTGATACAAATAACATGGTTATATGGGATTTTTGATCTTCAAGGTATCTACCTAGTAGAGGAATTATAGGATTGAATTGCAGATTTATTTTTAGATCTCTAAATGCTCTCTAAACATCTTTCCAAAGGAATGTATTAATTTGCATTCTCACAAGCAGTGTAGAAGTGTTTCCTTTCTCCACATCTACACCACCATCTCTGGTCTTGATATTTTACATGGGTTATTCTTACTGGAGTCAGATGGTATCTCAAGGTAGTTTTGATTTTCATTACTTTGATGATTAAATATGATGAGCATTTTTTCATATGTCTGTAGACCTTTTGCCTATCTTCTTGAAGTTTCTCTTCAAGTTCCTTGCCCAGCCTGTGATGGGATTACTTAATCTTTTCTTGCTTATACATTTAAGTTCTCTATTGATTCTGTTTATAAAACCTCTATCAGAGACATAACCTGAAAATATCTTCTCCAATTCTGAGGGTGGTCTCCTTGATTTACTTACTGTGTTCTTGGATGTGCATAAGCTTTTTAGTTTGATCAGGTCCCAGTAGTGTATTTTTTAAGCAGCTTCAATTGCCTGGAGGGTCCTCCTTATAAAATATTCACGCAGACTGATTTCTTCAAGGAATTCCTCTGTGCTCTCTTCTAGTATTTTTAAAGTTTAGTGTCTTAAGTTTAAATCTTTAACCCAGTGAGTGTCTATATAAATGAATGGTGAAATGTGTGGGTCCAGTTTCAGTCTTCTAAGGTTGCTAGCCAGCATCAGCAACCAGCACCATTTGTTAAATAGGGAATCTTTTACCCACTGAAAGTTTTTAATTGGCTTGCCAAAGATCAAATAATGGTAAGTAGCTGGATTTATCTCTTGGTTCTCTGTTCTGTTCAAGACATCTACGTCTCTGTTTTTGTGCCAGTACCATGAAGTGTTGATCATTATAAATTTATAATATAGTCTGAGTTCTGCTTTGTTTTTATTTCTGAGGAATGTCTTGGCTATTCGACATTTTTTCTGATTCCCTATAAAATGTATTATTTTTGCAAGATCTTTAAAATATGACAGAGTAGCTTTAATAGGGATTGCATTAAAATTTTATATTGTTTTGCTTAGTACAGACATTTTAACAATGTTGATTATTCCTAGCCATGAACATGGTATGTTTTTCCATTTGTTAACATTTTCAGCTATTTCTTTTCTTAGAGTTTCTTAGTTCTATTTATAGAGATCTTTCATGTTCTTTGTTAGAAGAATTCCCAAATATTTCATCTTCTTGGACAATACTGTGAAGAGAATAGACTCCTTACAGTTTTTTTCAGCTTGAGTAATGTTGGCATGTATAAAGTAGAATCCCTGGTGTTTTCCAGATATGCAATCATATCATCTGTGAAGAGCGAAAGTTTGATCTCTTCTAACTGTATATGGATAAACTTGATCTCCTTTTCTTCCTTAATTGCAATAACTAAAACTTCCATTACAATGTTAAAGAGCAGGGGAGACAATGGGCAGCCTTGTCTGTTTCCTTATCTGTGTGGAAATAATTTCAATTTAAATCCATTTAATATGATATTGGCTGTGGATTTGCTGTAGATGGCCTCTATCAGTTTAAGAAATGTCCCTTCTATACCAATTCTCTTAAGTGTTCTGATAAGGAAGGTAAGCTGGATGTTATCAAAAGCTTTTTCTGTATCAATTGAGAGAATCATATGGTCTCCGTTTTTTAATTTGTTTATGTGCTGAATTATACTTATAGATTAACGTATATTGAATCAACCTTGAGACGCTGGGAGAAAACCAACTTGGTCATGATGTATAATTTGTTTGATGTGTTTCTGGATTCTGTTTGTTAGGATCTTGTTGAATATTTTTGCATATATATTGATTATTGATATTGGTTTGTTATTTTCTTTTTTTGTTGGATCTTTCCTGGTTTAGAGATCAGAGTGATGTTTGCTTCATAGAATGTGTTTAATAGTCTTCCTTTTTTTTCTACATTTTAAAACATGTTGAGTGAAATAGGTACTAGTTTCTCTTTAAAAGTTTGGTAGAATTCTGACATGAAGCCATCAGGTCCCCGGTTTTTCTTTTGAGGTAGATTTTGTCTGCTAAATGCTATTTCAGAGCGTGTTATTGGCCTGTTAAATATTTTCACTTGATTCTGGATTCTGTTTCCAAGTATTGGTAAATATTCTTCAGATTTTCATATTTCTGAGGATAAAGTTTCTTCTAACACTCATTAAGGATTTTTTGAATTTCTTAGGAGTCTGTTCTTATTTCTTTGTCGTTTTGGATAGATGAAATTAGAGATTTTCCTCTTTTTTTCCTGGTTAGGTTAGAAAATTTTTATCTATTTTATTCACCTTTTCATAAAACTAACCTTTTGATTTATTGATCTGTTATATAATTCTTTTGTTTTCAATTTCATTTAATTCTGCTCTAATTTTGGTTATTACTTTTATTCTACTGGGTTTGAGGTTATACTGTTCTTCCTTTTCTAGTTGCTTGAGATTTCCCATTAAGTTGTTAACTGCCTTCTTTCCGTTCTCTTGAGGAAGTCTTGTAGTGCTATAAATTTCCATCTTAGGACTGCCTTTGTGATATCCCAGAGATTCTGATAATTTCTGTCTTCATTGTCATTTTGTTCCAAAAATTTGACCATTTTCTTATTAATCTCATCTCTGCCCAAGATATCATTCAGCATAAGGTTATTTACCTTCCATGTTTTTGTATGAGTATGCCGATTCCTGTTGTTATTGAGTTCAACTTTTATTTCATGGTTGTTTGAGAAGATGCAAGAAATAATTTCTATTCTATTAAATTTAATGATAGTATCACAAGCTTCTATCCTCTTTGAGGCAGGGACCTGCCTACCTGCATGACAGAGCAGGGGAAATCTCAACAACAGAGTCTGTGATTTTAAATTACGCCTCATGCACAGCAAACCGCCAATTTGCTGCACATCTCCAGCTGTCTGTCAATACCAATATTCCACGCAGGGTAAAGATCCAGACCCCCCATTCCTCTAAACTGATGACTTGGGAGAGGTGGGCTGTACGTCTGTCTTGTCTGCCATCATGCTTCACCTCCTCAGGTCACAAGGATAACCTCAGCAAATTAAAAATAATAAAAATTATTGTTCGTATTTTTTTCAGAAAACCACGGAATTAAAGTTGAACTCAGTAAAAACAGGAATCTTCACATGCATACAAAAACTTTTAAACTAAATACCCTCATGCTGAATGATAGCTGGGTCATAGACTAGATTAAGAAGACAATAGCCAAATTTTTGGAACAAAACAATAATGAAGAAATGAACTATCATAACCTCTGAGATACAACAAAGTCACTCCTAAAAGGAAAATTTATCGCATTACAAACCTTCCTCAAGAGAATAGAAAGAGAGGAAGTTAATAACTTAATGGCTCATCTCAAGCAACTGGAAAAGGAAGAAATTTCCAACCCTAAATCCAATAGAAGAAAAGAAAGTACTAAATTTAGAACAGAATTTAATGAAATTTAAAACTAAAAAATCATACAACAGATCAACCAATCAAAGAGTTCGTTTTTGGAAAAGGTCAATAAAATAGACAAAACGATAGCAAACCTAACCAGAAGTAGAAAAGTAAAATCCTTAATCTCATCAATCAGAAATGATGAAGGGCAAATAACAATGAACTCTTCACAAATTCAGCAAATCCTTAATGAACACTACATAAAACTCTACTCTCAGAAGTATGAAAATCTGAAGGAAATAGATCAATACTTGGAAAGATGTCACTCTCCTAGACTTAAACAGAAAGAAGTGGAAAAATTGAACAAGCCTATAACAAGCTCTGAAATTGCATCAACTATAAAAAAATCTACCCCAGGGGCAGCACCTGTGGATAAAAGGGGTAGGGCCCTGGCCCCATACACCAGAGGTGGTGGGTTCAAACCCAGCCCCATATTCTGGAGGTGGCAGGTTTAAACCCAGCCCTGGGCAAAAAAAAAAAAAAAAAAAAATCTACCCCAAAAGAAAAGTGCAGGACCAGATGGCTTCACATCAGAATTCTCCTATACCTTTAAACAGGAACTAGTACTTGTACTACTTAATTTTTCCAAAACATAGAAAAAGAAGGAATACTTCCCTACACATTGTATGAAGCAAATATCACCTGATACCCATACCAGGAAAAGACCCAGCAAGAAAAGAAAATTATAGATCAATACTTCTAATGAATATTGAGGCAAAAATATTCAATAAGATCCTAGCAAACAGAATCCAACTACACATCAAGGAAATTATACAACACAATCAGGTGGGTTTCATCTCAGTGTCCTAAGGATGTTTCAATATGCATAAATCCATAAATATAATACATCTCATAAACAAATTAAAAAACAAAGACTATATGATTCTCTCAATTGATGCAGAAAATACTTTTTTTCAATTTCCAGCATCCTCTTTTGATCAGAATGCTTTAGAGTATAGGTATAGAAGGAACATTTCTTAAACTGATAGAGGCCATTTACAGGAAACCCCAAGCCAATATCATAGTGAATGGAGTATAATTGACAACATTTCCACTCAGATCAGGAACCAGTCAAGGATGCCCACTGTCTCCTCTGCTTTTTCAAATTTTAATGAAAGTCTTAGCCACCACTATCATGCATTGAAAGGCAATCAAGGGCAAGTGCCCATCAATCCACGAATGGATTAATAAATTGTGGTATATGTATACCATGGAATACTATGCAGCCTTAAAGAAAGATGGAGACTTTACCTCTTTCATGTTTACATGGATGGAGCTGGAACATATTCTTCTTAGTAAAGTATCCCAAGAATGGAAGAAAAAGTACCCAATGTACACAGCCCTACTATGAAACTAATTTGAGACTCTCACATGAAAGCTATAACCCAGCTACAACTTAACAATAGGGGGAAGTGAGAAGGGAGGGTGGGTAGAGGGAGGGGGATCGGTGGGTTCACACCTGTGGTGCATCTTACAGGGGTATTTGCGAAACTTGGTAAATGTAGAATGTAAATGTTTTGGCACAGTAACTGAGATAACGCCAGAAAGGCTATGTTAATCACTGTGATAAAAATGTGTCAAATGGTTTATGAAGTGAGTGTATGATGCCCCATGATCATATCAATGTATACAGTTATGATTTAATAAAAAATAAATAAATAAATAAATAAATAAATAAATAAATAAATAAATAAATAAATAAATGAAAAAGAAAGGCAATCAAGGGGATCCAAATAGGACTAGAGGAAAACAAAGTCACTCTTCAAAGACGATATGATTATATATCTCAAAAACCCCAGGGAATCAACTACAAAACTTTTAGAAGTGATCAAGGAATATAGTAACATCTAGGATACAATATTAACACTCATAAATCTGTAAACTTTATATACACCAACAATAGTCAAGGGAAAAAAACAAATGAAGATTCTGTTTCTTTTAAAATAGTGACAAGATGAAATATGAGAGTGTATCTAACAAAGGAAGTGAGAGATCTCTATAAAGATAACTATGAAACTCTGAGAAAAGAAATAGCTGAAGATGTTAACAAATGGAAAAATATATCATGCTCATGCCTGGGAAGAAGAACATTGTTAAAATGTCTATACTACATAAATAAATTTACAGATTTAACGTGATCCCCATTAAAGCACCTCTCGCATATTTAAAAAAACTGGAAAAAACAGTATTTCATTTTATATGGAAACAGAAAAAAACTTGAATAGGTAAGACCTTACTCAGAAATAAAAACAAATCAGGTGGAATCATGCTTCCAGACATCATACTTTATTATAAATCAGTACTGATCAAAACAGAATGGTAGGGGAGAGACAAGATGGCGGACTGAAGTCAGCTTTCAACAGAGGCTCCCGTCCAGAAGGAGAGTTAAGGGACAGGAATTTAGTAAGTATCTGGTGGATTTGAGCTGCACCAAGAGAGAAGGTTGAAGAACGCACATCAACACCGCTGAGGCAAGCTGTGATCACAAGGATGCAAACAAAAGGTACAAAATCCACCTACAAGCAGACGGCAGTCCCCCTCCCCTGTAAGAACAGCTCAAGAGCCCCACAATTAAACAAACGCGCAGAAATTAAAGGCCCTCCCACTACACTCCACAGTAGAGACCTTCTAAAAACTGGACCTACCTACCCTACTAGGGTGCCATGGCTTTCTCCTGCCAGGCATAAAACTGTATAAAACTTTAAAAATCCTTTGCCGGAAACCCTGAAACCCCAACACTCCCCTCCCACTCACGGAGGTCTGGAGGCCTGTCCCCCAGGAGTTCAAATTCTTGGGTGATATCTCAAGGGGAGTGGACAGTCCCCAAGCTGCAACTGGTCAGCACTGGCTCTGAGGTACACGAGTGAGGAGAGAGCACCCTGCTAAGGGGGAGTCATGCCTGGGCGGCACTTACCTGCAGTGTGCTGCAGCAGCCCTCCCCGTGCATCAATATGGCCATGCATAAAATTGAATGAAACTCTAGCTTCCCCCCACTGTCATTCAGGTTCAAGGGGCCTGTCCCCCAGGAGTACGGATCCTTGGGTGATTTCTCAAGGGGAGTGCACAGTGCCTGAGCTGTGACTGTCAGCACAGACTCTGAGACACGCGAGGGAGGAGAGGGCACTCAGCTGAGGGGGAGTCACACCTTGATGGCACTTCCCTGTGGTGCAGAGCAGCAGCCCTACATGGACAAAAATACGGCCAGGCATAAAAATGAATGAAGCTCTAGCTTCCCCGCTGAGCTCTAAGCACTCCCCCATACTTTCACTAAGGGAGGCCTGGGGGCCTATCACTCAGGAGTTCGGATCCTTGGGTGATTTCTCAAGGGGAGTGCACAGTGCCTAAGCTGTGACTGGTCAGCGCTGACTGTGAGACACTTGAGTGAGGAGAGGGCACTCGGCTGATAGGGAGTCACGCCTTGGCCGCACTTCTCTGCAGTGCGGTGCAGAAGCCCTCCCCTTGCAACAACACAGTTAGGCATAAAGCTGAATGAAACTCTAGCTTCCCCCCACTCTCATAATATGAAAGAGAAGATTCTCAAAGCAGCCCGGTGAAAGAAAACCATTATGTACAAAGGAAAGAATATTAGAATCACTGCACATTTCTCTGATGAAAATTTTCAACGCAAAAGAGGGTGGTCATCGACTTTTAATCTCCTAAAGCAAAATAACTTTCAAACCAGGATCTTGTATCCAGCTAAACTGAGTTTCATTTATGATGGAGAAATTAAATACTTCAATGACATTCATATGTTGAAAAAATTTACCATAAGTAAACCAGCTATTCAGGATATTCTCAGATCTATCTTCCACAATGAACAACCCAATCCTATACCACAAAAGTAAACTAACCCAATCCTATACCACAAAAGTAAACTAACTCAGAAACTTTGGATCAAACTCGACTTGCACACTGGCAAAAAGATTAAAAATGTCCACTGGACCTTTGAAACACTCGATACCCGAAATTCCACTAGACTTATAAATAATCTCCATTAATGTGAATGGCTTAAACTGTCCTCTAAAGAGGCATAGGTTAGCTGACTGGATACAAAAACTCAAGACAGATATTTGTTGCATAAAAGAGTCACACCTTCACTTAAAAGACAAATACAGACTCAGGGTGAAAGGATGGTCATCCGTATTTCAGGCAAAAGGTAATCGGAAAAAAGCAGGTGTTGCAATTTTATTTGTAGATACAGTAGGCTTTAAAACTTCAAAAGTAAGGAAGGACAAGAATGTTCACTTTATATTTATTAAGGGTAATACTCAATATGATGAGATCTCAATTATTAATATCTATGCACTCAACCAGAATGCACCTCAGTTTATAAGAGAAACTCTTAACAGACATGAGTAACTTGATTTCAACCAGATCCATAATCGTCGGAGATTTCAACACTCCTTTGGCAGTGTTGGATCGATCCTTCAGCAAGAAGCTAAGCAAAGAAATCTTAGATTTAAACCTAACCATCCCATATTTAGATTTAGCAGACATCTACAGAACATTTCATCCCAAAAAAACTAAATACACATATTTCTCATCAGCCTATGGAACTTACTCCAAAATTGACCACATTTTAGGTCACAAGTCTAACCTCAGTAAATTTAAAGCAATAGAAATTATTCCTTGCATCTTCTCGGACCATCATGGAATAAAACTTGAATTGAGTAACAACAGGAATGTGCATACACATACAAAAACATGGAAGTTAAATAACCTTATGCTGAATGATAGCATAATGGGTCATCTCTGACCCAGCATAATGTGTCAGAGATGAGATTAAGAAAGAAATTGCCAATTTTTTGGAACAAAACGACAATGAAGACACAAACTATCTAACAGTGTTTCGAAGAGGGAAATTTATAGCACTGCAAGCCTTCCTCAAGAGAACGGAAAGAGAGGAAGTTAACAACTTAATGGTACATAACAAGCAACTGGAAAAGGAAGAACATTCCAACCCAAAACCCAGTAGAAGAAAAGAAATAACCAAAATTAGAGCAGAATTAAATGAAATTGAAAACAAAAGAATAATACAACAGATCAATAAATCAAAAGGCTGATTTTTTGAAAAGGTGAATTAATAGATAAACCTCTGCCCAAACTAATCAGAAAAAAAGAGCAAAATCTCTAATATCATCAATCAGAAATAACAAAGACGAAATAACAACAGACTTATAAGAAATCCAAAAAATCCTTAAGAATATTACAAGAAACATTATTCTCAGAAATATGAAAATCTGAAGGAAATTCACTGATACTTGTTAGCACGCCACCCTCCAAGACTTAGCCAGAATCAAGTGGAAATTTTGAACAGTACCATATAAGTTCAGAAATAGCATCAACTATACAAAACCTCCCTGAAAAGAAAAGACCGGGACCAGATGGTTTCACGTCAGAATTCTACAAAACATTTAAAGAGGAATGGAGGAATTAGTACCTATATTACTCAACCTGTTCCAAAAGGTAGAAAAGAAGGAAGACTACCCAACACATTCTATGAAGCAAACATCACCCCGATCCCCAAACCAGGAAAAGACCGAACAAAAAAACAAAATTATAGACCAATATCACTAATGAATATAGATGCAAAAATATTCAACAAGATCCTAACAAACAGAATCCAGCAACACATCAAACAAATTATATACCATGACTAAGTTGGTTTTATCCCAGGGTGTCAAGGCTTGTTCAAAATGCGTAAATCTATAAATGTAATTTAGCACATAAACAAATTAAAAAACAAAGACAATATGATTCTCTCAATTGATGCAGAAAAAGCATTTGATAATATCCAGCATCCCTTAATGATCAGAACACCCAAGAAAATTGGTCTAGAAGGAACTTTTCTTAAAACGATAGAGACCATCTACAGCAAACCCACAGCCAATATCATATTGAATGGAGTTAAATTGGAATCATTTCCACTCAGATCAGGAGCCAGACAAGGCTGCCCATTGTCTCCATTGCTTTTTAACATTGTAATGGAAATTTTAGCCACTGCAATTAGGGAAGAAAAGCAATCAAGGGTATCCATGTAGGGTTAGAAGAGATCAAAATTTCGCTCTTCGCAAATGATGATTGTGTATTCGGAAAAAACTAGGGACTCTAATACAAAGTCCTAGAAGTGATGAAGTAATATAGCAGCATCTCAGGTTACAAAATCATCATCCATAAATCGGTAGCCTTTGTATACACCAACAACAGTCAAGTTGAAAGAGCAGTCAAGTTCTCTATGACATTCACAGTAGTGAAAAAGAAGATGAAATATTTGGGAATTTACCTAACAAAAGACGTGAATAATCTCTATAAAGAGAACTATGAAACTCTAAGAAAAGAAATAGCTGAAAATATTAACAGATGGGAATACATACCATACTCATGGCTGGGAAGAATCAACATTATCAAAAACTCCATGCTACGTAAGCAATATATAATTTCAATGCACTGCCTATTAAAGTTCCACTGCCAAATTTTAAAGATCTTATAAAAAAGAATACTTCGTTTTATATGGAATCAGAAGAAACCTCGAATAGCGAAGACATTACTCAGAAAGAAAAATAAAACAGGAGGAATCACAATACCAGACCTCAGACTTTACTACAAGTCAATAGTGATCAAAACAGCATGGTACTGGAACAAAAACAGAGAAAGTAGATAATCTGGAACAGAATAGAGATCCGAGAGATGAATCCAGCTTCTTACCGCTAGTTGATATTTGACAAGCCAATTAAAAACATTCCGTGTATAAAAGATTCCCTATTTAACAAATGGTGCTAGGTGAACTGACTGGCAACCAGCAGAAGACTAAAACTGGACCCAGACCTTTCACAATTAACTAAGATAGACTGTCATTGGATTAAAGATTTAAACTTAAGACATGAAAATATAAAAATACTAGAGGAGAGTGAAGAGAAAACCCTTGAAGAAATTGTTCTGAGTGAGTATTTTTTGAGGAGAACCCCCGGGCAATTGAAGCAGCTTCAAAAATATACTACTGGGACTTGATCAAACTAAAAAGCTTCTGCACAGCCAGGAACACAGGAAGTAAAGCAAACAAACAGCCCTCAGAATGGGTACATCTCTGAAAAAGTTTTAATAACCACAATCCACAGAGTACTCAAACGCATCAGCAAGAAAAAAAAAAGGGATCTCATTGCAGGATGGGCAAGGGATTTGAAGAGAAACTTCTCTGAAGAAGACAGGCGCATGGCCTTCAGACATATGAAAAAATGCCCATCATATTTAATCATCAGAGAAATGCAAATCAAAACTACTTTGAGATATCATCTAACTCCAGTGAGACTAGCCTATATCACAAAATCTCAAGACCAGAGATGTTGGCGTGGATGTGGAGAAAAGGGAACACTTCTGCACTGCTGGTGGGAATGTCAATTAATACATTCCTTTTGGAAAGAGATATGGAGAACACTGAGAGATCTAAAAATAGATCTGCCATTCAATCCTGTAATTCCTCTACTGGGCATATACCCAGAAGAGCAAAAATCACAACATAACAAAGATATTTGAATGTTCAGTGCAGCAAAATTCATAATTGCTACGTAATGGAAAAATCCCAAGTGCCCATCGATCCACGAATGGATAAATAAATTGTGGTACATGTATACCATGGAATATTATACAGACTTAAAGAAAGATGGAGACTTTACCTCTTTCATGTTTACATGGATGGAGCTGGAACATATTCTTCTTAGTAAAGTATCTCAAGAATGGAAGAAAAAGTACCCAATGTTCTCAGCCCTACTATGAAACTTATTTGGGGCTCTCACATAAAGCTACAACCCAGTTACAACCTAACAATAGGGGGAAGTGGGAAAGGTAAGGGAGGGAGGGTGGTTGTGGGTAGAAGGAGGGGTATCGGTGGGATCATATCTGTTGTGCATCTTACAGGGGTATTTGCGAAACTTGTTAAATATAGAATGTAAATATTTTGGCACAGTAACTGAGATAATGCCAGGAAGGCTATGTTAACCATTGTGTTGAAAATGTGTCAAATGGTCTATGAAGCGAATGTATGATGCCCCATGATGATATAAATAGTATATAGTTATGATTTAATAAAAAAAATAAAAATAAAAAACAAAGACCATATGATTCTCTGAATTGATGCAGAAAAAGCTTTTGATAATATCCAGCATTGCTTCATGATCAGAACAGTCAAGAAAATTTGTCTAGAAGGGACTTTTCTTAAACTGATACAGGCCGTCTACAGCAAACTGACAGCCAATATCATATTGAATGGATTAAATTGGAATCATTTCCACTCAGATCAGGAACCAGACAAGGCTTCCCATGTCTCCATGGCTTTTCAACATTGTAATGGAAGTCTTAACCACAGCTATTAGGGAAGAAAAGGCGATCAAGGGTATTACTAAAGGGTCAGAAGAGATCAAACTTTCTTCTTCATAGATGATATGATTGTGTATCTGGAAAACACTAGGGACTCTACTACAAAACTCCTAGAAGTGATCAAGGAATACAGCAGCGTCTCAGGTTACAAAATCAACATCCATAAATCGGTAGCCTTTATATACATCAACAACAGTCAAGTTGAAAAAGAAGTTAAGGACTCTATCCCATTCACAGTAGTGCCAAAGAAGATGAGATATTTGGGAATTTACCTAACAAAAGACGTGAAAGATCTCTATAAAGAGAACTATGAAACTCTAAGAAAAGGGAAGAAAAGAAAAGTAATGTTAACCAAACGAAAAATATACCATGCTCATGGCTGGGAAGAATAAACATTATTAAAATGTCCATACTACCCAAAGCAATATATAATTTCAACTCCCTCCCTATTAAAGCTCCACTGCCATAATCTAAAGATCTTGAAAAAAACAATACTTTGTTTTATATGGAATCAGAAAAAACCTCAAATAGTCCAGACATTACTCAGAAATAAAAACAAAACAGGAGGAATCTTACTACCAGACCTCAGACTTTACTACAAATCGATAGTGATCAAAACAGCAGGGTACTGGCACAAAATCAGAGAAGTAGGTATCTGGAACAGAAGAGAGATCCATAGATGAATCCAACTATTTACTGCTATTTGATCTTTGACAAGCCAAATAAAAACTTTCAGTGGGGAAACGATTCCCTATTTTACAAATGGTGCTGGGTGAACTGACTGGCAACCTGCAGAAAACTAAAACTGGACCCTCACCTTTCACCATTAACTAATATAGACTCTCATTGGATTAAAGATTTAAACTTAAGACATGAAAGTATAAAAATACTAGAGGAGAGTGAAGGGAAAACCCTTGAAGAAATTGGTCTGGGCGCGTATTATATGAGGAGGACTCCCCGGGCATGAAGCAGCTTCAAAAATATACTACTGGGACTTGATCAAACTAAAAAGCTTCTGCACAGACAAGAACAGAGCAGTAAATAAAGAAGCAAACAGCCCTCAGAATGGGAGAAGATATTTGCAGGGTATATCTTTGACAAAGGTTTAATAACCACAATCCACAGAGAACTCAAATGCATCAGGAAGAAAAAAACAAGGGATCTCATTGAAGGCTGGGCAAGGGATTTGAAGAGAAACTTCTCTGAAGAAGACAGGCTCACGGCCTTGAGACATATGAAAAAATGCTCATCATCTTGAATCATCAGAGAAATGCAAATCAAAACTACTTTGAGATATCATCTAACTCCACTGAGACTATCCTATATCACAAAATCTCAAGACCAGAGATGTTGGCGTGGATGTGGAGAAAAGGGAACACTTCTGCATTGCTGGTGGGAATGCCAATTAATACATTCCTTTTGGAAAGAGATATGGAGAACACTCAGAGATCTAAAAATAGATCTGCCATTCAATCCTGTAATTCCTCTGCTGGGCATATACCCAGAAGACCAAAAATCACAACATAACAAAGATATTTGTACCAGAATGTTCAGTGCAACCCAATTCATAATTGCTAAGTCATGGAAAAAGCCCAAGTGCCCATCTATCCACGAATGGATTAATAAATTGTGGTATATTTACACCATGGAATATTATGCAGCCTTAAAGAAAGATGGAGAGTTTACCTCTTTCATGTTTACATGGATGGAGCTGGAACATATTCTTCTTAGTAAAGTATCTCAAGAATGGAAGAAAAAGTACCCAATGTACTCAGCCCTACTATGAAACTAATTTGGGGCTCTCACATAAAGCTATAACCCAGTTACAACCTAACAATAGGGGGAATTGGGAAAGGGAGGTGCGGGAGGGTGGTGGTGGGTAGAGGGAGGGGAATCGGTTATATCATACCCGTGGTGCATCTTACAGGGGTATTTGCGTAACTTGGTAAAATAGAATGTAAATGTTTTGGCACAGTAACTTAGATAATGCCAGGAAGGCTATGTTAACCATTGTGATGAAAATGTGTTAAATGTTCTATGATGTGAGTGTATGATGCCCCATGATCATATCAATGTTTACAGTTATGATTTAATAAAAGAAATTAATAAAAAACAAAAAAAAATAAACAGCATGGTACTTTCACAAAAACAGAGAGGTAGATGTATGGAATAGAAATGAAGGAACAGAAGGCAAAACCAGACACTTATCATCATTTGATTTTTGATAAGCCTGTTAAAAATATAAATTGGGAAAAAGTTTCCCTATTCAATAAATCTTGCTGGATGTATTGGCTGACAACTTGTGGAATGCTGAAACTGAACCCACACCTTTTTCCTGTAACTAAAATTGACTCTCACTGGTTAAAATCTTTAACTTTAGATGTGAAACTATAAATATTCTTAGAGAGAGTGAGGGGAAACACTTGAGAGAATTGGCCTGGAAGAATACTTAATGAGGAAGACATTCCTGGAAATTGAAGTAACATGAAAAATTCATTACTGGTATCTGATCAAATTATAAAGCTTATGCACTGCCAAGAACACACTAAGTAAAGCAAAAAGATAGCCCTTAGAATGGGAGAGGATTTTTACAATTTTTACTACCGACATATGTCTAATAACCAGAATCCACAGAGAACTCAAATTTATTTTTAAGCAAAAAACAAGTGATCCCATTTCATTGTGGGCAAGAGACATAAACAGAAGCTTCTCTGAAGAGGACAGGTGCATGGCCTACAAACATATGAAAAAATGCTCATGATTTTTAATCATCAGAGAAATGCAAACCAAAAGTACTCTGAGATACCATCTAACTTAAGTAAGAGTAGCTCACATCACAAAATCCCAAAACAACAAATTTTGGCATGGATGTGGATAAAAGGGAAGACATCTATACTGCAATCTAGTATGTTTCCTTTGGAAGGAAGTTTGGAGAACACTTAGGGATCTGAATGTAGACCTGCTGTTGGATCCTGCAATTCCTCTTTTAGGTGTATACCCAAAGGAAGTAAACACTGGCAATGCCTTGACTGTGGACTTCTTAGCCTCTAGAACTGTGAGAAATAAATTTCAATTGTTTATAAGCTAAAAAAAAAAAAAAAAAAAAAAGATATTTGCTATTATGAATTGGGCTGCAATAAACATTCTGGTACAAATATCTTTGTTATGTTGTGATTTTTGGTCTTCTGGGTATATGCCCAGCAGAGGAATTACAGGATTGAATGGCAGATCTATTTTTAGATCTCTGAGTGTTCTCCATATATCTTTCCAAAAGGAATGTATTAATTTGCATTCCCACCAGCAGTGCAGAAGTGTTCCCTTTTCTCCGCATCCACGCCAACATCTCTGGTCTTGAGATTGTGGTGGGTAGAGGGAGGGGGATCGGTGGGATCACACCTGTGGTGCATCTTACAGGGGTATTTGCGAAACTTGGTAAATGTAGAATGTGAATGTTTTGGCACAGTAACTGAGATAATGCCAGAAAGGCTATGTTAACCACTGTGATAAAAATGTGTCAAATGGTTTATGAAGCGAGTGTATGATGCCCCATGATCATATCAATGTATACAGTTATGATTTAATAAAAATAAATAAATAAATAAATAAAAATAAAGATATTTGCACTAGATTATTAATTTCAGCTCAATTCATAATTACCAAGTCGTGGAAGAAGCCCAAGTTCCCATCAACCCATGAAAAGATTAATAAATTGTGGTATATGTGGAATACCCTGGAATACCATGGAATACTATGCAGTAGTAAAAAAAAAAATGGAGACTTTTTCTCTTTTATATTTATATGGATGGAGCTGGACAATATTCTTCTTAGTAAATTATCTCAGTTATAGAAAAAAGTATCCAATGTACTCAGTACTACTGTGAAACCAATTTATAATAACTCACACTTGCATATGAAAAATGAAACATAAATTTAGCCTAGGATGAAGGAGGGAAGGTGAGGGTGAGGGATCAGGAGGGGATCCCTGGGGAGGGGATGCAAAGGATAATAAGGGATAGTAGGGGCACCACAACTATGAAACCCATTGCAAGTACTAGTTGGTTCTATCATGTATAGAACAGAATTGTCCTAATGATATAATTGGGTAAATGAGATGAAAACTATGCTGATTAGTATTATGTAAGCACTCCAATTTGTACAAATAATCAATACATTGAAATGGGCATAAAGGTATTTATAATCTATGTACAAAAGACTTATTAAAAGAAATAGTAACTACTCATGCTGTCAAAGACCTGCTACTCCAGAGTTTGCGGATTGTTAAGATGTGTGTCATAGTACCCTACTGTTCACATTTATTACTCCTTTCTCACTCTTACTGTTTCTCCTTTTATTTGTCAATATTTCTTTTTACTGACCCCTTCAACTTTCCCTTTTTTATTTTTTAAAATCTTCTTTCCCCGTTTGTTCTTCAATCTTCCAAATATTTTAGCCCATTACCAAAAGAAGTTGTCAAAACCTTAGATCAGAAGCATGGTAACTTAAATAGCAAGAAGAAGAGAAAGGAAAATTAGGGAAAGGAAACAAATAAAAAAAATACTCTTGAGGAAGAAACTGTAGAAAAATCCTGTCAACATGTACAACCAGTCCAGAGCAACCCCACAAGGGACCAAGAAGGAGCTAATTCAGAGTATTCCAGCTATAAAGAAATGTTAGAAATGATAGAAGGGGAATTTAAAATACAGGTGATGAAAGCAATGAAGAAAATTGCTTAGAAAGTGGAATATAACTAAAAGCAAATCCAAAAACAGAATCAAGTAAGAAAACAAGAATGACCATTAAGTCAGAATAAGGTATGAACAATATGAAAAATATAGAAATGATATAACACAGCTAAAGAAATTGAAGCAGTCAAAGAGAACTTTAAGTTCTCTCTAAGCAGAGAACATAAAAATGTAGTGGAAAGTATGAATAACAGATTAGACCATGCAGAAGAAATAATTTTAGTGTTAGAGGACAAAGCTCTTGAGATAACTCAGAGAGAGAGAGAGAGAGAGAGAGAGAACAGAAGAACATTCACTGAAAGAATTATGTGACTTCATCAAGCATTCAAACATGTGAGTTATTGGTATCCCAGAAGGGGAAGAAGAATGTCCCAGGTGATTGGAAGCTGTACTAAAGAATATTATAAATGAGTTTCCCAAATATCACCGAAGATTCCAACACACTTCTTTCAGAGGGACATTGGACCCCATATAACCTCAACTCAAATAGAGCTTCTCCAAGACACACTATGATGAACTGTCCAAAGTGAAGCCAAAAGAAAAGTTTCTGCAAGCTGCCAGGAGTAAGCGCCAATTGACCTACAGCAGCAAATCCATCAAGGTGACTGCAGACTTCTCTAATGATTCTTGTCCAGAAATGATCCAGAAGATGATCATTTCTGGAATTTTCTCTGAAAATTTCCAGCCCAGAATTATATATATTATTTTAAAGCTAAGCTAAGCTTTAAAATTGATAGAGAAATAAAATTTTTTACTGATATGCAAACACTGCTGAAATTTGCCTCAACAAGACCAGCTTTAAAGGAAATTTTTCAACCTGTTCTACACACTGACCATCAAAATGAACCATCAGCAAAATAAGCACCCAGAAACTAAAGGAAAGAACCTAGCTTCCAAAATGATGCAAAAGATAAAACTAAGCAATAGACTTTCACAGAATAAGATGAAGAGAATGCTAACACACTTATCAATTATCTCAATAAAAGTTAGCTCCTATTCCCCCACTGAATAGGCATAGGTAGACTGATTGGATGAAAAACCCCACAAGCCATCCATATACTGTCTGAAGTAAACATACCTAGTCTCAAAAGACAAATTAAAACTCAGAATTAAATGTTGGAAGACAATTTTACAGGAAAATGGAATTCAGAAAAAATGAGGAGTTGCAATCTTATTTTCAGATACAGGTGGACTTAAATAAAATCAAAAAAGACAAAGATGGACACTTCACATTGGTCAAGACAAAATTACAACAAAAAGACATTTCCATTCTGAATATTTGTGCACCCAACTTAACATGCTTCCTAATTCTTAATAAAAGGCCTTAATTAGTCTGAGCATTATGATATCTTATAACACCACAATAAGAGTATAATTAAACATTTCTTTTACAGACCTAGACAGATCCACTAAACTCAAAGTGAACAAAGATATAAGTGTCTTAAATTAGACACCAAAACAACTGTGCTTGAAAGACCCACAACATAAAGAATATACATTATTTTCAGCATCCCATGAAACATTCTCCAAAATTAATCATACTCTAGGACACAAAACGGATCTCAATAGAATCAAAATAATTGAAATTTTACCTTGTATCCTCTCAGAGCACAAAGCAGTAAAGGTGGAAATCAACTCCAATAAAAACGTTCAACTCCAAAAAAAGCATAGAAATTAATCAATCTTACGCTGAATGATAGTTGGGTGCAGGAAGAAATAAAAGAGAAAATTATTAACTTTCTTGAGCATAACAAGAAAGAAGACACAAGCCACCAAAACCAGTGAGATACAGAAAAAGCAGTCCTGAGAGGAAAATTTATTGCTTTAAATGTCTCCATTCAAAAAACTGAAAAAGAGTGCATCAACCAACTCACAAGCCATCATATGGAATTGGAAACAGAACAATGTAAGCCTAAACCCAGTAGAAGAAAAGAAATATCCAAAATTAAATCAGAGATTAATGAAATTGAAAAAAAAAAAGAATTATTCACAAAATTAATGGAACAAGGAGTTGGATTTTTGAAAAAAATTAAAAAAAAAAATAGATAAACCTTTGGCCTGACTAACCAGAAATAGAAAAGTAAAATCTCCAGTAACCTCAATCAGAAATGATAAAGGAGAAATAACAACAGGTGCCACAGAGATACAAGATATTATCTCTGAATAATACCCAGAAACTGTCCAGAAATCGGACAATGTGAAGGAAATGGATTAATATTTGAAATCACACTCTCTTCCTAGACTTAGCCAGGAAGAAATAGACCTCCTAAAAAGACTAGTGTCAAGCACCAAGATAAAAAAAAACAAAAAAACAAATCTCCCAAGAAAAAAATGTCCTAGTCCAGATGTCTTCACATGAAAATATATTAAACCTTCAAGGAAGATCTCATCTGCATACTGCAGAAATTATTCCAAAAAATTGAGGACAAAGGAATCTTCCCCAACACATTCTATGAAGCAAACATTATCCTGATAGCAAAACCAGAAAAATACCCAAGTAAAAAAGAGAACTTCAGACCAATTTCAGTAATAAGTATAGATACAAATATTTTCAACATAACCCTAGCCAATAGATTAAAGCTTATTATTAAAAACATCATACACAATAACCAAGTAGGTTTTATCCCAAGGATGTAAGGTTGGTTTAATATATACAAGTTCATAAACATTATTCACTGTATCAACAGAAGCAAAAACAAAGAACATATGATCCTCTTAATAGATGAAGGAAAAGCATTTGACTAAATCTAGCATCCTTTTCTAATTAGAACACTGAGAGAATAGTCATATGTAGCACATTTCTTAAACTGATGGACACTGTCTATGACAAACCCAAATTTAATATTTTACCATATGTTGTAAAATTTAAAGCTTTTTCACTTGTAAGTGAAACCAGACAAGGGTGTCCTCTGTCACCTTTACTATTCAACATAGTGCCAGAAGTTTTATCCAATACAGTCAGGCAAGGAAGAACATAAAGGGCATCCAAATGGGAGAAGAGGATATGATGATATGATGACATATTATACTTAGAGAAACCCAAAATTCAACCACAAGAATAGTAGAAGTCATCAAAAAAAAAAAAAAAGAAGTAGTGTCTCAGGATATAAAATCAATGTCTACAAGACAGTAGCCTTTGTATAGACCAGTAACAGTTAAGATGAGAGGCTAATTAAGGACACAGCTCCCTTCACCATAGCTCAAAAAAAAAAAAAGAAAGAAAGAAATACCTAGAAATATATCTAAGAAAAGAGGTGAAGGACCTCTATAAAGAAAATTATGAAACCCTAGGAAAATAAATAAAATAGGATATTAACAAATGAAAGAACATACCAGGCTCATGGCTGGGAAGAATCAACATCGTTAAAATGTCTATACTTCCCAAAGCATTCTACAGATTCAATGTTTTCCCTATTTTAGAGGGAAGGGGATCGGTGGGATCACACCTGTTGTGCATCTTACAGGGGTATTTGTGAAACTTGGTAAATGTAGAATGTAAATGTTTTGGCACAGTAACTGAGATAACACCGGAAAGGCTATGTTAACCATCGTGATAAAAATGTGTCAAATGGTCTATGAAGTGAGTGTATGATACCCCATGATCATATCAATGTATACAGTTATGATTTAATTAAAAAAAAAAAGAATAGTATCTACGACAGGGGAAAAAAAATACATCAACATCATTCAAGACTGGGAAAAAATAATTCTTCATTTTGTATGGAACCAGAAAAAAACCCACACAGCTAAGGCAGTTCTTAATAATAAAAACAAAACTTTTATTGTTTTGTTAATAACATCACCATACCAGACTTTATGCTTTATGGTACTACAATGTCATAGTGGTCAAAACATCATGGTATTGACACAAAAACTGAAACATAGACACTTGAAATTTAATAGAAAACAAGGAAATGAAACTAACATCTTAACCCACCTAGTCTTGGATAAATTAATCAAGGACATAAACTGGGAGAAAGAATGCCTATTAAATGAATAGTGCTGAGAGAACTGGATATTCACATGTAAAAGATTAAACTACACTCACACCTTTGTCCATTTACAAAAATTGTTTCAAGATGAGTTCAAGACCTAAATTTAAGGCACGAAAAGATAAAAATACTCAAAGAAAGCATAGGCAAAACACTTTAATATTTTCATCTGGCAAAAGACTTCATGAAGAAGACTTCCAGGATAATTGCAACAACAACATAATAAATAAACAGGACTTAGTGAAACTGAGGTTCTGTGCATCAGAGACAACAACTAAAGAAAATCAACAGCTTTACAATGGAAAAAGATATTTACATATTTTAAATCTGACAAAAAGTTGATAACTATTATCCACAGAGAACTCTAATCAATCTACAAGAAAAAAGTCAACAATTCTGTATATTGGTGGGCAAGCAGAATGAATAGAACCTTATCTAAAGAACACAGAAGAATGGCTAAAAAAAATATGAAAAAAATGCTGTAATCCCTAATTGTTAGAGAATTGGAAATCAAAACCACCCTGTGATATCATCTAACCCCAGCAGGAATGACCCGTATCACAAAACTGCAGATGCTGGCATAGATGTGTTGAGAGGGATCACTTTTTACACTGCTAGTGGTAGTAAAACTAATACAACCTCTTTGGAAGAAAGTATAAAAACCCTCAAAGAACTTAAACTATACCTCAAATTTGATCCTGCAATTACATTACTGTGCATCTACCCAGAAGAAAAAAAATATTTTAGCACGAGACTGTTTTTTACAGCTCAATTTACCATTGCCAAAATGTGGAACCAACTTAAATGTCCACCAACTCAGGAATGGCTTAACAAGCCATGGTATATTTATACCATGAAATAACCACTCAAAAAGATGGAGACTTTATACCTTTTGTGTTAACCTGGATGGAAGTGGAAGACATTATTCTTAGCAAACATCACAAGAATGGAGAAACAAGAATCCTATGTATTCAATTCTGATATGACAACACTTAACGACCTAGTACATGGAGGGGTATGGGGAAAGGGGAGAGCAGAGAGAGAGAGAATGAGGGAAGGAAGGGGAGAGCAAAGAGAGGTAAAAGGAGAGGGTAAGAAAGAGCAATGGGAGGGTGGCGCCTGTGGCTCAGCGGGTAGGGCGCCGGTCCCATATGCCGGAGGTGGCGGGTTCAAACCCAGCCCCGGCCAAATTAAAAAAAAAGAAAGAGCAATGGGATGGAAGGAATGAGGAGTGTGGGAGTTTACAGTGCAAGACACACCTTTTGGGGGTGGGACACAATTATAAGAGGGACTTTACCTAACTAATGCAATCAATGTAATCTGCTTTTTGGACTCTCCATAAATCCCCAACAATAAAAATGAAAGAGTAGAAAATCTGCTGTCATCTTAATGGCTCTACCTTTGTAGTTTAACTGGTGCTTATTACTAGCTGCTTTTCGAATTTTCTCCTTTATTTTGACTTTGGAAAAGTTCATTACAATGTACCTTGGAGAGGCTCTGTTAGAATTGAGATGGCCTGGGGTTTGATATTCATCTGGAAGGAGTGTGTCAGGATCCTAAGTAAAACTTGGGAAATTTTTATTTTTGAAAGTCTCCAGAAGGGAGAAGGGATCTTGGCTAAGTGTCTTTCCCATCCATAATAATGCTCCACCCCCTCAAAATTAGAAATCTTGAATACAAAAATGTCAAGCATGAAAATTTCAGCAACAATAAAGAAGCTTTGAACAAAGAAAAGTCCTGGACTAGATAGTTCAACAGAGTTCTTTCAAACCTTCAAATAAGGGGTTGTACCTACATTGAAAAATTTGTCACAAATAATGAGAAGGAATCCTCTCTGATTCTTCCTACAAAGTAAATATCGCCCTCATGCCAAAACCAAGAAAAGGTGCAACAGAATAAGAAAACTACAGATAAAGTCATCAATGAATATAAATGTTAAATCCTCCAAAAAGTTTTAGAAAATAGAATTCAGCTACCCATTAAAAAAGCATATAGATCACAATATGTGTGCCAGTATGGAACACTTGTTCAACATACACAAATCCATAAATATAATTGACCACAAATGTAGAACCAAATCAAAGACTATGTGATCCTCTCAATAGGTTCAGAAAAAGCATATGACAAATTCCACCAAACTATTTTGATTAAAAATACTCAAAGAAATAGGCATTGATGGGACATTTCTTAAACTAATTGAAGCCATCTATGGCCAACATTGTACTGAATGGAGTTAAACTGAAAGCATTTCTACTTAGAAGTGGAACCACACAAACATGCCCACTATCACCGCAACTATTTAACATAGTGATGAAAATCCTAACCAAAGTAATCAGACAACAGAAGGGTACATATGGTATCCAAATTGGGACAGAGAAGGTCAAACTTCTGTTTTTTATTGATATTATCTTATTCTTAGAAACAGAGATTTTTAGCATTAAAAAATAATTCCTTTGAGGGAGGAGCAAGATGGCAGTTGAGTAATAACTTCCTTGCAACTGGGCAGGGTGAGCCTGGGGAGAGAAGACTCCAGGCCTCTCTGGATAGTGGGATCTGCCGAGAAACATCCTTTTGGGAACACAGGGAGTCAGCTAGAGACTTTTAGACCCCATGAGGAGGACAAAATCACTGAAGAACTAGCAAGTGGTCGAGTGTGTTTCTTCAGTCTAATCCCACCAGAAGCTGTAAGTATAGCAGCAGCAAGATTGCAAATTGGAAAGGCCTTACCTGTGACCTGTTTAATTTTTTATGCACTTGGCACTTAGTTAAACTACCTTGGGAGAACTTGGTCAAGAGTGCAGCGGATTTTAAACCTTGTCTAGGGCCCCAAAGTTAGCCTCTGACCCTGGCAGACCTAATAGTGTTCTGCGATGGGCTGCATGGAGCCATCGTCAGAGAACTACCCTGGCGAGCTCTACCCTCAGGGTTGCAGAGCAAAGATCAGGTGGGAGACCTTGGGCGAGTAATCTAGTGACTTAGCAGTCTAAAGGAGAGGACTGAGAAGCCTTACAGCCTTGGTCCTAAAGGGCCATAGAGTGAGACTGTTTTGTTTTTTTTTGCACATTGGATAAGTGAACAGCCACTTCAGGAGTGACGCTGGCGATAAGTGCTTTCCTGGGAAAGTTTCTGCTTAGCCAAAGTTAGCAGGTTAAAATTCTTTTTAAGTACCTGAGGAGAGATTTAGGGTCTTCATTCTGCTAGGTTATAACAGGGTTATAGTCTATAACCTATAAATATGGGGCAAGGAGAAAGGAACGGGAGTGAGTGGGGAGAATGGGTGGACGAAGGGTGAATGATGGGATTGCACCTGTGGTGAATCTTACAAGGATACATGTGAAACTTCATAAATGTATAATACAATTTTCTTAACACAGTAAGTAAGAAAATGCCAGGAAGTCTTTGTCAACCAGTGTTATAAAAATGTGTCAAACTTTGTATAAAACCAGTGTATGGTGCCCCATAATTGCATTAATCTACACGTCTACAATTTAATAATAATAATAAATATTGTTTATTAGGTAAATTCCCAAATATTTCATCTTCTTTGGCACTACTGTAAACAAATAGAATCTTAACTGTTTTTACAGCTTGCCAATTGTTTGTATGCATAAAAGGTACTGATTTGTGAGTATTGATGTTGTATTCTAAGATGCTGCTTTGTTCCTTGACCACTTCTAAGACTTTTGAAGTTGAGTCATGGAAACTAAATAATCTTATGCTGAATGATAGCTGGGTTATAGATGAAATTAAGAAGAAAATTATAAAATTATTGGAACAAAATGATAATAGGGTTATAGTCTTCATACAAAAGCCATAGATCAGTTTAATTCCAGGGCTGAGTACATTAGATACATTTTCTTCCATTCTTGAGATACTTTACTGAGAAGAATATGTTCCAGCTCCATCCATGTAAACATGAAAGAGGTAAGGTCTCCGTCTTCCTTTAAGGCTGCATAATATTCCAAAATACTCACCCAGACCAAATTTTTCAAAGGTTTTCCCTGCACTTTTGTGTACTATTTTTATAGTTTCATGTCTCAAGTTTAAATCTTTCATCCAGTGAGAGTCTATCTTAATTAATGGTGAAAGGTGTGGGGCCAGTTTCAGCCTTCTACCAGTCTTCATCCAGTTCACCCAGCACAATTTGTTAAAATAAGAAATCTTTTCCTCACTGTTTAATATGTTCCTGTATTCTGTTTGTTTTAATTGGCTTGTCAAAGATCAGATAGTGGTAAGTAGATGGATTCATCTCTTGGTTCTCTGTTCAGTTCCAGACATTACTTCTCTGTTTTTGTGCCAGTACCGTGCTGTTTTGATCACTATCGATTTATAGTATAGTCTGAGGTCTGGCAGTGTGATTCCTCCTGCTTTGTTTTTATTTCAGAGTAATGTCTTGGCTATTTGAGTTTTTTCTGATTCCATCCCAAATGAATTATTATTTTTTTAAGATATGTAAAGTATCAAAAGTTTCTGAGTGAGTTTGCTTTTGAAGTCGATGATTGGGCTAGTCTTAATGGAGGATAGGTATGAGAATATCCTGAAGAGCTGGTTTGGTTATTAAAAATTTCTTCAACATATGAATGTCTTTAAAGTATTTAATTTCTCCATCATAAATGAAACTCAATTTATCTGGATACAGGATCCGGGGTTAAAATTTATTTTGTTTTAGGAGTTAAAAGTCAATGACCACCCTCTTCTGACTTGAAAGTTTTTAGTAGAGAGATCTATAGTCATTCTAGTATTCTTCCTTTTGTAGGTAATAGATTTATTCTCTCTCACTGCTTTCAGAATTTTCTCCTTCAGATTAACACTAGTGAAGTTAATTATGATATGCCTGTAGGATGTGTAATTGGGAGTGAGTTGTGCTGGGGTTCTAAAACTGTCTGCTATCTGAATTTCAGAATCTCTTGCCATGTCTGGAAAATTCTCATTCATAATTTCATTTCCTCTGTGTTTTTCGAGGACACTTCATCACTTTTGAGGATTTTTATGAGGCAGACATTAGCCTTCTTCAAATTATCCCAGAGCTCTCTGAGAGAATGATCCATTTTTGTCCTCCATTTCTCTTGCTCTTTGAGTATTTGAGAGCTTTAAAACATTTTGTCTTCAATGTAGGAAATCCTTTCCTCTGCCTTCTGCACTCTGGTACAGAGGGATTCTACTATATTTTTAAGATCTTCAAGGGCTACAAATTCTTGCTTCACTGCACCAAAATATTTGGTGTTTTTTTCTTTAAATTCATTAAATTCCTGAGACAACTTTTGAATTTCTCCTCAAATTTCTAATTCTGACTTTTGAATTGCTCTTTGAATTTCCAATTACAAATTTTCCTCCATTCTATTAATCCTGTTTGCAATCCAAATTCTGAATTCTATTTCTAACATCTCAACAAGCTTTTTATGGATGGGATCCTCAGTTATATCTGCCATATCTTTTCTTGGGGAAGTTCATGTATTCATGTTACCAGAGTTTTTCCACTGATTTCCACCCATGATTATTTTACACTGTTTGACTATTCCTCTGGATCTTTTTGAGGCCCCATACAGAGTTATGGCCTGAGAAACTGGGGACCTATTAGGTGTGGTGTGACTAAGTTGTTCTGTCTTGATTTCAGCTGGTCTCTGTTCAACCCTAGGCAAATAGTTACTCTGTGTTGAAGTCTCAGCTTTAGAGAAATACCAGCAATTATGTACCCTGCCCCCCAGGCACTAATTGGAAGAGGAAAATCAAACCTTTCAACAGCCACTCACCCAGGGCTCCACTTTAATAGTCCATAGGCGATTGGCTCAGTTCAAAAGGTCTACATCAATTGTCTCAGTCAGCACCTGTCTCAGATGTGAGAGTTTAAAAGATGTCTAGAAACTGGATCACAGGTGCCTGGTGACAACTCATATATGACTTGCTCTGGTGCTCCATGTTGTCTGGAGGACCCACCAGTAAATAGATTAGTGTGGGAAGGTTCATGCTTCCTTCCCCACCTTGAACTTCTGTCACACCCAGTCACTGATAGCTGCACAGGGTTGTGGCCCAGTTTTCTCCAGTGAACAGATAATCCAGAGGTTTGCACCTGCCTGAATCACAAAGAAATCTGTATCTGCTCAGCCAAGCCGATGCTCTCTGCCTCTATCCAGTAGGGAGCATTGAGGCCTGACAACCTCGGGAGCTTGATGGAGGCTGGGGGTTGTTCACTCAGTTCCAGCACCACCTCTGATTGATATTACGGACAGAACAGAACAACTTTCTTGGTGTTTGTTTCTGTCCCTGCTAAATTCCTCTGTATAAGAGGAGCTGATTTGAGTCCCAGAACCTGTGCCTCAGTCCCGTCTTCATTCCTGCAACTTTTTATTTCCAGCAGTTAGTTGTCATCTCTAGCCTACTGCCCTTTTTTGTCTATAGGCTGATGATCCCCTGAAGGCTGGTTGTGTCTTAGGCTGAATAAAGCAGCACTTGGGTCATTCCAACCCTGGGAACTTCCTGGCTCTGTACATGCATTTTCTAGTCCCTGGACTCTACCCAGGCTGATACTGTCTCAGGCAAACCCTTTACTCATGGAGCCTGTGTTTCAGTTTCAGGTCTATTCCACAGTGGTTGCCATCTGAGAATATGCCCAGCCTCCTCTGGTTGCCAGGGAGTTAGGGGGTGTGGCTTCAGGATATCCTGGGGTGGATCTTATTGTTGACAAAAATGGTGCTGCTCTGCGCCTTGGGGCACTTCTGTTCTGGCGTGATTCCCTCTCATCCAATCGTAGTCTCCTCACTCATGTGCCACAGAATCAGCACTGACCAGCTTCAATCCAGGCCATGATCATGCCCCTCAAGAAATCACCCAAGAATCTGAACTCCTGGGGTCAGGCCTCCAGACCTAAGAGTGAGAGTGGAGGGGAGTTCTGGGGGTTCAAAATTGCAGGTCAAAACACCAAACTCATTGAGATCACATGAGCAAATAAGCAGAAAAAAAGGCTACCAGACACACAAGCCCATAGATGAACAAACAATCAGAAACACATAGACATACATAGAACAACAAAGAAAACAACAAAAAACAACTACAATAAAAATAATGATAATAATAAAATAATTGACAAAAATGGTAAAAATCATACAAAAAAGAGTATGATTTTGATTTTACAAACAACAACAAAAAACTCTAAAAATGTGATGTAAGCACTCTCAGAAACGATAAGGAGAGAATAAGAGGAAGAGTAACGTAAGAGATAAAGGAAAGTGGCATACTAAAAATTTTTATTTTTTTTATTTATTTTTTTTATTAAATCATAACTGAATACACTGATATGATCATGGGGCATCATACACTCGCTTCATAAACCATTTGACACATTTTTATCACAGTGGTTAACATGGCCTTTCCGGTGTTATCTCAGTTACTGTGCCACAACATTTACATTCTACATTTACCAAGTTTCACAGATAACCCTGTAATATGCAAAACAGGTGTGATCCCACCCATCCCCCTCCCTCTACACACCCCCCCTTTCCCACTTCCACCTATTGTTAAGTTGTAGCTGGGTTATAGCTTTCATGTGAGAGTCCCAAATTAGTTTCATAGTAGGGCTGTGTACATTGGGTACTTTTTCTTCCAATCTTGGGATACTTTACTAAGAAGAATATGTTCCAGCTCCATCCATTTACACATGAAAGAGGTAAAGTCTCTATCTTTCTTTAAGGCTGCATAGTATTCCATGGTATACATATACCACAATTTATTAATCCATTTGTAGATTGATGGGCACTTGGCCTTTTTCCATGACTTAGCTATTATGAATTGGGCTGCAATAAACATTCTGGTACAAATATCTTTCCGATGTTGTGACTTTTGGTCTTCTGGGTATATGATCAACAGAGGAATTACGGGATTGAATGGCAGGTCTATTTTTAGATCTCTGAGTGTTCTCCATATATCTTTCCAAAAGGAATGTATTAATTTGCATTCCCACCAGCAGTGCAGAAGTGTTCCCTTTTCTCCGCATCCACGCCAACGTCTCTGGTCTTGAGATTTTGTGATATAGGCTAGTATCATTGGAGTTAGATGATATCTCAAGGTAGTTTTGATATGCATTTCTCTAATGATTAAAGATGATGAGCATTTTTTCATATGTCTGAAGGCCGTGCGCCTGTCTTCTTCAGAGAAGTTTCTCTTCAAATCCCTTGCCCAGCCTGCGATGGGATCCCTTGTTTTTTTCTTGCTGATGCGTTTGAGTTCTCAGTGGATTCTGGTTATTAAACCTTTGTCAGAGATATACCCTGCAAATATCTTCTCCCATTCTGAGGGCTGTCTGCTTGCTCTGCTTACTGTGTTCTTAGCTGTGCAGAAGCTTTTTAGTTTGATCAAGTCCCAGTAGTGTATTTTTGAAGCTGCTTCAATTGCCCGGGGGGTTCTCCTCATGAAATATTCACCCAGACCAATTTCTTCAACGGTTTTCCCTGCATTCTCCTCTAGTATTTTCAGAGTTTCATGTCTTAAGTTTAAATCTTTAATCCAATGACAGTCTATCTTAGTTAATGGTGAAAGGTGTGGGTTCAATTTCAGTCTTCTGCAGGTTTCCAGCCAGTTCACCAATTTTCTTGAGTGTTCTGATCATGAACCGATGCTGGATATTATCAAAAGCTTTTTCTGCATCAATTGAGAGAATCATATGGTCTTTGTTTTTTAATTGGTTTATGTGCTGAATTGCATTTATAGATTTACGTATATTGAACCAGCTTTGACATCCTGGGATACACCCAACTTGGTCATGATGTATAATTTGTTTGATGTGTTGCTGAATTCTGTTTGTTAGGATCTTGTTGAATATTTTTGCATCTATATTCATTAGTGATATTGGTCTATAATTTCCTTTTCTTGTTGGGTCTTTTCCTGGTTTGGGGATCAGGGTGATGTTTGCTTCATAGAAGGTGTTGGGTAGTCTTCCTTCTTTTTCTATCTTTTGGAACAGGTTGAGTAATACAGGTACTAATTCCTCTTTAAAGGTTTGGTAGAATTCTGATGTGAAACCATCTGGTCCTGGGGTTGTCTTTTTAGGAGGTTTTGTATAGTTGATGCTATTTCTGAACTTGATATGGGTTTGTTCAACATTTCCACTTGATTCTGGTTAAGTCTTGGAAGGTGGCGTCTTCTAAGTATCGGTCTATTTCCTTCAGATTTTCATATTTCAAGAATCAAGTTTCTTGTAATATTCATTAAGGATTTTTTGGATTTCTGATGAGTCCATGGTTATTTCGTCTTTGTTCTTTCTGTTTGATGATATTAGAGAGATTTTACTCTTTTTTTCCTGATTAGGTTGGCCAGAGGATTATCTATTTTATTGACCTTTTCAAAAAACCAGCTTTTTGATATATTGATCTGTTGTATTATTTTTTGTTTTCAATTTCATTTAATTCTGCTCTAATTTTGGTTATTTCTTTTCTTCTACTGGGTTTGGGGTTGGAATGTTCTTCCTTTTCCAGTTGTGTGAGATGTCCCATTAAGTTCTTAACTTCCTCTCTTTCCATTCTCTTGAGGAAGGCTTGAAGTGCTATAAATTTCCATCTTAGAACTGCCTTTGCTGTGTCCCAGAGGTTCTGATAGTTTGTGTCTTCATTGTCGTTTTGTTCCAAAAAATTGGTGTTTTCGTTCTTAATCTCATCTCTGACCCAGCTATCATTCAGCATAAGGTTATTTAACTTCCATGTTTTTGTCTGGGTATGCAGATTCCTGTTGTTACTCAATTCAAGTTTTATTCCATGATGGTCTGAGAAGATACATGGGATATTTTGTATTCCTTTAAATTTACTGAGGTCAGACTTGTGACCTAAAATGTGGTCAATTTTGGAGTAAGTTCCGTGGGCTGATGAGAAGTATTTGTATTCAGTTTTTTGGGCATGAAATGTTCTGTAGATGTCTGCTAAATCTAAATATTGGATGGTTAGGTTTAAATCTAAGATTTCTTTGCTCAGCTTCTTTCTGGAGGATCGATCCAACATTGCCAAGGGAGTGTTGAAATCTCCAACGATTATGGATCTGTTTGAAATCAAGTTACTCATGTCTGTTAGAGTTTCTCGTATAAATTGAGGTGCATTCTGTTTGGGTGCATAGATATTGATAATTGAGATCTCATCTTATTGAGTATTACCCTTAACAAATATGAAGTGACCATTCTTGTCCTTCCTTAATTTTGATGGTTTAAAGCCTACTGTATCTGCAAATAAAATTGCAACACCTGCTTTTTTCTGATTACCATTTGCCTGAAATATGGGCTGATGAGAAGTATTTGTATTCAGTTTTTTGGGCATGAAATGTTCTGTAGATGTCTGCTAAATCTAAATATTGGATGGTTAGGTTTAAATCTAAGATTTCTTTGCTCAGCTTCTTTCTGGAGGATCGATCCAACACTGCCAAGGGAGTGTTGAAATCTCCAACGATTATGGATCTGGTTGAAATCAAGTTACTCATGTCTGTTAGAGTTTCTCATATAAATTGAGGTGCATTCTGTTTGGGTGCATAGATATTGATAATTGAGATCTCATCTTATTGAGTATTACCCTTAACAAATATGAAGTGACCATTCTTGTCCTTCCTTACTTTTGATGGTTTAAAGCCTACTGTATCTGCAAATAAAATTGCAACACCTGCTTTTTTCTGATTACCATTTGCCTGAAATATGGATGACCATCCTTTCACCCTGAGTCTGTATTTGTCTTTTAAGTTGAGATGTGACTCTTGTATGCAACAAATATCTGGCTCGAGCTTTTGCATCCAGTCAGCTATCCTATGCCTCTTTAGAGGACAGTTTAAGGCATTCACATTGATGGAGAGTATTGATAAGTCTGGTGGAATTTTGGGTATCGAGTTTTTCAAAGGTCCAGTGGACATTTTTAATTCTTTCGCCAGTGTGGAAGTTGGAGTTTGATCTGAAGTTTCTGAGTGAGTTTACTTTTGTGGTATAGGAATGGGTTGGTCATTGTGGAGGACAGGTCTGAGAACATCCTGAAGAGCTGGTTTACTTATGGCAAATTTTTTCAACATATGAATGTCATTGAAGTATTTAATTTCTCCATCATAGATGAAACTCAGTTTAGCTAGATACAATTTCCTGGGTTGGAAGTTTTTTTTGCTTTAGGAGATTGAAAGTTGATGACCAGCCTCTCCTGGCTTGAAAAGTTTCAGCAAAGAGATCTGCAGTTTTTCTAATATTCTGACCTTTGTACGTTATACTTTTCTTTCGCCAATCTGCTTTGAGAATCTTCTCTTTCATGTTAAATTTAGTGAAGCTAATTATGATATGTCCGGGTGATGACTTATTGGGGTTGAATCGTGCTGGGGTTCTGAAGCTGTCTGCTATCTGAATTTCAGATTCTCTAGGCATGTCTGGAAAATTTTCTTTCATAATTTCATGCAGAAGGGCCACTGTGCCCTCGGAGGCCACTTCATCATTCTCAGAAATCCCTATAATCCTTATGTTGCCTTTTTTTGAATTATCTGAGAGTTCTCTGAGTGAGTGTTCCGTTTTTGCTGTCCATTTCTCTTCCTCTTTGAGAGATTGGGAGCGTTCGAAGACTTTATCTTCAATGTCAGAAATCCTTTCTTCTGCTTGCTCCATTCTGTTACTGAGGGATTCTACTGTATTTTTCATATCTTTGAGGGCTGTAAGTTCTTGCTTCAGTGTGTCTAAGTCTTTGGTGGTTTTGTCTTTAAATTCGTTAAATTCTTGAGACAATTTTAGAATTTCTCCTCGAATTCCTACTTCCATTTTATTAATCTTATCTGCAATCCAAATTCTGAATTCGATTTCTGACCTGTCAGCCAGTTGTTTATGAATGGGATCGTCAATCACATCTGCCGTATCTTTTCTTGGGGGGGTTGATCTATTCTGGTTATTCATGTTACCCGAGTTTTTCTGCTGATTCCGCCCCATGGTTATTTTACTTCCTTTGTTTTTTCCCCTGGGGTTTTATTGAGGGCCTGTACAGTGTTGTGGCCTGAGAAACTAGGGCCATGTCTGATGTGGTGGAGCAAAATTGTTCTGTCTTGTTTTCAGCTGGTTTCTGTTAGATCCTATTGCACCTTCTACTCTGGCTTGAAGTCTCAGCTGTGTGGAAAAGTCAGCAATTAAGGCACCCCGATTGCCCACCTCTGGCCCCAGTTGGATAAGGAGAATCAAACCTTCCTGCAATCGAACACCCAGGGCACCGCCTGAAAAGTCCTCAGTCTATTAGCCCAGTTCAAAAGGTCCACATCAACTGTCTCAATCGGCAGTTGTCTCGGGTGGGAGAGTTCAAGAGGTCTCTAAGAACTGGATCACAGGGGCCTGGTGACTCCTCTGACACAGCTCAAGCCAGTGCAGAGTGGAGTCAGGAGGAGCCACCCAGCAAACCGAGCATTCTAGGAAGGTTGATGTCTCCTTCCCCACTTTGCCCCTCCGTCGGACCCAGTCACTGGTATCTCTGCAGATGGCTAACCCAGTTGCCTGCAGTGAACAGACACTCCAGGGGTTTGCACCTGCCTGAATCTCAAGGAAGTCTGCCAGACCCCCGCAGACTGCCACTATCTAGCAGGAGGAGATGGGGCCTGACATCTTTGAGTGTTTGATGCAGGTGATGGGAAGGAGGTGTTCACTCAGCTTAGCCCCGTCCCTGATGGATGCTGCTAACAGAACAGAATAGATCAAACAACTTTGCGGGGTTCGGTCTCTGTTCCTGTCGAAATCGCCTACAGAAGGCGGGCTGTTCTGAGTTCAAACGTCTTTACTGCTGGAGATTTGCGTCCGAACACCTGTCTGCGTCGGCCCCACCCGGGAAGCTTCCCGGGTTTGTGAGCCTTGTCAGAAAATCCCCCGCTCACCGGTGGCCTCCTCTGTTTGCCCAGGGAGACAGGGGGTGTGGCCTGAGAATATCCAGAAGTGAGCATTCTGCCGTTAAAGAAAAAATGGCTGTTGATCTACCTCCAGGGAACTGCTTCTCTGGTGTGGGCACTCTGGCGACCCTTTTCTCCTCTATCCCGTGCCCCAGAGTCAGCACTGTGTGGCCGCAGTTTCTGCTGGGTCCACACCCCTCAAGAGATCCCCCAAGAATCAGAACTCTTGGGGCATGGTCCCCCAGACCCCGATTGGGAGTGTGAGGGAGGGAGCTAGAGTTTCATTCAGATTTATGAAACACTACAGCCCGGGGAGGGCTCCTTCACTGCACCGCAGGGAAGTGCCACCAAGGCTTGATTTCCCCTCAGCAGAGTGCCCTCTCCTCGCTCACGTGTCCCAGAGTCAGCACTGACCTGATGCAGCTCAGGCACTGTGCACTCCCCTTGAGAAATCACCCAAGGATCTGAACTCCTGGGGGATATGCCCTCAGACCCCGAGTGAGTGTAGGGGCTCTCAGCTCTCAGCTCGGAAGCTAGAGTCTTATTCAGTCTTGTGCCCCGTAATGTTGCCGGGGAGGGATGCTGCACTGCATCGCAGGGAAGTGCCACGAGGCATGACTCCCCCTCAGCCCGGTGCCCTCTCCTCACTCGCGTGCCTCAGAGTAAATGGTGACCCGTCACAACTCGGGGACTGTCCACTCCCCTTGAGAAATCACCCAAGGATCCGAACTCCTGGGGGACAGGCCTCCAGACCTCAGTGGGCAGGAGGAGAGTGCCGGGAGGGTTGCCAGCAAAGGATTCCCAAAGTTTTATTCAGTTTTATGCCTGGCAGGATAATGCCATGACACCCCAGTAGGGGAGGTAGGTACAGTTTTTAGCAGGTCTCTCCAGTGGAGTGTAGTGGGAGGGCCTTTAATTTCTGCCCGCTTGTTTAATTGTGGGGCTCTTGAGCCGGTCTCATGGGGGAGGGGGACTCTCGTCCGCTTGGTGGTGGATTTTGTACCTTTTGTTTGTGTCCTTGTGATCACAACTTGCCTCAGCAGTGTTGATGTGCGTTCTTCAACCTTCTCTCTTGGTGAGGCTCAAGTCCACCAGGATGCTTACTAAATTCCTGTCCCTTAACTCTCCTTCTGGACAGGAGCCTCTTTTGAAAGCTGGCTTCAGTCCGCCATCTTGTCTCCCTCCCCCTAAAAATTTTTAAAAAAGAAGAACAAAAATATTAAAAAATAAAAAAATAAAAATAAAAAAGTTTATATGTACAAAAATAATAAAAATTAACAATAGCTCCTCCAGGAAAATAGTGAGGAAAGAATAAAAAAAGGTAGCAACCACAAAAGTATTATTATTGTATATATGTAGAAATATACATCTCTATGGATGATAGGGATCAACTTTCATAGGAATATATTTATAATGCAATATACATTCTGGACATCAGGTGGCACTGTGAGTGGTTCTCAGGCTTATACCTGATTCACAGTTTATACTGTTACCCGGTAACCACCCTACCTGGGTGGTTTCCATTTTGGAGTTTCTGTAAAGTTTATTATCTAAGTGTTTTGTTAACTTTCCTGCTCTGTTCCAGACAGCACTCCTTTTTCACCACCCAACTCAGTGCAAGAATCCATGCTTTACAAATATTTCCACTCTGCTCCCACGTTCTCCTGCAGATTGGCAACAGCAATGGGCAGGGAGGGTGCTGACTGCCACCGCCTTTAGCTGCTGCCAGGCCCCCTTGGCTGCTGCTGGCCCCATGGCTGCAGCACACTGAAAACTTATCCTCAGTTTTTGTGGCTCAGAGGCTCACTTTTGAATGTGGACCTTTGATTCCAGCCACCCGCCAGTTCACTGCACAGCCTGCACTGGCAGCCCACTCCAATATTTCCCACCAGGTATGATCCGGTCTATTTAATCACTCCTGTCACTCTGGGGGAAGGTGTTCGCCATTTCAGATAATTCAAAATGTCTGTTTTCTGGGAAGGATTTCTTCCCTTCAATTTTCTATCGAGTTGTTTAGCACCTTGTGGTTCTGACTGGCTCCTGTTTTGGGTGCCACACTCAGCTCAGGAATAAATTTTTGTCAATTTGGTTTTGCTAGGAATTGCTGGCTACTGTCCTCCACAAGGGAGGTGCCTGCCGGCCAGCATGGCCAAACAGGGAAAATCTCAATTACGCCTCATATACAGCAATCCTCCAATTCGCTGCACATCTCCAGCTGTGTGTCCACACCAATAATCCACATGGAGAAAAGGTCCAGACCCATTTTCCTCTCACCTGATGACTTGGGACAGGTGGGTTACACATCCGTCCCATCCGCCATCATGCTCCAACTCCCTAACAAATAATATTAAAGGTCTCTATAAAAATATCTTTGAAACTCTGAGAAAAGAAATATCTGAAGATATTAACAAATAACAAATGGAAAGCATACTATCCTCTTACCTGGGAAGTATCACATTGCTAAAATATCTTTACTACCCAAAGAAATATACAGATTTAATGCAATCCTTATTAAATCATCACTGTCATACTCCAAAGATTTGAAAAAAAAATAGTAGTTTTATTTAGAATCAGAAAAGACTTCAAACAGCCAACACATTACTCAGAAATAAAAATAAATCCAGAGGAATCACACTATCAGACTTCAGACTGTACTACAAATCTATAGTGATCAAAACAGCATGGTACTGCCACAAAAACAGAAAGGTAGATGTTTGGAACAGAACAGAGAAACAAGAGATGAGTCCAGCCACTAGTCATCATTTGATCTTTGATAAGCCTATCATAAACGTAAATTGGTGGATAGATTCCCTATTTAACAAATGGTGCTGTGTGTATTTGTTGGCAACTTGCAAAATAGTGAAACTGGACCCATGCCTTTTTCTATTAACAAAAATTGACTTTCACTAGATAAAAGATTTAAACTTAAGGCACTATAAAGATATTTACAGAGAGTGCAGAAATTGGCATGGGAGAATACTTCATTATGAAGACTCCCACACAATTGAAGCAACACCAAAAATACATTAATGGGATCTGATCAAACTAAAAAACATCTACATAGCCAAGAACACAGTAAGTAAAGCAAGCAGACAGTCCTCAGAATAGGAGAAGATGTTTGTAGGTTATGTTTCTGAGAAAGGTTTGATAATCAGAATCTACAGAGAAATCAAACTTATTAATAAGAAAAGAATAAGTGATTCAATTTCATTGTGGGCAAGAGACATGAACAGAAGCTTCTGTGAAGAAGACAGCCACATAGACTACAGACACATGAAAATACGCTCACCATTTTTAATCATCAGAGAAATGAAAATCAAAACAACTTGAGATATGGCCTAACTCCAGTAAGATTAGCTGACATCACAAAATACAAACTACAGATGTTGGTATGAATGTGGAGAAAAGGGAACGCTCTGCACTGCTAGTGGGAATGCAAATTAATATGCTTGTTTTTGAAAGAAGTTTGTAGAATACTTAAGGAACTAAATGTATGCCTGCCCTTATTTACTAGATATATGTCCAGAAGACCAAAAAATTATTTTACAACAAAGATATTTACACCAATTTTTTTTATTAGAGCTCAATTCATAATTATCAAGTCTTGGAAGCAGCTCAAGAGCCCATTGACACATGAATGGATAAATAAATTGTGGTATATATACCATGGAATATTATGAAGCCTAAAAAAAGATGGATACTTCTTTTATGTTTACATAGATGGAGCTGGAACATATATCAAAAATGAAAAAAAAAGTATCCAATATACTCAATACTAATATGAAACTAATTTAGAATCACCCACACCTACATATGAAAGATAAAACACAACTATAGACTTGGATTAAAGAGAGAAGAGAAGGGGGAAGGTAGGGAAAGGGGAAGATTCAATGGAGGAGTGTAAACTGTGGGACCACAATTATGGTGCATATTACAAGGGTACATGTCAAACCTATTAATGATACAATATAAATGTCTTAGCACAATAAGTAAGTAAGCGAGGTGAAGGCTTTGTCAACCATTTTGATGTAAGCATTCCAAACTGTGTATAAAATCAGTACATTTTACCTGATAAATATATTAATGTGTACATGATTTATGTATTTACGATTTAATAAAAATAAAAATGGGAAAATAAATTTAATTACCTGACTTCCTTTGTTCCAAATCACTCAGTTTATTTTTTTTTATTTTTCTCCACTTTCTATGAGTGTTTTTCTTTGCCAAGCCTTCAGTCTCCATACTGTCGGCTGAAAATAAAAAGACTGTCTCTGAGTTATGCACAAAAAATATATGTCAAAAAGTCAGCTCATTGAAGATTTTATTTTCATGAAAATTAAACAAATGTGTTATTTTATATTATACAACCATAATAATGAATAAAGGAGGTACTTCCACATTGTAAAACATGTATGATCACAAGAACCTTAAGTTAAAAGAATCAAGATCTAGATTCATAAAATACATATAGATAAAGAAAGCAGATTTTTTCATGCCTAAAGTTGGTTTGCTACATAGTAAAAACCAAATGTATTATTTTTTCTGGGTTTCATTTTAGGGGATGAAGATTTCTTGGAGTATATAGAGGTGATGATTGAAGAATATTCTTTGTAAGCAATGATCCTGAATACACAATTTAGTAATGTTACTTTTAACTAAAATATTATGTAAATATTTTCCCACAAAACAAAAAAAAAATAAGTGTTTATCAAACAGATTCTTATGTAAATTGAGATAAGAGAGACATATAGGAAGAAAACAGAATTATTTTGGAATCTAAAGAGAACAGTAATCATATTTTAGAGTGAAATATTTCATTCTACAAGCAAAACACTAACTTGACATTTTTAACTAGATAGAATGTTGTATATAAGACAAGTTAATTTTTATTCTAAAATGGTATATTTTTATGTTACTCTATTGTTTTAAAAAGAATGATTTTTGAGCTAGAAACATTCACAATTCTAGTGATTTCCCACCATAACTAACCTATTAATGGTATTATTGTAGAAGCTAAAGACTTGTAAACTCAACACCTTTGTCATAATTACTTTCCTGATAATCATATTAGAAAGGGGACCAAATTTCTGTGTTGTACCTTTAACCTTACCTCAGTTGGAAATGAGGCAATGTCCTAATCTTTGTTTCATATCTATACAAATTTTTAAAAAGAGATATTGGTGGTTAATAGCATCATATTCTTTCAACACTTAATTGTTCATTCCATGGGGTGCTTGCAGCCACTGATACACAGAAATAAATGGTAAACCACATTCCTAAATTGATATCAAGTGTGTTATAATTACTGGACACATTAAGAAATTCAGGCACCAACACTTCTCTTCTTGAAAGCTCTATCATCTTAATTATGACTTTTAATATTGTCTGTCCTTCTTAACTGGTTGGAAATAAACATGTCTAATGAATTGCTAAGGCTAAGTCTCAGGCTCCTTACAAGCACTGTTTATTTTTTATTGCAAAATTTTACTGTAGCACACATTTTTATTACATGGATTGCTTTTATAAATATTCATTAGTTAGAGCTGTAAGTGGGCCATTGCCTGAATAGTGTTTCTTGGACTAGTTAGTTATGATTTTATACCTTTCCTAAATCCTCTCTCCACCTTCTTGATTTATAATGATTATTTCATACTTTTCCTGCCATTTTTGTTATCTTTGGTTAAGTTTCATGGAGAAACAAAAATTTTACTATATAATGGAACTTGGTAAGGGTTTATAAAAGGAGAAGATTCCAGTTCAGATAATTGAAAAATTTTATTTATTTATTTGTGTATTCAGAAGAAGAAAGGTACAATGTAGACTGACAAGGGCTCAGCTTAGCTCTTATACAGTATTATTTTTTATTCCTTATCATTAGGACTGGGAGAAGGATTCCCAGAGGAAGTCATCCCTTCTTAGGAGGAACTAATTTTTGTACTCAGGAAAAATCTATGAGTTAGTACATTAATTTGTCACTGGATGAGGGCAGAATAAGAGTTATTGTTGTATTCCCCCCCCCAGGAAATCTGGCTCTGAAGCATTCCAAGAAGTGGGGAAGGGGGTTGCTGTGGCCATACAATTTGTTTGGATACAAAAAAAGCAGTCTTAAGAGAGAAATGTATTTCATTAGATGCCTAACTACAAAGTAAAAATAGAAAGCTTACACATAGAAAACCTAATAAATCATAGTGAAGAACTAGAAGAACACAAACAATATAATCCCAAACCTAGCAGAAAAAGTGAACAACAAAAATTCATTCAGAAAGTCAATTGAAAACAAAAGAATCATTAAGAAAATTAATAGAACAAAGCTGGTTCTTTGAAAATGTAAACAAAATGGATTATACCTTGGCCATATTACCTAGGAACTGTAGAGTAGATTTCTAAAATCCTCAATCAGAAATGCAAAAGGGTAAATAAGAGCAGACAATACAGAGATACAAGAGATAATCTCTGATTACTACAAGAAATTTAAAAATATAGGGTAAGTGGACAAATACCTGGAAACACACACAATCTGTCTAGATTCAACCAGAAAAAAAAAGAAATATTTTGAACAGAGCCATAGCAAGCATCAAAATTTATAATACAAGAAAAAAGCTCACAACAACAGCCACCAAACAGCAAGAAAACAGGCCCTGGACTAGGTAACTTTACACCAATTATATTAATCATTGAATGAAGACATGAGAAAAATTCTACTAATCACCCTCCCTCCTTACACACCTCTGACATATTCCTCATTAAACTATACTTGTATTCTTTTTAAAGTATGGTCTTGTAGTTGTTTATATATTGGATTCATATTTGTATTGAGTACATAGCATACTTTATTTTTTCCATTCTTGAAATGTTTTTGCAACACACTTCCAATCATTAGGAGGGAAAGCATCATTAGGCAAAGCATCCACTAGAGTGATATGAGGCAGAAGTTATATGCAAGAGTGAATGGGCAGTTGGACTATACTGTGAATAAGCCTGTTTCAGCTCTATGAATATTTTAAAAGAAAGAAGATGATGCCAGCAAGCTTGACTGCCTTGTTGATCAATAGTTTTAATTGTTGGAAAACAAGAAAATCCATCTAAAGAATCTCCTTGTGCACCAGCTTGTTCCAAGCTCAGTTGCAAAGGTGACTTGGAAGTCAGACCTGATATAATAGAAAGGAGGGGATGTTGGTAGAAATTTAAAAGGGTGGGGGCATGTTCTGGGCAAAGTGGTGCAGGCTGGGATGAAGGGGAGAGATGAAGTCCACGGATCGGTAGTAACCCAGAGGGATCAATGTCTTTATCTAAAACAAAAGATGAATGCTTCTTATACTTTTGTGCTTCATTTTGTAAAGCTGGTTGAGATTCAAGGTGAAAGGTTTTATCATGCTTAGGTCTTTCTGCCAAACAGAAGAAACATTTATTGTCTGAAAAGGGAGACACATCTGTTCATCATTAGGATCTAAATAGTCTATAACTAATCACGAAAGAACAAAAGTATCAATAGGAACATTAGAAAGTCAGTTGGCTATATAACAAGAATGCAGTTTCTCCCCTACTCTGTCTCAAGTAGAGGAATTAACGGTGCCTTCCTCAGGGAACCGAGACAAACTTCCTAAAGTAAATGAAGAAAACACTCTAACTGGGTGACGTGAAAATGGCGCCGCAGAGATTTCACATGGACTTAAGCATTAGAATAAAGAATTTTTGCTCCGTTGAGCCTTGTCCCATAATCCATTGTCTCCCAATAAGTAGCCCCAACATAAATTCACTTAAAAACTACATAGTTCCTTTTTTATTCTCACCGGCGCTTTCTTCACCTGCATGCCACAAATATCTTGTAATCTGGTCCCTGTTCCCAGCTCCAGTTTATGCAAGCCTCCCACTTTCCCTGCTGTCGGGCTGACTTTTAAGTCACCTTTGCAATTGAGCTGGGAACAAATTGGTGCAAAAGGAGATTACTTAGATGGCTTTTCTTCGTTTTTAATTATTAAAACTATTGATCAACAAGGCAATCAAGCTTGCCAGCATCAGCTCTTTCATCTTACAAGGTTGAAGGGAAGTAATAGTAGATGAGATAGGATTTTTTTTTAGGGAAAGAAGGCTGTGTGCTTTTATGCAAATATGACTTCTGAAAGAAGGTGCAAAAAGAAAGAACTTTTGTTTCAGGAAGGGCGGAGAAGCAGTTTGTGGGTTATTCTTTGAATGCACCTCCAGGAATATGTGGTCTTGCCACCTCACAATCTGCACTCACCAATTTTCTTTGAAAGAAAGGCCAAATTGGAAAAGGGGTAGAGCATTCAGAAGACAAAGTTTCACTGAACATATAAAAAGCTTTAATGAAGGAAAAAAAATAAAAGAAAAAGAATGATGAAGAAGATATTTTTTTAAATTTTTAAATTTTTTATTATTAAATCATAGCATTAGTGTGATCATGGGACACCATACACTGGTTTTATAGAGGATTTGACATATGTTCATCACCTTGGTTAACATAACCTTCCTGACATTTTCTTAGTTAATGTCTTAAGACATTTATATTCTGGATAAGTGTTCCCTTTTCTCCACATCCATGCCATCATCTCTGGTCTTGGGATTTTGTGATTTGGGCTAATCTTACTGGAGCTAGATGGTATCTCAAGGTAGTTTGATTTGAATTTCTCTGACGATAAAGATGATGAGCATTTTTTCATATGTCTCTACGTTGTGTGCCTGTCTTCTTCAGCTTTTGGAAAGATGTATGGAGAACACTCAGAGATCTAAAAATAGATCTGCCATTCAATCCTATAATTCCTCACTAGGTATATACCCAGAAGACCAAAAATCACATGATATCGAAGATATTTGTACCAGCATGTTTATTGCAGCCCAATTCATAATTGCTAAGTCATGGAAAAAGCCCAAGTGCCCATCGATACACAAGTCAATTAATAAATTGTGGTATATGTACACCACGGAATATTATGCACCCTTAAAGAAAGATGGAGACTTTACCTATTTCATGTTTACATGGGTATAGCTGGAACATATTCTTCTCAGTAAAGTATCTGAAGAATGGAAGAAAAAGTATCCAATGTATGCAGCCCTACTATGAAACTAATTTATGGCTTTCTTATGAAAGCTATAACCCAGTTATAACCTAAGAATATGGGTAAGAGAAAGAGGGAGGTGAGAGAGGAGGGAGGGTGGGTGGAGAAAGGGTGATTGGTGGAATTACACCTTGTAGTGCATCTAACAAGGGTAAAACTTAGTAAATATAGAATGTAAATGTGAAATTAATAAATGTAGAATATAAATGTAAAACTTAGTAAATGTAGAATATAAATGTCTTAACGCAATAACTAAGAAAATTCCAGGAAGGCTATGTTAACCAGTGTGATAAAAATGTGTCAAACTATTTATAAAACCAGTGTGATCATGGTGCCCCATGATCACATTAATGTACACAGCTATGATTTAATAAAAAAAGACATTTATATTCTACATTTACTAAGTTTCACATGTACCCTTGTAAGATGCACTGCAGATGTAATCCCACCAATCACCCTCCCTCTGCTCATCCTCTCCCCTCCCTGCCCTCCCTCTTCCTCTTCCCCATATTCTTATGTTATACCTGGTTTATAGCTTTCATAAGAAAGCCATAAATTAGTTAAATAGTAGGGCTGAGTACTTTGGATACCTTTTCCTCCATTCTTGAGGTGATTTATTTTTATTTTTTATTTTTTATTGTTTTTATTCATTGAGGGTACAATAAGCCAGGTTACACAGATTGCAATTGTTAGGCAAAGTCCCTCTTGCAATCATATCTTTCCCCTATAAATTGTGAGAAAAATATGTTCCAGCTCCATCCTTGTAAACATAAAAGAGGTAAAGTCTCCATCTTTCTTTAAGGCTGCATAATATTCCGTGGTGTACATATACCAGAGATCTTGGCATGGATTTGGATAAAAGGGAACAATTCTATACTTCTGGTGGGAATGCAAATTAATTCTTTCCTTTTGGAAAGATGTTTGAAGAACACTTAGAGATCTAAAAATAGATCTTCCATTCAATTCTATAATTCCTCTGCTATGTATATACCCAAAAGACCAAAAATCACATTATAACAAATATATTTGTACCACAATGTTTATTACAGCCCACTTCATAATTGCTAAGTCATGGAAAAAGCCCAAGTACCAATCAGTATACAAATGGATTAATAAGAACATGATTTTGTTGACACCATTAGCTAAGATTTTTGCAAGGAAAAAGATTAAGCTGATGAAGAAAATGAAGATGATAAATCAGTCAAGGAGTAAAAACTGAATCATGTTTCTTTATTGCCTGTGCTGTTTGCAGCATGGGAGTCAACAACCTAACTTGTGCTATTCAGAACATGAAGGGGAAACCTCCATAATATGAAGGACAATTTATTGAATAAATACCTTTGTAGTATGAAAGCAGAATCCAGATTATTGATGTTTAGGTAAGTTGAAAGCAGGCTTCGCCTCTTCATTTGTTTTAATCAGTACATATGGTCTCTACAATTTTAAACTAACTTGTATTTTTAGTAAGTGTTTGAGATTTGCAGCTGTCAGAACCTGATTAGTTATAAAATAAGCATCACTATTTTGGGTGAGGAAAATGGATTAGTATTGAGAACAGAGAGAAGCATTCTTCTCTGTTTATTTTTCAACAATTCTCTGAAAAGAATGAATCAACATATTTTTAAAGATAAAAAGGGGACAAACACACTTCAAAATAGCTTTAAAGAAAGTAAAATTTCTGGAAATATATCTACCAAAGGAGTGGAAAAATCTCTAAAATAATAAAACTCTGAAAAAAAAGCAATAGTAGAAAAAATTAACAAATAAAAGAAGGGATGATTCTCTGGAATGAAAAGAATCAACACTGCTAAAATGTTTATACTACCCACATATAGCTACATATTTAATATAATTCATATTAAAATACCAACATCATACTTTGAAAAACTCAAAAAAATAATAATTCTGAATGGGAGGGGTCAAGATGGCCGACTGGAAGCAGCATCCGATAGAAGCTCCTGTCCAGAGGGAATGATAACATAGAGAAAGTAGCCAATTAAGCTGAGGACTGGGAGCCAAGAGAGAAGTAAGATAGCTGCAAGCCACATAAGATGAGGCAAGCTGTGACTCCAAGAAAGTAATCTTCAGCTAGGACTTCACCAGATTTACTGATTCACCAGGATCAGAAAACAACCAGCTAAATACAAGACAAAGCCACCTAACCTCCCATACGAAGCAGGTTTCCTCAGCCTCAGACTGTAATGCTGTACAGTTCTTTTGCAAAGCTAAATGGGAAAATACTGCAGTCATCAGTCACAGATCCTTAACAAAAGGATGGTTAACCACAACTCCAGGAAACTCCAATTCAATTTCAAGTTACCTGACCACCTACCCTACAGTCAAAAAGAATCATGAGGCAGAATTAGCATAAAAACTCTGAAAACATGAAGAGTCAGAGATCAACTCCCCCAAGAAACAATAAAGCCAGAAAGAACACAACTTCCCATTCATAAACAAATGGGGGGGATGGCAGAAATCAAGTTTAGAGTTTGGATAGAAAAAAGATCAACAGAATGGAGAAAATAATGGAATTAGAATTTGAAGATTTAATTCAAAACATATCTCGGAGGAGGGGAGACAAGATGGCGGACTGAAGCCAGCTTTCAACAGAGGCTCCCGTCCAGAAGGAGAGTTAAGGGACAGGAATTTAGTAAGTATACTGATGGACTTGAGCCTCAACAAGAGAGAAGGTTGAAGAACGCACATCAACACCGCTGAGGCAAGTTGTGATCACAAGGACGCAAACAAAAGAAAGCACACTTCTGGATATTCTGAGGCCACACCCCCTGTCTCCCTGGGCAACCAGAGGAGGCCACCGGTGAGCGAGGGATTTCCTGACACGGTTCACAAACCCGGGAAGCTTCCAGTGTGGGGCCGACCGAGAGAGGTATTCGGACGCAAATCTCCAATAGCAAAGACGTTTGAACTCAAAACAGCCCGTCTTCTGTAGGCGATTTCGACAGGAACAGAGAAAGAACCCCGCAAAGTTGTCTGTTCTGTTCTGTTCTGTTAGCAGCATCCATCAGGGACGGGGCTAAGCCTGACTGAACACCTCCTTCCCATCACCTGCATCAAACACTCAAAGATGTCAGGCCCCATCACCTCCTGCTAGATAGCGGCAGTCTGTGGGGGCCTGGCAGACTTCCTTCTGATTCAGGCAGGTGCAAACCCCTGGAGTGTCTATTCATTGCAGGCAACTGGGTTAGACATCTGCAGAGATACCAGTGACTGGGTCGGACAGAGGGGCAAAGTGGGGAAGGAGAAGTCAACCATCCTAGACTGCTCTGTTTGCTGGGTGGCTCCTCCTGACTCCACGCTGCACTGGGGTGAGCCGTGTCAGAGGAGTCACCAGGCCCTGTGATCCAGTTCCCAGAGACCTCTTGAACTCTCCCACCGGAGACAAGTGCCAATTGAGACAGTTGATTTGGACCCTTGAACTGGGCTAATAGACTGAGGACATTTCAGGAGGTGCCTTGGGTGTGCGATTGTAGGAAGGTTTGATTCTCCTTTTCAAACTGGGGCCAGAGGTGGGCAGACGGGGTGCCTTAATTGCTGACTTTTTCACACAGCTGAGACTTCAAGCCAGAGTAAAAGTTGCAATAGGATCGAACAGAAACCAGCTGAAAACAAGACAGAAACACTTTGCTCCACCACAACAGACAGGGCCCCAGTTTCTCAGGCCACAACACAGTATGGGCAGTCGATAAAGTCCCAAGGGAAAAATCGAAGGGAGTAAAATAACTATTGGGCGGAATCAGCGGAAAAACTCTGGTAACATGAATAACAAGAATAGATCAACCCCTAAAAGAAGATACGGCAGATGTGATTGAAGATCCCATTCATAAACAACTGGCTGAGATGTCAGAAATCGAATTCAGAATTTGGATTGCAGACAAGATTAATGAAATGGAATTAGGAATTCGAGGAGAAATTCAAAAATTGTCTCAAGAATTTAACGAATTTAAAGACAAAACCACCAAAGACTTAGACACGCTGAAGCAAGAAGTTACAGCCCTCAAAGATATGAAAAATACAGTAGAATCCCTCAGTAACAGAATGGAGCAAGCAGAAGAAAGGATTTCTGACAATGAAGATAAAGTCTTCGAATGCTCCCAATCTCACAAAGAGGAAGAGAAATGGAGAGCAAAAACGGATCACTCACTCAGAGAACTCTCAGGTAATTCGAAAAAAAACAACATAAGGATATTAGGGATTTCTGAGAACGATGAAGTGGCTTCCGAGGGCACAGAGGCCCTTCTGCATGAAATAATGAAAGAAAATTTTCCAGACATGCCTAGAGAATCTGAAATTCAGATAGCAGACAGCTTCAGAACCCCAGCACGATTCAACCCCAAAAAGTCATCCCCCAGACATATCATAATTAGCTTCACTAAAGTTAACATGAAAGAGAAGATTATCAAAGCAGCCCGGCGAAAGAAAACTATAACGTACAAAGGTAAGAATATTAGAATAACTGCAGATCTCTCTGCTGAAACTTTTCAAGAAGAAGAGGCTGGTCAAAAACTTTTAATCTCCTAAAGCAAAAAAAAACTTTGAAAGCGGGAAATTGTATCTAGCTAAACTGAGTTTCATCTATGATGGAGAAATTAAATACTTCAATGACATTCTTATGTTGAAAAACTTTGCCATAAGTAAACCACCTCTTCAGGATGTTCTCACACCTATCCTCCACAATGACCAACCAAATCCTATACCACAAAAGTAAACTCACTCAGAAACTTCGGATCAAACTCCAACTTATGCACTGGCGAAAGGATTAAAAATGTCCACTGGACCTTTGAAAAACTCGATACCCAAAATTCCGCCAGACTTATCAATACTCTCCATCAATGTGAATGGCTTAAACTGTCCTCTAAAGAGACACAGGTTAGCTGACTGTATACAAAAACTCAAGGCAGATATTTGTTGCATACAAGAGTCACAATTCAACTTAAAAGACAAATACAGACTCAGGGTGAAAGGATGGTCATCCATATTTCAGGCAAATGGTAATCAGAAAAAAGTAGGTGTTGCAATTTTATTTGCAGATAAAGTAGGCTTTAAACCATCAAAAGTAAGGAAGGACAAGAATGGTCACTTCATATTTGTTAAGGGTAATACTCAATATGATGAGATCTCAATTATTAATATCTATGCACCCAACCAGAATGCACCTCAATTTATAAGAGAAACTCTAACAGACATGAGTAACTTGATTTCCTCCAGCTCCATAATCGTCGGAGATTTCAACACTCCCTTGGCAGTGTTGGATCGATCCTCCAGAAAGAAGCTGAGCAAAGAAATCTTAGATTTAAACCTAACCATCCAATATTTAGATTTAGCAGACATCTACAGAACATTTCATCCCCAAAAAACTGAATACACATACTTCTCATCAGCCCACGGAACTTACTCCAAAATTGACCACATTTTAGGTCACAAGTCTAACCTCAGTAAATTTAAAGGAATACAAAATATTCCATGTATCTTCTCGGACCATCATGGAATAAAACTTGAATTGAGTAACAACAGGAATCTGCATACACATACAAAAACATGGAAGTTAAATAACCTTATGCTGAATGATAGCTGGGTCAGAGATGAGATTAAGAAAGAAATGGCCAATTTTTTGGAACAAAACGACAATGAAGACACAAACTATCAGAACCTCTGTGACACCACAAAGGCAGTTCTAAGAGGGAAATTTATAGCACTGCAAGCCTTCCTCAAGAGAACGGAAAGAGAGGAAGTTAACAACTTAATGGGACATCTCACACAACTGGAAAAGGAAGAACATTCCAACCTCAAACCCAGTAGAAGAAAAGAAATAACCAAAATTAGAGGAGAATTAAATGAAATTGAAAACAAAACAATAATACAACAGATCAATAAATCAAAAAGCTGGATTTTTGAAAAGGTCAATAAAAAAGATAAACCTTTGGCCAACCTAATTAGGAAAAAAAGAGTAAAACCTCTAATATCATCAATCAGAAAGAACAAAGATGAAATAACCACAGACTCATAAGAAATCCAAAAAATCCTTAGTGAATATTACAAGAAACTTTATTCTCAGAAATATGAAAATCTGAAGGAAATAGACCAATACTTGGAAGCACGCCACCTTCCAAGACTTAACCAGAATCAAGTGAAAATGTTGAACAGACCCATATCAAGTTCAGAAATAGCATCAACTATACAAAACCTCCCTAAAAAGAAAAGCCCGGGACCAGATGGTTTCACGTCAGAATTCTACCAAACCTTTAAAGAGGAATTAGTACTTATATTACTCAACCTGTTCCAAAATGTAGAAAAAGAAGGAAGACTACCCAACACCTTCTATGAAGCAAACATCACCCTGATCCCCAAACCAGGAAAAGACCCAACAAGAAAAGAAAATTATAGACCAATATCACTAATGAATATAGATGCAAAAATATTCAACAAGATCCCAACAAACAGAATCCAGCAACACATCAAACAAATTATACATCATCACCAGGTTTGTTTTATCCCAGGGTCTCAACGCTAGTTCAATATACGTAAATCTATAAATGTAATTCAGCACATAAACAAATTAAAAAACAAAGACCATATGATTCTCTCAATTGATGCAGAAAAAGCTTTTGATAATATCCAGCATCCCTTCATGATCAGAAGACTCAAGAAAATTGGTGTAGAAGGGACTTTTCTTAAACTGATAGAGGCTATCGACAGCAAACCCACAACCAATATCATATAGAATGGAGTTAAATTGGAATCATTTCCACTCATCAGGAACCAGACAAGCCTGCCCACTGTCTCCATTGTTTTCTTTCTTTTTTTTATTATTAAATCATAACTGTATACATTGATATGATCATTGGGCATCATACACTCGCTTCATAAACCTTTTGACACATTTTTATCACAGTGGTTAACATAGCCTTCCGGCGTTATCTCAGTTACTGTGCCAAAACATTTACATTCTACATTTACCAAGTTTCGCAAATACCCCTGTAATATGCACCACAGGTGTGATCCCACCGATCGCCCTCCCTCTACACAACCCCCCTTTCCCACTTCACCCTATTGTTAAGTTGTAGCTGGGTTATAGCTTTCATGTGAGAGTCCCAAATTAGTTTCATAGTAGGGCTGTGTACATTGGGTACTTTTTCTTCCATTCTTGTGATACTTTACTAAGAAGAATATGTTCCAGCTCCATCCATGTAAACATGAAAGAGTTAAATTCTCCATCTTTCTTTAATGCTCCATAGTATTCCATGGCATACATTTACCATAATTTATTAATCCATTCGTGGATTGATGGGCACTTGGGCTTTTTCCATGACTTAGTTATTATGAATTGGGCTGCAATAAACATTCTGGTACAAATGTCTCCATTGCTTTTCAACATTGTAATGGAAGTTTTAGCCACTGCAATTAGGAAAGAGAAGTTGATCAAGGGTATCCATATAGGGTCAGAAGAGATCAAACTCTCTCTCTTCGCAGATCATATGATTGTGTATCTGGAAAACACTAGGGACTCTAGTACAAAACTCCTAGAAGTGATCAAGGAATACAGCAGTGTCTCAGGTTACAAAATCAACATTCATAAATTGGTAGCCATTATATACACCAACAACTGTCAAATTGAAAAAGAAGTTAAGGACTCTATCCCTTTCACAGTAGTGCCAAAGAAGATGAAATATTTGGGAATTTACCTAACAAAAGACATGAAAGATCTCTATAAAGAGAACTATGAAACTCTAAGAAAAGAAATAGCTGAAAATGTTAACAAATGGAAAAACATACCATGCTCACGGCTGGGAAGAATCAACATTATCAAAATGTCCATACTAGCCAAAGCAATATATAATTTCAACACACTCCCTATTAAAGCTCCACTGTCAGATTTTAAAGATTTTGAAAAAACATTACTTCGTTTTATATGGAATCAGAAAAAACCTCGAATAGCCAAGACATTACTCAGAAATAAAAACAAAACAGGGGGAATCACACTACCAGACGTCAGACTTTACTACAAATCGATAGTGATCAATACAGCACAAAAACAGATTAGTAGATATCTGGAACAGAATAGAGAACCAAGAGATGAATCCAACTACTTACTGCTATTTGATTTTTGACAAGCCAATTAAAAACATTCAGTGGGGAAAAGATTCCCTATTTAACAAATGGTACTGGGTGAACTGGCTGGCAACCTGCAGAAGACTGAAATTGGACCCACACCTTTCACCATTAACTAAGATAGACTCTCATTGGATTAAAGATTTAAACTTAAGACATGAAACTATAAAAATACTAGAGGAGAATGCAGGGAAAACCCTTGAAGAAATTGGTCTGGGTGAGTATTTCATGAGGAGAAACCCCCGGGCAATTGAAGCAGCTTCAAAAATACACTACTGGGACTTGATCAAACTAAAAAGCTTCTGCACAGCTAAGAACACAGTAAGCAGAGCAAGCAGACAGCCCTCAGAATGGGAGAAGATATTTGCAGGGCATATCTCTGACAAAGATTTAATAACCAGAATCCACAGAGAACTCAAACGCATCAGGAAGAAAAAAACAAGGGATCCCATCGCAGGCTGGGCAAGGCATTTGAAGAGAAACTTCTCTGAAGAAGACAGGCGCACGGCCTTCAGACATATGAAAAAATGCTCATCATCTTTAATTATCTGAAAAATGCAAATCAAAACTACTTTTAGATATCATCTAACTCCACTGAGACTATCCTATATCACAAAATCTCAAGACCAGAGATGTTGGTGTGGATGCAGAGAAAAGGGAATACTTCTGTACTGCTGGTGGGAATGCAAATTAATACATTCCTTTTGGAAAGATATATGGAGAACACTCAGAGATCTAAAAATAGATCTGCCATTTAATCCTGTAATTCCTCTGCTGGGCATATACCCAGAAGACCAAAAATCACAACATAACAAAGATATTTGTACCAGAATGTTTATTGCAACCCAATTCATAATAGCTAAGTCATGGAAAAAGCCCAAGTGCCCATCGATCCACGAATGGATTAATAAATTGTGGTATATGTATACCATGGAATACTATGCAGCCTTAAAGAAAGATGGAGACTTTACCTCTTTCATGTGTACATGGATGGAGCTGGAACATATTCTTCTTAGTAAAGTATCACAAGAATGGAAGAAAAAGTACCCAATGTACACAGCCTTACTATGAAACTAATTTGGGACTCTCACATGAAAGCTATAACCCAGCTACAACTTAACAATAGGGGGAAGTGGGAAAAGGGGGGAGTGGGTAGAGGGAGGGGAATGGGTGGGATCACACCTGTGGTGCATATTACAGGGGTATTTGTGAAACTTGGTAAATGTAGAATGTAAATGTTGTGGCACAGTAACTGAGATAACACCGGAAAGGCTATGTTAACCACTGTGATAAAAATGTGTCAAATGGTTTATGAAGCAAGTGTATGATGCCCCATGACCATATCAATGTATACAGTTATGATTTAATAAAAAAAATATATAAAAAGAAATCTGAAATGTTCAACTAATTTCAAGACAAAATGACCAAAGATTTTGACTCATTGAAGCAAGTTTTTACAGTCAGCAAAGATGTAAAATAATACACTAGAATCCCTCAGTAAAAGAATGAAGCACACAGAAGAAAGGACATCTGACATTGAAGACAAGGCTTTTGAAAGCTCCAAAATGCTCAATGCAGAAAAAAGGTTGAAAACAAAAATGGATCTCAGAAAGCTCTGGAATAATTTAAAGAGATCTAATACACCTAATACAAATACCTGAAAGTGATGAAGTTGCTGCGAACAATACAGGTGCCTTGCTTTATGAAATAATTAAAGATAACTTTCCAGACATCCCAAGAGTTTGTGAAATTCAGATAGCAGACAGTTTTAAAACACCAGCACAACTCAACCAAATAAAAATTCTCATAGACACATTATAATTGAGTCCACTAAAGTTAATATGAAGGAGATTATTTAAGCTGTAAAATGTAAGAAAACCATTACATACAGGGGAAGAACATCAGAATGATTGTAGATCTCTGTGCTGAAACCTTTCAAGCCAGAAGAGGATGGTCATTTACCTTTAATCACCTTAAAAAAATAACTTTCAAACCGGGATTTTGTATCCAGCTAAACTGAGTTTCATCTATAATGAAGAAATTAAATACTTTAATGACATTCACATGTTGAAGAAATTTGCCATAACTAAACTAGCTCTTTGGGATATTCTCAGACATATCTTCCATAATGAACAACACAGTCCTCCACCACCAAAGTAAACACGCTTAGAAACTTTAGATAAAATTCTAATTTCCATAGTGGCAAAATAATTGAAAATTTCATCTGAACTTTCAAAAAACTTGATACCCAAAACTCTGTCAGGTTTATCATTACTCTCAATTAATGTGAATGGCTTAAATTTCTCTCTAAAGAGACACAGGTTGGCTGACTGGATACAAAAACTCAAACCAGACATCTTATGCATTCAGTCATCTCACCTTACCTTAAAAGAGAAACATAAACTCAGGGAGAAGGGATGGTCATCTATAATATAGGCAAATGGAAATAAGAATAAAGCAGTTGTTGAATTTTATTCACAGATACAATAGGCTTTAAACCAATCAAAATAAGAACAGACAATTATGGTCACTCCTTATTGGTTAAGGACAACACTCAACATGAAGATATTTCAATTATCACCATCTATGCACCCAACCATAATGCACCTCAATTTATAAGAGAAACTCTAACTGACACAAGCAATCTGATTACCCCCAGCACCATAATTGTTAGAGACTTTAACACTCCTTTGGCAGTATTGGAAAGATCCTCAAAAAAGAAGCTAAGCAAAGAAATTTTAGAATTAAACTTAATCATTCAACATTTGCATCTAAAGGACATCAATGGATCATTTAATCCTAAAAAAAAAAAAACGAATATGCATTCTTCTCATCAGCCCATGAATCATCCTCTAAAATTGATCAGATCTTATTTCACAAATCTAACCTCAGCAAATTTAAAAGAAGTCATTCCTTGTATTTTCTCAGACCTCCATAGAATAAAAGTTAAACTCAGTAACACCAGGAATCTCTACCTGCATACAAAAACCTGAAAACTAAGTAACCTCATGCTGAATGATAGCAGGGTAATAGTCAAGATTAAGAAGGAAATTACCAAACTTTTGGAACAAAACAATAATGAAGAAATGAACTATCAGATCCTCTTGGTTACAGCAAAGTCAGTCCTAAGAGAAACATTTATAGCGATGCAAGCCTTACTCAAGAGAATATAAAGAGAGGAATTCAATAACTTTTGTTTTTTTGCTGAAATATTCATCATTTATAATTATAGCACTATACTTTTTAATTAATTAATTAATTAATTTTATTGTTCAATCATAGCTGTGTATATTTGTGCAATCATTTGGTACAATGTGCTGCTTTCATATACAATCTGAAATATTCTCATCAAACTGTTCAATGTAGGCTTCATGGCATTTTCTTAGTTATTGTATGAAGACATTTATATTCTGAATTTAGTAAGGTTTTCCTGTAGCCATTCTAAGATGCACCCATTACCCTCACTCCCCCCCTGACTTCACCACTCCGTTTTCCTCCTTTGGGCCTTTCCCCATATTCTTGTACTATAGTTCGGTTATACCCTTCATATGAAAGCTATAAATTAGTTTCATACTAGGGCTGAGTACATTGGATACTTTTTCTTAGTTTCTTGAGATACTTTGCTAAGAATGCTTCATCTATGTAAGCATGAAAGAGGTAAAGTCTCCATCTTTCTTTAAAGCTGCATAATATTCCATGGTATGCATGTAGCATGATTTGCTAGTTCATTTGTGGGTCAATGGGCGCTTGAGCTTTTTCCATGACTTAGTAATTATGAATTGGGCTGCAATAAACATTCTGGTAAAGATGTCTGTTATATTGTGATTTTTGGTCTTCTAGGTATATAGCTAGTAAATGAATTATAGTATTGAATGGCAGGTCTACTTTTAGATCTCTAAGTATTCTCCACACATCTTTCCCAAAGGAATATATGAGTGTGCATTCCCACCAGCAGTGTAGAAGTTTGCGCTAAATGACCATCCCTTCATCTTGAGTTTATATTTGTCTTTTAAAGTAAGATGAGATTCTTGTATGCAGCAGATATCTGACTTGAGTTTTTGTATCCAGTTAGCCAACCTGTGCCTCTTTAGAGGACAATTTAAACCATTAATTGAAAATATTTATAAGCCTTTTGAGAGTCTGGTGGACATTTTAATCCTTTTGCAACTGTGAAAGTTGGAATTTGATCAAAATTTTCTGGATGGGTTTACTTTTGTGGTGGAGGATTATGCTGGACTTTATGGCAGATAGGTCTAATAATATACTAGAGAGCTGGTTTAGTTATGGCAGATTTCTTCAACATGTGAATATCATTAAAGTATTTAATTACTTCATCATAAATGCAATTCAGTTTAGCTGGATATAGGATCCTGGGTTGAAAGTTATTTTTTTTTTAGGAGACTAAAAGTCGATGACCATCATCTTCAAGCTTGAAAATTTCAGCAGAGAGATCTGCAACTATTCTAATATTTTTCCCATTGTAGGCAATGGTTTTCTTTCGTCTCTCTGTTTTCAGAATTTTCTCCATATTATCTTTAATGAAATTGATTATGTTGTGTTGGGGGGATGTCTTACTCAGTTTCAGTCATGCTGAAGTTCTGAAACTGTCTGCTGTCTGAATTTCAGAATTCCTTGGCGTGTCTGGAAAGTTCTCCTTCATAATCTCATGGAGAAGAGACTCTGTGCCTTGTGAAGCCATTCATCACTTTCCAGGATCCCTATAAGTCGAGTATTGATTTTCTTCATATTATCCCAGAGCTCTCTGAGAGAGTGATCTGTTTTGCCCTCCATTTCTCATCCTCTTTGAGAGTTTGGGAGTGTTTGAAGGCTTTGTCTTCAATGTCAGAAATCTTTTCTTCTGCTTGCTCCATTCTGTTACTGAGGGAATCTACTGTGCTTATCAGATCTTTGAGGGCTGCAAATTCTTGTCTCAATGTGTCAAAATCTTTCATCATTTCTTTCTTAAATTTGTTGAATTCTTCAGACATCTTTTTGTTTACTGCTTGGAATTCTAATTCGATCTTATTTGCTACCCAGATTCTGAATTTTTTTCTGACATCTCAGCTATTTGTTTTTCACGTGATCTTGTACTGTTCTGGTCCATTATTTTTTCAGGGAGTTGATTTTCTCCGATTATTCATATTTCCAGAGTTTTTCCTTTGATATTGTCTCATGATTGTTTTTCATCATTGCCTCTGGTCATCCTCAGAGTTTGGGTGTGTCTCTCCGAGATTAGATCCTGGGGGATCACTCTATTTTTGCTGGATTTTTGTAGTGAGTGACCCTGTGTAGCTCTTCTGGGGTTGCCCCAGCAAGGGAGTTCTGGTTGTGGGAGCTGCACCCGCCTGGACCCTGTTAAGAGCTTCACTAGAACCCACTACCTCACCAGCCAGGCCTCCCCAAGCCCTGACCTGGAACTCCACAAACCTGCATCTTCCCTCCTGTACTCTCTTTACCTCCACATCAGCCCACTCATCTGGCCAGGGACACTGGTAGCCATGGGCCCTCTGGAGCCTGCCTTGCCTCTGCGTGGAGCCCTTCTTCTGGCCAGAGACTGCTGGAGAATTGGACCCTCTGTGTCAAAGTCACTAGGTACAGGCACTCCCAGAACCATGTGCACTACCCCTCCACCTATTGCTGGATCCAGGGTTGTCACACTCCAGAACTGTTCCCTTGTTCCAGGATTGAACTGCCTATACCCAGTGTTGTCCAATTCTGGCCCTTGTGAAAGGTGCTGTCCTTTGAAAGACATGAGATTTTTCCTATACTCTCCTTTTTTTTTTTCTGACAAGCTGCTGCTGCCCCCCATATGCAGCCCAGAAGCATGGATTATGTGCTCTTTCTTTTAGTCAAAGTGCATGTAGGGGCACCAGACACAGCCAGGCAGCTGCTAGGTTTTATTGATAGTTTCAAAAGAGGATGTCCCACTGAGGAGGAAGCAAGGAGCATGGTATCCAGCATAAGGAGAGAAGAGGGCCCGTCCACAGATCAGCAGTGGGGATTCCACCAGTTGCACCCCAGCGTCATCTTAGATTCAGGAGGCCTCCACAAATCAATGCAGGAGGTCTCAGATCCACATACCCACAAGATAAGATTAGCCCTGAGGATATCTTAAGAAAGGCAGGGGCTGAGGAAGGCATGGGAGTCCCGGAGGCCTAAAGCCTTGGGCGAGCCCCACCCTTATAATCTCTCACTGTCAATGCTCCTTTGTTTTGCTGCATGGCATGGCTCCTAGTTTCTCTTTCCCTGAATAGGAAAGGGTCTTTCATCTGAGGCATATAATAAAACCACCCACAGATATCAATTATAATCACAGAGGAAGATGAAGGTGTGCTTGCCTCCATCACCAATTTGGAGGTAGTCAAGGGACACTGAAAAAGGCTGGGCATGAGTGGCTGTGTAGGCATGTGAGAGCAGAGCTGTGAAAGAGAAGTGACACAACCACCAGAATCCTGCCTATCTTAGCTCACCCGGGACATGTTTCCCTTCTTCTTGGTATAATCCCCCATTGTTCACAGAGAGGTGGAGAATGTAGCATTCCCAAGAGCACTGTAGGTTGCAGTTTTTCTTTCATCACAATCTCTATTGATTGAAGTGAATACCAAGGATTATTATATTAGTATCACTTGTGGGATGTAGCTGCTTGGATGGTGGGGAGGAAAGTTAGGGTGCCTAGGCTGAACGAAATTTTTCCCCAACTGTTCCTTCTCCAGAGTACAGGTATCTTTTTTATCTGCCATCCAATGGTTCCAGGATAATGATGATTAAGCAAGTTCAGGAAAGACACCAGTATCCTGACCTTCATTGGCTGGTTGTCAGAACCACAACTGCCCAGGTTTTAACCAGATTGCTGAAGTGGGAGCACTTTGGTCATCACCAACAGTGACCTGAATGCATTTGTAGGATTCTAGGAAGTGGGCTTATCTTAGGGAACAACCTGACCTACTTTAGAACAGATCATTATCTAGTATCTGAGGCTCAAACCTCTGCATTACTACCCAAGACATAAAGGCACCATGACCAAAAATAGAGAGAAGATTTGGGAACAGTCCAGGGTTGGGGCTTAGAGGCCTAATTGTGTTGTGTCTAGGGCATAGTGGAGTAGGTGAGGCTCTAGACTGATTGTAATGACCACCACATGTTACCATGAGGTTAGAAGGTAAAGGAAAGTTGAGAGACCCACATGTCATCCTGGGAAAGTCAAGCCCAGTAGAGGTTCAGTATCACTGGGTAGGCAGCAGTGTTGAATGAGTAACTGCATTTCCCTGAATGGTCATGCTCTGGCTTTCAGCCATCATGAGGCCCTACCCCAGCATTCGGTGTGTTTCCCTGCATTCCCTCCTCCAAATGTATCTACAGATTGAGTGCAGAATTTCTGTTCCCACTTGTTACTTTATTAAGTTATAATCAAGCATTTTCTGGATTTTTCCTGTCAATGCTCAAACGTCCAGTTTAGGCCATGAGGGCATTGTGGGCCAGTGTGTAAAGAGGAAATTTTAGGGGTGAGTGAGGGTCCCTGGAGAGGAAATTGGAAAGAACTGGAAAAAGTTAAGGGATAGTGTGTCTACCCAGGAGAAGAATGTGGGTGTCCATACCAAAGGGTTGCCATGTTCAGAGATACTTGGTATCCTCTCAAATTAATGTGTCCTTCTGAGTCTTGGCATGTTCATGTTTGTTCACTTTTGCATAATTTCGTGTGTGTGTGTGTGTGTTGCCTGTGCTTGAACTATAGCTTTGGAGATGTCAGCAATGGAGATTTGAGAAACTTCACTGCCTGCAGATAAAGAAGATTGTGTGTGATTCTCATAACCAGGAGAGAGAAAGTAGCAAAGGATGTCTGGTGCAAAATGCACAGAGATGTCATATACATAGAGTGGCAATAAACTCTACCTAGTGTGTCCCTACATGCATGGGGGGTCTGGGAAAAAAACAGTGAATTAATGAAACCTGGGAGTTTTTAATTTGCTGCTGGAAATCCCTGTGGACCAAAAAGATTGACCCTGAAAGAGGAGTCACTGGGAACAGCAGGAACATAGTTTTTGGAGAGGATGGCATTCTTTGTATCATGGGTAGCATGGGTAGGTGAGGCAACGATAAAGCCCACGGAACTGGTCATCAGCATACTTTCACCTGGGGAGCTGAAAATCAATGGCGTTATGACAGATACTATACATGACACTCCTCATTGCCCAGGTAGGAATTGAGTGTGTGATGTCTCACATGTCTGACAGGACAAGAAGCAAACAAAATGTGAACCTTAGGATGGGTTGGGACCTGAGTCCTACGGATGAATGTGCACATACACAGCCTCCACATCCCTCACACTAAGCCCTTAGGGCAGATTTCCAAGTAGCTGTTGTTCTGGATGTGCAACTGGGAAGTGACTGGGGGCAGGAGTGGAGAGTGACATGGCTACTGGGAGAAAGGGTGCCTGGCTTTCTGCCTCTGGGGATAGTGCCAAAGATAGCTTCTAGGAAGATGGAATTCCCTCCCTGAGGCTTCAGTCCCTAGCCTCTTTGTATATTTGTGGCCTTGCATCTGGACCTACACATGCAGACAGGTAGAGTTGAAGAGAAGGGTCAGGGTTAGAGGCACATACTAGCAGTGGACCATGTGAGAATCTCCTGTGAGGATGATTATCCCAGGTTCAAAAAACATGATCTTTGACCCAGGTGACGTGTAGCCAGGAATAGGCCTTCCACCATTCTACTCTTAGAGTGTACAGACCCCCATTGTGTGATCTGGGATGACTTAATCTCATGTAGAAATTCTGATCAGAAGTCACTCAGAGAGGAATGGACATCCATACATAGTGTGAGTAAGGAAGGAGAACCATACAGAAAAGTATGTTCATACTTATTGTGGTCTAAGATAAATGCCTGAAGACAGCAGGGCCAATATAACAAGGGATTTACAAGATTTACTCTTGGTTTGTTAAGGAGAACCACTTCCAAAAACACCTTAAGTATGGGGCAATATGATGTCTTAATACTGCCATAGCAGGGAGTGGTCACTTCCAATGTGGACCTTAGTTTTTTTTTTCTAATCTCTTTCTAATATAGGTATCTCAATGTGCACCCATCATACCACCTTATCCCTATTTTTCCTCTGTTCTCCTCACTACCCTCAGTGTTAGGTAATTGCCCCAGAGAAAGCTCCTCACCCAGAAAAGCCCCTTTCTACTTTCTACAGACTAAGATAAGCTGTCTGACTCTTAAAGTTACAGCTCCTCTCTAAGTACAGGAAGTTGTCCTCTAAATAATAGGGAATTGCCTCCCAGCCACAAAACTTATTTTGTCTTTCAATCTCAATTACCCACTGAAAATTTTAAACTTATGGCCTGCCCCTACTGGCTCTTCCCACCAGAGCAGTAACTCCTTACTGGCTTTTCAACCATCCTGTCACCATTCTAAGACTTCCCCTAACCAAATACATATAAGGATGTGATTTTCTTCCTCTCTCCTCTTCCTTTCTCTCCTCCTTCGTGTTGCTCTTCAGTATCCCTTCCTCACCAATAATGACCTTTCATACAAGCCTTGAGGGTCTGTGAAATCTCAGCCAATCAAATGGTACTCTTTCATCTGGTGTCAGAAGTGGAATGTAATTAGGGTACACTCCCAAGGGTAACTTACTCCTTCTGGGGTTTTAGCTCCTGGGGGGTCCTCTTCTTGCACTTCTGGCACTCATCACTGCATCAGCTTTTGTCCATCCGCCAAGGCTCTCTAACCAGCACCCAATTTCAGCCTCATCCAAACTTGGTGAGTACCACTATGGGAGAAAGTTTTCCCTAATTTTGAGCTGGGTTGATTACATTCTTGGCAATTCACTCATTTCTTGAGGCTTGAGTTCCCTGTTCCGATTTACCTTGCATGGCTTAGCTCAGACCTTCCAAACATTGCATAAAAACTCCTGGCACCAGGTCTCAAGCTCTCCTCAGCACCAAGGGCCTGACACTGATCTGGGTACTGTGAGGACTGTCCTAGATTGTGTTCTTGTCTTCACAGTCAGCAACAAAGCAGCGGAGACATACACTCTTTGTCCTGGTTCTCATGTGATTCTGCTCACGCTTTATTCCTCAGATGAATAGCATGTGTGCAGGCCATTCTATCCCACCTAAGTCCCCTTGCGGTGCTTATTATGAAACCTGATAGAATTAGAATTAAAGCCAAAAAAAAAATTAAACTCTATACCCAAATTTGGCCACTCTACAAACTAGCCAACCAGAGTATCTGGCCAAGTTATGGTTCATTTGATTTTTCTTTAATTCAAAACTTATATAACTATTGCAGGAGCTTGGAAAATGGAGCAAGAGCGCCTATGTTCAGGGCTTCTCATATCTTAAACCAAGCCTAATTTATGTTCGGGTGATTTCAAAATTCTTGTAGCAAAGGGCTCTTCTACTCTCTATCTCCCTGAACCAAACGTATTTGACCCAGCAGATAAACCTCCACCTTGCTTGTAAGCAATCACTGGTTCCAAACCTAGAGTAATTCCTGCTCCAGCTGTGCCATATTCGGCTCCTCCCCTAACCACACAGTTGCTTCCAATCTGTTTCTCCTACTTCCCCATCAACCAATCAGAGCTTGTCTCCTAACTCCTCCCTTCCACCTAGCCTTTATATTTCTTCTGTGGCATCTCGCAGTCCATTCTGGCTGGCCCAAGAAAAACTTCTGGAGCTCTTTACCCCTTTCTCCCTCAAGTTCCTCCATGTCATGGTCATACAGTGCCACCATGTAAACTAATTCTACTGCACGCACTATCAACCCTGACTTCCCTCTGGTCCCCTCACCTGCTCCCACTCCCATTAACCTCCAGAATTAGATGGAATGACAGCTCCCTCTCAATTCCTGGCTCCACTCTGTGAGGTAGCTGGAGTGACTGGTGTAGTCTCTATTTATGTCCCATTTCCTATTATTGAACTTACACACCTTAATGTTAGTCTAGGTTCCTTTACTTCTAATCCTCATTTTATTCAAGAGTTTGAATTTATTACTATGTCCTGTCAACTTACCTGGCATGAGATTATTGTTATCTTAGCCAGTACCCTAACCTTTGGAGAGCACAAAAAAGTGTGGGAGAGGGAAAACGAGGCAGAAGATAAATTTTGTATGTCAAACAACGAGCATCCTACAGGTGACAGTGCAATACCTAACTGCCTGCCAAATTGGAATTATAGTGATAATGCTAGGGGGGGAAAGTAGAGACATTTTTATTACCTGCATTCTTTGCATTGCTGTATTTCTTGATCACTTCTGAGAGTTTTGTAGTAGAATTCTTGGTGTTTTCCAAATATACAATCATATCATCTGAGAAGAGTGAAAGTTTGATCTCTTCTGACCCTATATGGATGCCCTTTTTCGCCTTTTCTTCCCTAATTGCGATGGTTAAAACTTCTATTACAATGTTAAACAGCAACGGAGACAATAGGCAATCTGCCTGGTTCCCGATTTGAGTGGAAATGGTTTCAATTTGACTCCATTAAATACTATATTGGCTGTAGGTTTGTTGTAGATGGTCTCTATTAGTTTAAGAAATGTCCCTTTTATACCTATTTTCTTAAGTGTTCTGATCATGATATCAAAAGAGTTTTCTGCATCAATTGAGAGGATCATATAGTCTTTCTTTAAATTTATTTATGTGCTGAATTATATTTATGGATTTACATATAGTGAAACCAGCCTTGAGACACTGGGAAAAAACCCACTTGGTCATGGTGTATAATTTGTTTGAAGTGTTGCTGAATTCTGTTTGCTAGAATCTTATTAAGTATTTTTACATCAACATTCATTAGTTATATTGGTCTATAATTTTAGTTTTTGTTGGGTCTTTTCCTGGTTTGGGGATCAAGGTGATGTTTGCTCCATAGAATGTGTTGGGTAATATTTTTTCTTTTTCTTTATTTTAGAGAAGTTTGAGTAATAAACTTTAAAAGTTTGGTAGAATTCTGATGTGAAGCCATCTGGAACCTGGGCTCTTCTTTTTAGAAAAATTTTGTATATTTCATGCTATTTCAGAACTTGATATAGGCCAGTTCACCATTTCCATCTCATTCTGCCTAGGTCTTGGGAGGTGGCGTGCTTCCAAGTAGTTGTTAATTTCATTCAGGTTTTCGTATTTCTGAGAATAAAGTTCCTTGTAGTATTCATTAAGAATTTTTTTTAATTTCTGAGGAGTCTGTTGTTACTTTGTCTTTACCATTTCTGATCGAGGAAATAAGAGATTATACTCTTTTATTCCTGTTTAGGTTAGCCAAAGATTTATCTATTTTATTGACCTTTAAAAAAAAACAACTTTTTAATTTATTGATCTGTCGTAAAATTATTTTTTTTCAATTTCATTTAATTCTTCTCTAATTTTGGTTATTTATTTTCTTCTGCTGGGTTTTGGATTGGAATGTTCTTCCTTTTCCAACTGCTTAAGGTGTCCAAGTAAGTTGTTAACTTCCTCTCCATTCTCTTGTGGAATGCTTGCCATGATATAAATTTCCCTCTTAGGACTGTGTTTGCGTTATCCCAGAGGTTCTGACAATTTGTGTCTTCATTGTCGTTTTGTTTCAAAAATTTGTTTATTACCTTTTTAATATCATCTATGACGCAGCTATCATTCAACATGAGGTTATAGTTTCTATACATAGTTTCTAGTTGTTACTGAGTTCCATTTTTTTCTCTTATTTTTTTATTAAATCATAGCTGTGTACATTGATATAATCATGGGGCATCATTCACTAGATTCACAGACTGTTTACCAAGTTTCACATATACCCTGGTAAGATGCACCACTGGTGAAATCCCACCAATTCCCTTCCCTTTACCCACTTCCTCCCTCCCTGCTCTCCCTTTCCCCCTTCCATTCTTAGGTTGTAACTGGGTTATAGCTTTCATATGAAAACCCTAAATTAGTTTCATAGTACTGCTAAGTACATTGGGTATATTTTCTTCCTTTCTTGAGATACTTTACTAAGAAGAATATGTTCCATTTTTATCCCATGATGTTTTGAGAAGATGCAAGGAATAATTTCTATTTGTCTACAATTGCTGAGGTTAGATTAGTTATTTAAGATGTGATCAATTTTGGAGTATGTTCCATGAGCTGATGAGAAAAATGTGTACTCAGTTTTGTTAGGATAAAATGTTCTATAAATAATTGTTAAATCTAATTGTGGAAGGTTAAGTTTAAATCTAAAATTTCTTTTTTTTTTTTTATTGTTGGGGATTCATTGAGGGTACAATAAGCCAGGTTACACTGATTGCAATTGTTAGGTAAAGTCCCTCTTGCAATCATGTCTTGCCCCCATAAAGTGTGACACACACCAAGGCCCCACCCACCTCCCTCCTTCCCTCTTTCTTTCCCCCCCATGATCATAATTGTCATTAATCGACCTCATATAAAAATTAAGTACATAGGATTCATGCTTCTCCATTCTAGTGATGCTTTACTAAGACTAATGTCTTCCACCTCCATCCAGGTTAATACGAAGGATGTAAAGTCTCCATTTTCATTAATGGCTGAATAGTATTCCATGGTATACATATACCACAGCTTGTTAATCCATACCTGGGTTTGTGGGCATTTAGGCTGTTTCCACATTTTGGCGATTGTAAATTGAGCTGCAATAAACAGTCTAGTAAAAGTTCCCTTATGATAAAAGGATTTCTTTCCTTCTGGGTAGATGCCCAGTAATGGGATTGCAGGATCAAATGGGAGGTCTAGCTTGAGTGCTTTGAGGTTTCTCCATACTTACTTCTAGAAAGGTTGTACTAGTTTGCAGTCCCACCAGCAGTGTAAAAGTGTTCCCTTCTCTCCACATTTATGCCAGCATCTGTAGTTTTGAGATTTTGTGATATGGGCCATTCTCACTGGGGTTAGATGATATCTCAGGGTTGTTTTGATTTGCATTTCCTTAATACATAGAGATGATGAACATTTTTTCATGTGTTTGTTAGCCATTCGTCTGTCGTCTTTAGAGAAAGTTCTATTCATGACTCTTGCCCATTGATATAAGGGATTGTTGGCTTTTTTCATGTGGATTAATATGAGTTCTCTATAGATCCTAGTTATCAAGCTTTTGTCTGATTCATAATATGCAAATAACCTTTCCCATTGTGTAGGTTGTCTCTTTGCTTTGATTATTGTCTCCTTAGCTGTACAGAAGCTTTTCAGTTTAATGAAGTCCCATTTGTGTATTTTTGTTGTTGCAATTGCCATGGCAGTCTTCTTCATGAAGTCTTTCCCCAGACCAATAACTTCCAGTGTTTTTCCTATACATTCTGGGAGGATTTTTATTGTTTCATGCCTTAAGTTTAAGTCCTTTATCCATCTTGAATCAATTTTTGTGAGTGGGGAAAGGTGTGGGTTCAGTTTCAGTCTTTTACATGTAGACATCCAGTTCTCCCAATATCATTTATTGAATAGGGATTCTTTCCGCCAAGGTATGTTCTTGTTTGGTTTGTCAAAGATTAGGTGGTTGTAAAATGTTAGTTTCATTTCCTGGTTTTCAATTTGATCCCAAGTGTCTATGTCTCTGTTTTTGTGCCAGTACCATGCTGTCTTGAGCACTATGGCTTTGTAGTACAGACTAAAATCTGGTATGCTGATTCCCCCAGCTTTAATTTTGTTACAGAGAACTGCCGTAGCTATACGGGGTTTTTTCCAGTTCCATACAAAATGCAGAATCATTTTTTCCAAATCTTGAAAGTACGATGTTGGTATTTTGATAGGAATGGCATTGAATAGGTAGATTGCTTTGGGAAGTATAGACATTTTAACAATGTTGATTCTTCCCATCAATGAGCATGGTATGTTCTTCCATTTATTAATATCCTCTGCTATTTCCTTTCTGAGGATTTCATAGTTTTCTTTATAGAGGTCCTTCACCTCCTTCATTAGGTATACTCCTTGGTATTTAATTTTATTTGAAACTATGGTGAAGGGAGTTGGGTCCTTAATTTGCTTCTCATCTTGACTGTTAATGGTGTACACAAAGGCTACTTACTTGTGGACATTGATTTTATATCCTGAAACATTACTGTATTTTTTGATGACTTCTAGGAGTCTTGTGGTTGAGTTTTTGGGATTCTCTAAGTATAAGATCATGTTGTCAGCAAAGAGGGAGAGTTTGACCTCCTCTGCTCCCATTTGGATTCCCTTTATTTCCTTGTCTTGCCCAATTGTATTGGCTAGAACTTCAAGCACTATGTTGAATAGTAAAGGTGACAGAGGACAACCTTGTCTGGTTCCAGTTCTAAGAGGAAAAGCTATGAGTTTTACTCCATTCCATAAAATATTGGCTGTGAGTTTGTCATAGATAGCTTCAATCAGTTTTAGAAATGTGCCACCTATGCCTATACTCTTCAGTGTTCTAATTAGAAAAGGATGCTGGATTTTATCAAATGCTTTTTCTGCATCTATTGAGAGGATCATGTGATCTTTATTTTTGCCTCTGTTAATATGGTGGATAACGTTTATAGACTTGCGTATGTTAAACCAGCCTTGCATCCCTGGGATGAAGCCTACTTGATCATGATGAATGACTTTTTTGATGATAAGCTGTAATCTATTGGCTAGGATTTTGTTGAGAATTTTTGCGTCTGTATTCATGAGTGAGATTGGTCTGAAATTCTCCTTTTTGTTTGGGTCTTTTCCTGGTTTTGGTATCAGGGTGATGTTTGCTTCATAGAATGTGTTGGGGAAGATTCCTTCTTCCTCAATTTTTTGGAATAATTTCTGCATTACAGGAATAAGCTCTTCCTCGAACGTTTGACAGAATTCTGGAGTGAAGCCATCTGGACCAGGGCATTTATTTCGTTGGAAGATTTTTTATTGTTTCTTTTTACTCAGTGCTTAAAATTGGTTTGTTCAGGACCTCTATTTCTTCCTGGCTGAGTCTAGGGAGAGGGTGTGATTCCAAATATTGATCCATTTCTTTCACATTGTCAAATTTCTGGGCATAGAGTTTCTAGTAGTATTCAGAGATGATCTCTTGTATCTCTGTGGGATCAGTTGTTATTTCCCCTTTATCATTTGAGATTGAGGTTACTAGAGATTTTACTTTTCCATTCCTCGTTAGTCTGGTCAATGGTTTATCTATTTTATTTATTTTTTCAAAACACCAACTCCTTGTTTCATTAATTTTCTGAATGATTCTTTTGTTTTCAATTTCATTGATTGATCATATGATTTTGGATATTTCTTTTCTTCTACTGAGTTTAAACTTAGATTGTTCTTCCTTTTCCAATTCCATAAGATCTCTTGTGAGATTGTTGATGTGCTCTCTTTCTGTTTTTGGAATGTAGGCATCTAAAGCGGTGAATTTTCCTCTCAAAACTGCTTTTGCAGTATCCCACAGGTTTTGGTAGCTTGTGTCTTCATTGTTGTTATGCTCAAGGAAGTTAATGATTTCCTGTTTTATTTCTTCCTGCACCCATCTGTCATTCAACAGAAGATTGTTTAATTTCCATGTCTTTGGGTGGGGTCAAGCACTTTTGTTAAAGTTGAGTTCCACCTTTAGTGCCTTATGGTCTGAGAAGATACAAGGTAAAATTTCAATTCTTTTGATTCTATTGATATTTGTTTTGTTTCCCAGGGTGTGATCAATTTTGGATGATGTTCCACGGGGTAATGAGAAGAATTTATATTCTTTATCTTGACGTGAAGTGTTCTATATGTGTCTATCAAGCACTGTTGTTCTAGGGTCTCATTTAAACCTCTGATATCTTTGTTTAATTTCTGTTTAGAGGATCTGTCCAGCTCTGTAAGAAGTGTGTTAAAGTCACCTGTTATTTTATTATTATCAGATATCATATTGCTCAAACTGAGTAAGGTCTGTTTCAAGAATCTGGGAGCATTTAAATTGGGTGCATAGATATTTATAATTGAAATGTCTTCTTGTTGTATTTTTCCCATGACCAATATAAAATGACCATCTTTGTCTTTTTTGACTTTAGTTGCTTTAAATCCACATGTATCTGAAAATAAGATTGCAACTTCTCTTTTCTTCTGAATTCCATTTGCCTGAAAATTTGTCTTCCAACCCTTGACTCGGAGCTTTAATTTGTCTTTTGAAGCCAGGTGTGTTTCTTGCAGACAGCAAATGGATGGCTTGTGTTTTTTAATCCAGTCAACCAATCTATGTCTCTTCAGTGGGGAATTCAAAGCCATTAACATTTATTGAGATAATTGATAAGTGTGGTAGTATTCTATTCATCTTATTTCTTGAGAGTCCATTGCTTAGTTTTATCTTTTGCATCAGTGTGGAGGTTAGGTTCTGTCCTTTCTTTTCTGAGTTCTTACTTGGCTGCTGATCCATTGTGGTGGTCAGTGTGCAGAACAGGTTGAAGTATTTCCTGTAGAGCTAGTGTTGTTGTGGCGAATTTCCTCACTGTTTGTATATCCGTAAATGATTTGATTTCTCCATCAATTTTGAAGCTTAGCTTAGCAGGGTACAGAATTCTGGGGTGGAAATTGTTGTGTTTAAGTAGATTAAAATTAGATGACCATTGTCTTCTTGCTTGGAAAGTTTCTTTAGAGAAGTCTGCGGTCACTCTGATGAATTTGCCCCTGTAGGTCAACTGGCACTTACTCCTGGCAGCTTGCAGAATCTTTTCTTTTGTCTTGTCTTTGGACAGGTTCATCACAATGTGTCTTGGAGAATCTTGGTTAGAGTTGAGGTGACCTGGGGTCCGATAGCCCTCTGAAAGCAGTGTGTCAGAATCTTTGGTGATATTTGGGAAATTTTCTTTGATAATATTCTCTAGTATGACTTCCATTCCTCTGGGGCATTCTTCTTCCCCTTCTGGAATTCCTATAACTCGTATGTTGGAACTCTTCATAAGGTCCCATAGTTCTGACAGTTGAATGTTCTGCTTTCTCTCTCTTCTTTTCTGCCTCTTTTACTATCTGAGTTATCTCAAAAACTTTTTCTTATACCCCTGAAATTCTTTCTTCTGCATGGTCTAACCTGTTGGTGATACTTTCCATGGCATCTTTAAGTTCCCTAATTGACTGTTTCATTTCCTTCTGGTCTGCTATATCCTTACTGTATTCTTCATATCTTTCATCTCTTATTTGATTCTGTTTTTGAATTTCCTTTTGGTTAATTTCCACTTTATTAGCAGTTTCCTTCATTGTTTCCATCATTTCTTTCATTGTTTTCAACATGTGTATTCTAAATTCCCTTTCTGTGATTCCTAACATTTCTGTATAGGTGGAATCCTCTGCAGTAGCTACCTCGTGGTCCCTTGCTGGTGTTGTTCTGACTGGTTCTTCATGTTACCTGGAGTTTTCTGCTGATTCTTCCTCATGAGTGATTTCTTTATCTGTTTCCTTGCCCTAATTTTCATTTCACTTCCTCTTGCTCTTTAAGTTCTTGTGCCTGTGGACCAAGGGTTACAGGACCAGAAGAGAGAAAAAGGTTTAAGAGCAAAAAAGGGATGAAAGAAAGGAGGACCAAGTGATAAGAAAAAAAGAAAAAGAAAAATAGAGAAAGGAGAGGGGGCATGTAAAAGGAATATTGACCAAAAGAAGAGAGGCACAGAAAGAGGGAGACAGAGCAGTATTGGTGTCCAGTAGGGTACTTTGATACAACCTTAAAAAAAAGAAACACCTTCTGGGGGTGCCCAGTTGGGTGGTTCCCTTGAGGTCAGCATCTCTTGGCTAACCTGATCCAAGTAGAGAGGAAAGACAAAAATGCTATAAATCAAACCAAAAGAAGCAAACAGAAAATTTTACGGGATAAATTGGCTGGAAAAACCAAATAATAGCGGTAGAAACACTAACAAAATTGAAGTTCTAATTATTGAAATAGGCAGCAATGGGAAATTATAATTAAACTGGAAAAATTGAGAAAGAAAAAGGATGTGTATGGAAATGGTTGAACTTAAAAAACCAAACAACAATCAACATCAAAATAAAAAAAAAAAAAAAACCCGAAAAAGAAAAAAAAAAAAAAAAGCAGTATGTATATCTTATTGAATATTGTCTGGGCAACACGTGGTCTTCTGGGATATGAGATGTTAATTACAGTTCTGATACGACTGGAGGCTGCTAGTTTCTCAAAACCCAGAAGGTAGACACCTTAAATCTCTCTTCAGCCCACTTAAAAGGCACTTTGAACTTGTTCACTTGCTGAGCAGAAGCTTTCCCTGGGAAGTGCTTGTCGCTGGAATCACTGCTGAAGTGGCTATCCACTTACCCTGTGTGCCAAAACTGGTCTCCAACTGTCCCTGAGGGTTAGGGCTGCAAGGCGGCTCAGACCCAGCCCTGAGGCTACTTGGTCGCTGGGTTACCAGCTCCCGCCCAATTCTAGCTCTGTGACCCTGAGGGCGGAGCTTGCCGGGGCAGATTGCTCACAGTGGCTGCCTGTGACCTAGAGCCAAACACTATTAGCTCCGTCTGGCTCAGCGGCTCAGACTGGAGCCCTAGACAATGGCCAAAATTCTCTGCACTCCCGTTCAGGCTCTCCCCAAGGCAGTTCAGCTGAGTGCCTAGTCCAAAGACACCAAAACAGTTCACAGGTAAGGCCTTTCTGGTTTGCAGTCTCGCTGCTACTGAACTTACAGTTGCGGGCTGGTTTAGACGGATTGAACACATGCGGCCACTTGCCGGTTTTCCACTGTTTTAGTCCTCCTCTTGGGGTCCAGAAATCTCTCACTGACTCCCTGTATCCTCTCAGAGGTGATAATAGGAAGATCCCACCAGCCAGAGATGCCTGGAGTCCTATCTCCCCAGACTCACAGTGCCCAGATGCAAGGAAGCTGTTACTCGGCTGCCATTTTGCTCCGCCTCCCCTAAATCTAAAATTTCTTTGCTTAGCTTCTTATTGGGGGATTAATCCAACACCACTAAAGGGGTGTTAAAATCTCTAACTACTATTGACCTAGAGGTAATCAAGTTTCTCATGTCCATTAGAGTTTCTCTTATAAATTGAAGTGCATTTATTTTTGGTGCATAAATATTAATAAGTGAAATCTCAGCATATTGTGTATTGCCCTTAACAAATATGTAGTGACCCTCCTTATTGTTCCTTACTTTTATTTTTTAAAGCCTACTGTATCTCCAAATAAAATTGCAACACCTGCTTTTTTTCTGTTTTCCTTTTGCCTGGAATATAGATGACAAGTCCTTCACCCTGAGTCTATATTTATCTTTCAAGGTAATATGAGGTTCTTTTTGCAGAAGTTATCTGATCTAAGTTTTAGGATTTAGTCATCTACCCTGTGCCTTCTAACAGGACAATTTAATCCATTCACATTAATTGAGAATATTGATAGGCCTGGTATAATTTTGAATATCATGTTTTTCAAAAGACCAGTGGACATATTTAATCCTTTCACCACTGTGGAATTTGGAATTTGATCAAAAGTTTCAGAGTGAATTTGCTTTTGCGATGGAAAGTTGTGCTGGCCATTATGGAGCATAGGTCTGAGGATATCTTGGAGATTGGTTTAGTTATGGTAAATTTCTTCAACATATGAATTTCATTAAAGTATTTAATTTGTCCATCTTAATTGAAACTCAGTTTAGATGGGTAGAGGATTGTGGCTTAAAAGTTATTTTGTTATACGAGGTTAAAAGTTGATGATCATCCTCTTCTGGCTTGAAAGGTTTCAGCAGAGAGATCACCAATCATTCTAATATTCTTCCCCTTGTAGGTAGAATATTATATGTATATACATATATTTATGTCTTTCTGCTTTCAGGATTTTCTGCTTCAATTTAACTTTAGTAAAGTTAATTATAATATGCCTGGGGGATGACTTATTCATGTTGAGTATTAGTGGGGTCCTGAAACTATCTGCTATCTGGATTTCAGGATCTCTTGGAATGTCTGAAAAGTTCTCTTTCATAATCTTATGAAGAAGAGACTCTGTGCCCGGTGAAGCTATTTCATCACATTCAGGAATTCCTATAAGGCAAATATCAGTTTCCTTGAGTTATACCAGAGCTCTCTGAGAGAATGATCTGTTTTTGCTCTCCATTTCTCTTCCTCTTTGAAAATTTGGGATCGTTCAAAAGCTTTGTCTTCCATGTTGGAAATACTTTCTTCTGCCTATCCCATTTTGTTAATGAGGGATTCTACTGTATTTCTCATATCATGTAAAGCTGCAACTTCTTTTCTTGATGTGTCTAAATCTTTGATGATTTTGTCTTTGAATTTCTTGAATTCTTGAAATATCTTCTGAATTAATCCTACAGTTTCCTACAGTAATCCATCATTACTTTCATTCTATTTATCTTGTTTGCCACCCAAATTCTAAATTTGATTTCAGACATCTGAGGTATCTGTTTGTAAGTGGGATCCTCTGGATTGTCTGTTTTTTCATTCCTTGGGGTAGTAGAACACTTCTGTTTATTCATATTGCCAGAGTTTTTCTGCCGATTCCTCCTCATGATTATTTTTCAGTGTTTACCTAGATGAGCAGGTAAAGTGAAATTGTACTGGAATGTTCTATGGTTGTTGTGACTGTAGTTTTTCCTGTACAATTTTGCAAAGGATTCTTACAGTACTATCTGTGACTATACAACCCTGCTTGGTGTAGTGGGGGTATGTGGCTCTGCCTTGTATTCATATGATCTCTGTCCAATCCTAGTGAATCAGCAACTCTAGGTTGCCGTCTCATCTTTGGTGTAATACCAGCAACTACGACATACCTTCCCCCACTGGTAATATTTAGAAAAGAACAATCAAACCTTCCCACTACAGTAAAATCATGGTCCTACCTTGAAGGGTCCTCAGGTAATTATCCAGTTCAATAGTTCCAGACCAATTGTCCTAGATAGCCCCCACTCTCTAGCTGGAGAGTAAAAGAGGACTCCAGCAACTAGATGTTAGAGGTCTATTAGCAGCTCAATTGTGATTTGAGCACCACTGGTGCTCTGTTGGGTTATAGCACCCTGTCCAGTGGGAGGCTTAGAGCCAGGGGGTTGATGGTTATCACCATCTTACCCCACCTTGGTCGTCCTTCACCACTGGAATTTGGTGTCCCCAGCCTCTAGTATTCCCTCCAGCAGTCTCTGTTAACCCAGTCTCTGTGGCCCTGTTCTGTCCAATAAGCAAATGTGCCAGGACTATGTGCCTGCCAGAGTCAAATTGAGGTCATTGCCTCCTCCTTGTGGTTATCACCATCTACCACTGTCCAGTAAGGGAAATTGAGGTCTGCCTGCCTCAAGACCTCAATGGCAAGTAAAGAAAGTTCCACCTGTGCTCATTCCAAACCTGAATATCCAGACAGCAAAAGAATTTCTTTGTCAGCCACTGCAGCATTGTTGCTGCTGTTCTGGAGCTCTGGAATCCCTACAGGGTGAGGTCTGGTTCCCTCTGGCAGACCACAGCATTGGGGAGATGACTGTCCAGAGTAAGACCCCAGCAGGATCACTGTACTAAAGCTGAAGTTGGGTGGAACGTGCATACTCTTGGGTTCTTACACCTCAGCACTTTGAGTCTCCACCTGCAGTGCAGGAACCCAAGCCTCTGTCTTGTGCTGAGATATTCTTTTGGGGGGCCAAGTCAGTCACATTTCCCTCTATGTCCTTTTGTGCATTTACTGGATTCACAGGTACAGCACAACTGTACTGCCAGTGTGTATGCAATGCACCATCCTAGCAAAAAAATGCAGACATTCTGAATTCTGGACAAGTTGGACTTCTAGACTGCCAGACCAGTTGAGGTGGGGTGGAGGTGTAGTGGTGGGTAATCTGAAGGATCCAGGTGGCAAGGAAAATATTTGTTCAAATTTCCTGCCTGACACGGTAATTCCTAGACTCACATAAGGGGATCTCTTGAGAAGTAGTTTCACCTTCCAGCAATTCCCTTTGGTGGGATGAAGAAGAAGAGCTTCAGTTTATCTCTCACCAGTAGGGATTCCACAGTAAGCAAGTAACTCTTTTAGTGGAGGGGATTGCCACACAACCTCTTTGGGATGATATCTGTACCTGAAAATAGTTTCTTTGGAGTCAAATATTTCCTCAGCAGGGAAGACGAGCAATTATCTATCTTATTTCTCAGCTTGACTCCCCTCCTTTAATGTTTTTTGTGTTCTTCCTGGTCATTATCTCTCGCTACAGACTGGAGCTTCTATTGAGAGCTGGCTCCAATCATCCATTACTCCCTGTTCCTCCTTGTTCTTGTTGAATGTGAAAATTGGAGTTAGGGAAAATAGCCAGCTCAAGAGTTTAGCCAACTCAAAACACATAACCAAGTCAAACACATTGAGACCAAATGAGGAAATAAACAGTTAAAAAGGCTACCAGACACACAATCCCACAGATGCATGAACAATCAGAAACACATAGACATACAGACAACAACAAAAAAAAACTACAATAAAAAGAATGATAATCATAAAATAATTGAAAAAAAGGGTAAAAAATAAACAAACAGAAAAAACAAACAAACCTCTAAAAATCTGATAACAACACTCTCAGAAACCATAAGAAGGGAATAAGAGAAAGATAGAATGGAAAAAAGGGGGGTATTCATAAAATAAGTTAAAAAGAAGAAAGAAAAAAATTAAAAACTAAAAAATATGTATCAATAGCTCCACCAAGAACATGATGAACAAAATATTATTCTTGTACATATGTAGAAATATACATCTAAATGTATGACATAGGGATCAACTTTTGCAGGAATATATTTATAATGGAATATACTTTCTGGACACCAGGTGCACTGTGAGTGGTTCCCAGGCTTAAACCTGATTCACCCGTTTACACTGTTTGCATGGTAACCACCTTACCTGGCTGATTGCCATTTTTGAGTTTCTTTAAATTTATTACCTTACTGTTGTCCAACCTTGGCTGCTCTGTTCCAGACAGCACTCCTATCCAACCTCCCAACTCGGTGCAGGAGTCCAGTCTTCACAAATCTTTCCACTCTTCCCCCATGTTCTCCGGCAAACTGGCAACTGCAGTTGGCTGTGAGGGAGAGGCTGGCTGCCTTGGCTCTAGCTGCACCACCTTCCTGGATGCAGTGCAGGGAGACCTTATCCTCAGTTTTTGTAGCTCAGAGTCTGACTTTTGAATCTGGAGTTTTGAGTCCAGCCACCCACCAGTTCACCACACAGTCTGAAATGCAAACCCACACCAATATTCCCCGCCAGGAATGGTCCGGTCTATGTAATCACTCCTATTGTTCTGGTAAAATGTATCAGCCATGGGCGGCGCCTGTGGCTAAGTGAGTAAGGCGCCGGCCCCATATGCCGAGGGTGGCGGGTTCAAACCCAGCCCCGGCCAAACTGCAACAAAAAAATAGCTGGGTGTTGTGGCGGGCGCCTGTAGTCCCAGCTGCTCGGGAGGCTGAGGCAAGAGAATCGTGTAAGCCCAAAAGTTAGAGGTTGCTGTGAGCCGTGTGACACCACGGCACTCTACCCAAGGGCGGTCAGTGAGACTCTGTCTCTACAAAAAAAAAAAAAAAAAAAAAGTATCAGCCATTTTGGACAATTCAAAATGTCTGTTTCCTGGGAGGGATCTCTTCCCTTCAATTTTCCATCGTGTTGCTTAGCTCCTTGTGGCTCTGGGTGACACCACTTTCTGGTTGCCAAACTCGGCTCAGAAATAAATTTTCATCTATTGTGTTTTTCCAGGAATTGCAATCTGCTGACCTCCAAGAGGGATGAGCCTGCTGGCCAGCACAGCCAAGCAGGGAAAATCTCTACAACAGAGTCAGTAGTTTAAAATTGCACCTCATATACAGCATTCTGCCAATTCACTGCACATCTCCAGCTGTCTGTCCACACCAATAATCCATGTGAGGAAAAGTTTCAGACCCCCTATCCTCTCACCTGTTGACTTGGGTCCGTCTCCCATCCACAATCATGCTCTGCCTCCCTCTCATTATTTTCTTATTCCTAATAACCTTTCCTAATATTTATGGGTCTCAATTACAAAACCTTCAGCTTGTCTCACTCTCTGGCCACTAGGAAGAAACATGGAAATTACTCGTGGTCTGACACTTGGAAGTCAGATCAAAACTCCATTGACAAAACATTAAGTAGAAAATCAAATCACACTAATATGTTATTTAATGTCACCTTATGTGAATTATTTAAACGTGATTTATATACCTTAACCTCTCTAGACAAACATAATTTAAACCATAACCTCCAAATATATGCTTGCAGTACTCAAAATTCAGACTGAAAATGTGAAAAAGGATATGCCTATTGGGGCTGTGAGTCTATAGCCTCCTGGGAGGTCACCAACATCAATATACAACTATCAAAAACTACTTTTCCATGCCCTTGGCTGTACTTTTATGAACTTATCAGAACAGTACTAAAACAAAATGACCCTACTTGGCTTAAGGGACAAAAGTGGGAAATAAGAACAAATAGAAGATGGGGTAGAGAAAATGCATATTCAGAATTTACCATCACAAAAGAAAAAGAAAATCTTATTTCTCCTCCTTTAAAAGATATTATCAAAATCATTAAAACTCATTCTCAAATTTTAAAAGAAGAAATTGGCCAAAATCAAAGCCAAGTTTTCAATCTCTCCACCCTCATGCTCCAACTAAATCATAATCTAACCTATGATTCCTTCTTATGGACATACTGTCTTTTAATACAACATCCTAAATGGCTGCTGGATTGGTTTAAATTTTCAAAGTTTTTACACACTAAACTTCAAAGCATCCCAGTCAAAATTACTAATATTATATTTTTCAAACTTTCAGACCCCGCATTTCTTTTTATTTATTTATTTATTTTGTAGAGACAGAGTCTCACTTTATGGCCCATTGGTAGAGTGTCGTGGCATCACACAGCTCACAGCAACCTCCAACTCTTGGGCTTAAGCGATTCTCTTGCCTCAGCCTCCCAAGTAGCTGGGACTACAGGCGCCCGCCACAACACCCAGCTATTTTTTGGTTGCAGTTCGGCTGGGGCCGGGTTTGAACCCACCACCCTCGGTATATGGGGCCGGCACCTCACTGACTGAACCACAGGCGACGCCCAGACCCCGCATTTCTTAATTTAACAATTTGCACACACGAAATTAAACCTTTTGTACCCTCACTTAATCAAGTCATGCAGTTATACCCTCTTTGCTTCAACCTTACCTGCACCACTCCCTTATCCAATTTGAACCCATAAAAGTGCTCTAATATAGTCACTTTCCCTTCAAAGCCAAAAAAGAAGTTATATAGAAAGTGCCATCTTTCCTTCCAGTTTCCCTGTGGGGGAAAATTATACCAAATCCCCCCATCCACATTCAAAGTCTCTGTTCTGTAGTTATGTCACTGCCTGATTTTAAAATTATTGCATGAGATGAACGTGTTCCAGTGCCTCCTCTTTCCCTATATGCAACAACCTATATGAATTGGGCCACCCAATTTGTCATACTTCCCTTACTGGCAGTGATAGGAATCACGGGTTGCCTAGGAACAGGAACAGCTGTCATTTCCTATTCAATACCTCTGTATAAAGAATTAGACTGTCAACATGAAGAAGACATTCAACAAGTTAGTGAGATGATTTTAGGACTCCAGTGACAAATTAATTCACTAGCACAGGTGGTACTACAAAACCGCAGGGGTTTAGATCTTCTTTTGGCAGAAAAAAGGGGACTTTGTTTAGCACTCGAAGAGCAATGTTTTCTCTTTGTTAATGAATCTGGTATCATCACTAACAAAATTCAATCACTTCAAGAAAGCCTCAAACTCAAAAACAAACAAACAACAACAACAACAAAAACATGAATCAGAGTCATCAGACATCTCCTCTTGGTTCACTCAAAACCCACTCTGGGCTGCACTTCTACCTTTCCTCACACCTGTAGTTGTCATTCTTCAGCTGGGGGTTAAGGCTCTATGCATAACTCATTTTATTCAAATTCAACTCTCAAAATTGTCTTAACAGGTAGCTACTCAGTTGCTACTCCAAACCTACACCCCAGATCCAGCTCCCAACCTACAACAAAAATAAACTGTTCTTCATGAATGGACTACACTCTATTCCAGGACACAAGACCTTCCTGATCACCACTTCTAAGCAGCCACCCATATAAAGGCAGTCAAAAAAAAGAAAAGAAAAACTTAAATCCTCCCATGGAAAAATTATAATCATCCTCTAGTTGGCCAATTAAAACTACATGCTCCTCTCAGAAGGAAGAAACTGCAGGAGAGAACTTGACATCCTCTATCCCAAGGCCAACCCCATGTTTTTAATATATCCAGAAGAGAAGAATATTAGGTAATTGCTCCAGAGAAAGCCACCCCCAAGAAAATCCTCTTCCTATTTTCTACAGACCAAGATTAGGTGTCTCACTCTTAAAGTTACACCTCCTTTCTAAGCACAGGAAATTGCCCTCTAAATAACAGGGCAATTGTCTCCCAGTCACAAAACTTATTTTATTTCTCTATCCCAATTACCCACCAAAAATTTCAAATTTATGGTCTGCCCCTGCTGACTCTTCCCCTCAGAGCAGTAACTCTTTATTGACTATTCAACCATCCCATCACCATTCTAAGACTTCACCCAACCGAACTTACATAAGGGTGTGCTCTTTTCCTCTCTCTCTCTCTTTCTCTCCTCCTTGGTGTTGCTCTGCAGCATCCCTTCCTCATCAATAAAGACCTTGCATACAAGTCTTGATTGTCTGTGATATCTCTGTCAGTTAGGTGCCACCCTTTCACTCAGTGTCACCCAAACTATGTCAAGGTTGAGGGTGTCACAGTCATATACCAGATCCTTCTCTCCTGCCAATAGGTTTATAAAAGACCTCCCCTTCGTGAGCCTTGGACCTACGTTCAGAAGCATAGCTACTGAGTTTTGAGCAGGGCCAGTAAGGGTGTGTACACATTCTCTAACCTCTGGTCCTTTGTTGTGTGAATGTTTCTTGTTTGGGCCATGCCACAAAGATTAAGCCTGTGAGGAAATGTCAGGGAATAAGAAAGGCTGAAAAGTCATTCAGGCAAACAGTGACTTTACTTCTTCTACCAAAGCTTATATAGGCACATAAATTAATCAGTAAAAATACTACTTAAACCTTGGCCCCAGGCCTCTTAATACCTGGCACCTATGGGCCAACAGATTAACCAGATTAACTGATAACCACTTCACTAACATTATGTAAAGCTATTCATATGCTAAGAAATCAAAAACAAAACCACAAAACAAAGTTCTGGGGAAATAAGCCATTTGAATGCTTGACCTTCAACGGACCATCTGGAGGAAATTAGTCATCTTTAGGGAGTAGTTTGGAAATTCCTGAGATATACAGGCAACTGCCTACAGGCTTGCCTCCATGAAGTTTGACCCTAAATAACTTCTCTGTGATTATGTCCTAAGCCACATATGGAGTTCTATCTAGGTTCTTTCCCTTCCAACTCACAAAAGACTTCAAACTTGCCTTCACAAAATGGAACTATTTAAAGGTTTACTTACAGAATTTCTGCCTATACATTCCCTGCATCACTGCCTTGGTGCAGCACCCAGATGGATTGTGTCTTCCAGACCCCTTGGTTTAACCTACAGCAGAAGATCTGAACCTGTGGGTTGCAAACATTTTTTAACAATGAAAATACATCCTGGGGGTTGAGGGAAGATGGCGGACTGAAGCCAGCTTTCAACGGAGGCTCCCATCCAGAAGGAGAGTTAAGGGACAGGAATTTAGTAGGTGTCCTGGTGGACTTGAGCCTAACCAAGAGAGAAGGTTGAAGAACATACATCAACACCGCTGAGGCAAGCTGTGATCACAAGGACGCAAACAAAAGGTACAAAATCCACCACCATGTGGACGGGAGTCCCCCTCCCCCATGAGACCGGCTCAAGAGCCCCACAATTGAACAAGCGGGCAGAAATTAAAGGCCCTCCCACTACACTCCAGGGAGAGACCTTCTAAAAACTGGACATACCTCCCCTACTGGGGTGCCGTGGCGTTCTCCTGCCGGACATAGGGCTGAATAAAACTTTGGGAATCCTTTGCCGGCAACCCTGAATCCCCGGCACTCCCCTCCCGCCCACTGAGGTCTGGAGGCCTGTCCCCCAGGAATTCGGATCCTTGGATGATTTCTCAAGGGGAGTGGACAGTCCCCGAGTTGCGACTGGTCAGCATTGACTCTGAGGCGCGCGAATGAGGATAGGGCACCTGGCTGAAGGGGAGTCACGCCTCGGTAGCACTTCCCTGCTGTGCAGTGCACCAACCCTCCCCGGGCAACATTACGGGGCACAAGACTGAATAAGACTCTAGCTTCCCCGCTGAGAGCTGAGAGCCCCTACTCTCACTCGGGGTCTGAGGGCCTATCTCCCCAGAGTTCGGATCCTTGGGTGATTTCTCGAGGGGAGTGCACAGTGCCTGAGCTGGGTCAGGTCAGCGCTGACTCTGGGACACGTGAGCAAAGAGAGGGCACTCTGCTGAGGGGAAATCAAGCCTTGGCAGCACTTCCCTGCAGTGCAGTGCAAGAGGCCTCCCCGGGCCGTAGTGTTGTGTAAAACTGAATGAAACTCTAGCTTCCCCCCCTGACTCCCAATCGGGGTCTGGGGGCCCATCCCCCAACCGTTCTGATTCTTGGGGTATCTCTTGAGGGATGTGGACCCAGCAGAAACTGCGGCCGCTCAGTGCTGACTCTGGGGCGCGGGACAGAGGAGAAAAGGGTCGCCTGAGTGCCCACACCAGAGCAGCAGTTCCCTGGAGGTAGATCAACAGCCGTTTTTTCTTTAACGGCAGAATGCTCACTTCTGGATATTCTGAGGCCACACCCCCTGTCTCCCTGGGCAACCAGATGAGGACACTGCTGAGCTGAGTGGGGGATTTCCTGACACGGCTCACAATCCCGGGAAACTTCCAGGGCAGGGCCGACCCAGAGAGGTGTTCAAACGCAAATCTCCAGCAGCAAAGACATTTGAACTCAAAACAGCCCGTCTTCTGTAGGCGATTTCAACAGGAACAGAGACAGAAACCCGCAAAGTTGTTTGTTCTGTTCTGTTCTATTCTGTTCTGTTAGCAGCATCCACCAGGGACGGGGCTAAGCCTGAGTGAACACGTCCTTCCCGTCACCTGCATCAAACACTCAAAGATGTCAGGCCCCATCTCCTCCTGCTAGATAGCGGCAGTCTGCGGGGGCCTGGCAGACTTCCTTGCGATTCAGGCAGGTGCAAACCCCTGGAGTGTCTGTTCACTGCAGGCAACTGGGTTAGCCATCTGCAGAGATACCAGTGACTGGGTCCAATGGAGGGGCAAAGTGGAGAAGGAGACATCAACCTTTCTAGACTGCTCTGTTTGCTGGGTGGCTCCTCCTGACTCCACGCTGCACTGGGGTGAGCCGTGTCAGAGGAGTCACCAGGCCTCTGTGATCCAGTTCCCAGAGACCTCTTGAACTCTGCCACCCGAGACAAGTGCCGATTGAGACAGCGGATTTGGACCTTTTGAACTGGGCTAATAGACTGAGGACTTTTCAGGCGGTGCCCTGGGTGTGCGATTGTAGGAAGGTTTGATTTTCCTTTTCCAACTGGGGCCAGAGGTGGGCAGGTGGGGTGACTTAATTGCTGATTTTTCCACACAGCTGAGACTTCAAGCCAGAGTAGAAGTTGCAATAGGATCGAACAGAAACCACCTGAAAGCAAGACAGAACCACTTTACTCCACCACACAACACAGGGCCCCAGTTTCTCAGGCCACAAAACTTTACGGGCCCTCGATAAAACCCCAGGGGAAAAACCAAAGGGAGTAAAATAACCATGGGGCGGAAACAGTGGAAAAACTCTGCTACTATGAATAACCAGAATAGATCAACCCCCCCAAGAAAAGATACGGCAGATAGGATTGAAGAACCCATTCATAAACAACTGGCTGAAATGTCAGAAATCAAATTCAGAATTTGGATTGCAGACAAGATTAATAAAATGGAATTAGGAATTCGAGGAGAAATTCAAAAATTGTCTCAAGAATTTAACGAATTTAAAGACAAAACCACCAAAGACTTAGACACACTGAAGCAAGAACTTACAGCCCTCAAAGATATGAAAAATACAGTAGAATCCCTCAGTAACCCAATGGAGCAAGCAGAAGAAAGGATTTCTGACATCGAAGATAAAGTCTTCGAACGCTCCCAATCTCTCAAAGAGGAAGAGAAATGGAGAGCAAGAACGGATCACTCACTCAGAGAACTCTCAGATAATTCGAAAAAAAGCAACATAAGGATTATAGGAATTTCTGAGAATGATGAAGTCGCCTCCAAGGGCACAGAGGCCGTTCTGCATGAAATTATGAAAGAAAATTTTCCAGACATGCCTAGAGAATCTGAAATTCAGATAGCAGACAGTTTCAGAACCCCAGCATGATTCAACCCAAATAAGTCATCCCCCAGACATATCATAATTTGCTTCACTAAAGTTAACATGAAAGAGAAGATTCTCAAAGCAGCCTGGCGAAAGAAAACTATAACGTACAAAGGAAAGAATATTAGAATAACTGCAAATCTCTCTGCTGAAACTTTTCAAGCCAGAAGAGGCTGGTCATCAACTTTTAATCTCCTAAAGCTAAAAAACTTTCAACCCAGGATCTTGTATCCAGCTAAACTGAGTTTCATCTATGATGGAGAAATTAAATACTTCAATGACATTCATATGTTGAAAAAATTTGACATAAGTAAACCAGCTCTTCAGGATGTTCTCAGACCTATCCTCCACAATGACCAACCCAATCCTATACCACAAAAGTAAACTCACTCAGAAACTTCGGATCAAATCCAACTTCCACACTGGTGAAAGGATTAAAAATGTCCACTAGACCTTTGAAAAACTCGATACCCTAAATTCCACCAGACTTATCAATACTCTCCATCAATGTGAATGGCTTAAACTGTCCTCTAAAGAGACATTGGTTAGCTGACTGGATACAAAAGCTCAAGACAGATATTTGTTGTATACAAGAGTCACATCTCAACTTGAAAGACAAATACAGACTCAGGGTGAAAGGATGGTCATCCATATTTCAGGCAAATGGTAATCAGAAAAAAGCAGGTGTTGCAATTTTATTTACAGATACAATAGGCTTTAAACCATCAAAAGTAAGGAAGGACAAGAATGGTCACTTTATATTTGTTAAGGGTAATACTCAATATGATGAGATCTCAATTATTAATATCTATGCGCCCAACCAGAATGCACCTCAATTTATAAGAGAAACTCTAACAGACATGAGTAACTTGATTTCCTCCAGCTCCATAATCGTTGGAGATTTCAACACTCTCTTGGCAGTGTTGGATCGATCCTCCAGAAAGAAGCTGAGCAAAGAAATCTTAGATTTAAACCTAACTATCCAATATTTACATTTAGCAGACATCTACAGAACATTTCATCCCAAGAAAACTGAATACACATTCTTCTCATCAGCCCATGGAACTTACTCCAAAATTTACCACATTTGAGGTCACAAGTCGAACCTCAGTAAATTTAAAGGAATAGAAATTGTTCCATGCATCTTCTCGGACCATCATGGAATAAAACTTGAATGGAGTGACAACAGCAATGTGCATACCCATAAAAAACATGGAAGTTAAATAACCTTATGCTGAATGATAGCTGGGTCAGAGATGAGATTGAGAAAGAAAACGCCAATAATCTGGAACAAAACGACAATGAAGACACAAACTATTAGAACCTCTGGGACACTGCAAAGGCAGTTCTAAGAGAGAAATTTATAGCACTGCAAACCTTCCTCAAGAGAACGGAAAGAGAGGAAGTTAACAACTTAATGGGACATCTCACAGAACTGGAAAAGGAAGAACATTCCACCCCAAACCCAGTAGAAGAAAAGAAATAACCAAAATTAGAGCAGACTGTGGCTCAGTGAGTAGGGCGCCGGCCCCATATGCCGAGGGTGGCGGTTCAAACCCAGCCCCGGCCAAAACTGCAACCAAAAAATAGCTGGGCGTTGTGGCGGGTGCCTGTAGTCCTAGCTGCTCGGGAGACTGAGGCAAGAGAATCGCGTAAGCCCAAGAGTTAGAGGTTGCTGTGAACCATGTGACGCCATGGCCCCCTACCCGAGGGTGGTACAGTGAGACTCTGTCTCTACAAAAAAAAAAAAAAAAAAGAAGAAAACAAAAGAATAATACAACAGATCAATAAATCAAAAAGCTGGTTTTTTGAAAAGGTCAATAAAATAGATAAACCTCTGGCCAACCTAATCAGGAAAAAAAGAGTAAAATCTCTAATATCATCAATCAGAAACAACAAAGACGAAATAACCACAGACTCATCAGAAATCCAAAAAATCTTTAATGAATATTACAAGAAACTTTATTCTCAGAAATATGAAAATCTGAAGGAAATAGACCGATACTTGGAAGTGCGCCACCTTCCAAGACTTAAGCAGAGTCAGGTGAAAATGGTGAATAGACCCATATCAAGTTCAGAAATAGCATCAACTATACAAAACCTCTCTAAAAAGAAAAGCCCGGGACCAGATGGTTTCACGTCAGAATTCTACCAAACCTTTAAAGAGGAATTAGTACCTATATTACTCAACCTGTTCCAAAAGGTAGAAAAAGAAGGAAGACTACCCAACACGTTCTATGAAGCAAACATCACCCTGATCCCCAAACCAGGAAAAGACCCAACAAAAAAGAAAATTATAGACCGATATCACTAATGAATATAGATGCAAAAATATTCAACAAGATTCTAACAAACAGAATCCAGCAACACATCAAACAAATTATACATCATGACCAAGTGGGTTTTATCCCAGGATCTCAAGGCTGATTCAATATAAATAAATCTATAAATGTAATCCAGCACATAAACAAATTAAAAAACAAAGACCATATGATTCTCTTAATTGATGCAGAAAAAGCTTTTGATAATATCCAGCATCCCTTCATGATCAGAACACTCAAGAAAATTGGTCTAGAAGGGACTTTTCTTAAACTGATAGAGGCTATCTACAGCAAACCCACAGCCAATATCATATTGAATGGAGTTAAATTGGAATCATTTCCACTCAGATCAGGAGGCAGACAAGGCTGCCCATTGTCTCCATTGCTTTTCAACATTGTAATGGAAGTTTTAGCCACCGCAATTCGGGAATAAAAGGCTATCAGGGGTATCCATATAGGGCCAGAAGAGATCAAACTCTCGCTCTTCGCACATGATATGATTGTGTACCTGGAAAACACTAAGGACTCTACTACAAAACTCCTAGAAGTGATCAAGGAATACAGCAGCGTCTCAGGTTACAAAATCAACATTCATAAATTGGTAGCTTTTATATACACCAACAACAGTCAAACTGATAAAGCAGTTAAGGACTCTATCCCATTCACAGTAGTGCCAAAGAAGATGAAATATTTGGGAATTTACCTAACAAAAGATGTGAAAGATCTCTATAAAGAGAACTATGAATCTCTAAGAAAAGAAATATCTGAAAATGTTAACAAATGGAAAAACATACCATGCTCATGGTTGGGAAGAATCAACATTATCAAAATGTCCATACTACCCAAAGCAATGTACAATTTCAACGCACTCCCTATTAAAGCTCTACTGTCATATTTTAAAGATCTTGAAAAAACATTACTTCGTTTTATATGGAATGAGAAAAAACCTCGAATTGCCAAGACATTACTCAGAAATAAAAACAAAACAGGAGGAATCACACTACCAGACCTCAGACTTTACTACAAATCGATAGTGATCAAAACAGCATGGTATTGGCACAAAAACAGAGAAGTAGATATCTGGAATAGAATAGAGAACCAAGAGATGAATCCAGCTACTTACCGCTATTTGATTTTTGACAAGCCAATTAAAAACATTCAGTGGGGAAAAGATTCCCTATCTAACACATGGTGCTGGGTGAACTGGCTGGCAACCTGCAGAAGACTGAAATTGGACCCACACCTTTCACCATTAACTAAGATAGACTCTCATTGGATTAAAGATTTAAACTTAAGACATGAAACTATAAAAATACTAGAGGAGAATGCAGGGAAAACCCTTGAAGAAATTGGTCTGGGTGAGTATTTCATGAGGAGTACCCCCCGGGTAACTGAAGCAGCTTCAAAAATACACTACTGGGACTTGATCAAACTAAAAAGCTTCTGCACAGCTAAGAACACTGTAAGTAAAGCAAACAAACAGCCCTCAGAATGGGAGAAGATATTTGCAGGGTATATATCTAACAAAGGTTTAATAACCAGAATCCACAGAGAACTCAAACGCATCAGCAAGAAATAAACAAGGGATCCCATCGCAGGCTGAGCAAGGGATTTGAACAGAAACTTCTCTGAAGAAGACAGGCTCATGGCCTTCAGACATATGAAAAAATGCTCATCATCTTTAATCATCAGAGAAATGCAAATCAAAACTACTTTGAGATATCATCTAACTCCATTGAGACTAGCCTATATCACAAAATCTCAAGACCAGAGATGTTGGTGTGGATGCGGGGAAAAGGGAACACTTCTGCACTGCTGGTGGGAATGCAAATTAATACATTCCTTTTGGAAAGATATATGGAGAACACTCAGAGATCTAAAAATAGATCTGCCATTCAATCCTGTAATCCCTCTGCTGGGCATATACCCAGAAGACCAAAAATCACAACATAGGAAAGATATTTGTACCAGAATGTTTATTGCAGCCCAATTCGTAATAGCTAAGTCATGGAAAAAGCCCAAGTGCCCATCGATCCACGAATGGATTAATAAATTGTGGTGTATGTATACCATGAAATACTATGCAGCCTTAAAGAAAGATGGAGACTTTACCTCTTTCATGTTTACATGGATGGAGCTGGAACATATTCTTCTTAGTAAAGTATCCCAAGAATGGAAGAAAAAGTACCCAATGTACACAGCCCTACTATGAAACTAATTTGAGACTCTCACATGAAAGCTATAACCCAGCTACAACTTAACAATCGGGGGTGGGGTGGGTAGAGGGAGGGGGATCGGTGGGTTCACACCTGTGGTGCATCTTACAGGGGTATTTGCGAAACTTGGTAAATGTAGAATGTAAATGTTTTGGCACAGTAACTGAGATAACACCAGAAAGGCTATGTTATCCACTGTGATAAAAATGTGTCAAATGGTTTATGAAGCGAGTGTGTGATGCCCCATGATCATATCAATGTATACAGTTATGATTTAATAAAAAAAAATAAAAAATAAAAATATTCAGTTTTAAAATATTAAAAAAAACAAAGTAAATACATCCTGCATATCATATATTTAAATTAAATTCATAACAGTAGCAAAATTTCAGTTATAAAGTAGCAATAAAAATAATTTTATGTTTGGGGGTAACCACACCATGAGGAACATTGTTATAGGGTCATATCTTTGTGAGGCATTAGGAAAGTTGAAAAGCACTACCAAAAAGGCTCATGGAGGCTTCTGCATGGAGTGCTTGGTATCAATGGATGCTGGAAAATTATATACCATTCCCATGACTTTGATTGAAAAAGAAAAAGCAATCTTGGGCCTGGATAAGGAGTACAGAAAGTACCTCATTGCCATGCCCTTTGGGGTTCCTCTCTCTATCCACAGAGAATGATGGAGGATCTGCTAAGGCAGTCACACAAAAAAGGGAAACTCAGGGGTGTCTTCTATCTGTCCTCCATGTCACAGCAGAAGGGCACACTCCACTGTAGGAAGGCATGGCTTTTCAGGCCATGAGCTCCTAAATCGTCTGACAAGCTCCACACAGCAAAGTCTGAATCTTCCTTGCTCAGGTCAATTTTTCACTGTTTAGTCATGTTGCATACCTCAGAAACATGCACAGGGATTTGATTTAAAGGCCACAAGAAGGATTGAGGTGCAGTGCACTCTGTATGCTGATTCAAAGGTCCCATATTTTGTAATGTATTTCTCCTTGTGTATCTCTCTCCTCATTGCTAGTATGTGTTTGTGTTTCTCCCTCTTACCAGCCTCTTCATTGGTCCCTTACCCAGAAGAACCCCTCTGTGTCTCTCTCATCTGGAAACAATTTCAGTTTTACTCTCTCCCCACATCACTTCCGTCTGCTTCTGTCTGCTATCACAGCTCTCCCACTGTGACTACACAATTTTTTTTATTATTATTAAACCATAGCTTTGTACATTAATGTGGTCATGGGGAACCAGACACTGGTTGTACAAAAAGTTAGACACATTTTTATCAAACTTGTTAACATAGCCTTACTGGCATTTTCTTAGTTATTTTGTTAAGACATTTATATTCTAAATTTACTAAGTTTCACATGCACCCTTGTAAGATGCACTGCAGGTGTAATCCCACCAATAACCATCCCTCCGCCTATCCTTCCCTCTCCTTTTCCTCCCTCTCCCACATTGGCATATTTTTAGGTTATATCTGGGTTATAGCTTTTATATAAAATCCATAAATTAGATTCATAATAGGGCTGAGTACATTGGATAATTTTTTTTCCATTCTTGAAATACTTTACTAAGAAGAATATTCTCCAGCTCCATTAATGTAAACATGAAAGAGGTAAAGTCTTCATATTTCTTTAAGGCTGCATAATATTTCATGGTGTCAGTATACCACAATTTATTAATCCATTCGTGAATTTATGGACACTTGGGCTTTTTCCATGACTTGGCAAATATTAATTCAGCTGCAATAAACATTCTGGTACAAATATCTTTGTTATAATGCAATTATTGTTCTTCTGAGTATAAACCTAGTAGAGGAATTATAGGATTAAATGACAGATCTATTTTTAGATCTCTAAGTGTTCTCCAAACATCTTTCCAAAAGAAATGTTTTAATTTGTATTTTAACCAGCAGTGTAGAAATGTTCCCTTTTCTTCACATCCATGCCAACTTCTCTGGTCTTGGGACTTTGTGGTATTGGCCAATTTTACTGGAGTTAGATGATATCTCAAAGTAGTTTTGATTTGCATTTCTCTGATTATTAAAGATGATGAGCACTTTTTCATATGTCTGTAGGTCATGCACCTGTCTTCTTCAGAGAAGACTCTCTTCAAGTTCCTTGCCCAGCCTGCAATGGGATTACTTGTTCTTTTCTTGCTTATACGTTTAAATTCTCTGTGGATTCTGGTTATTTAATCTTTGTCGAAGACATAACCTGAAAAAACCATTTCTCATTCTGAAGATATCTGCTTAATTTACTTACTATGTTCTTGGCTGTGCTGAAGCTTTTTAGTTTGATCAGGTACCAGTAGTGTATTTTTGAATCTGCTTCAATTGCCCAGGGTGTCCTTCTAATAAAATACTCGCCCAGACAGATTTTTTTCAAACTCTCTTCTAGTATGTTTAGTGTTTCATGTCTTAAATTTAAATATTTCATCCAGTGAGAGTCTATCTTAGTTAATGGTGAAATGTGTGGGTCCAGTTTCAGTGTTCTACAGGTTGCCAGCCAGTTCACCCAACACCATTTGTTAAATAGGGAATCATTTCCCCACTGAATGTTTTTAATTGGCTTCTTAAGGATCAAATAATGATAAGAAGCTGAATTCATCTCTTTTTTCTCTATTCTGTTTCAGACATCTACTTCGCTGTTTTGTGCCAGTACCATGCTGTTTTGATCACTTTCGATATATAGTATAGTCTGAGATCCGTTAGCGTGATCCCTTCTACTTTTTTTATATTTCTGAGAAAAGTCTTGGCTATTCAAGGTTTTTCCTGATTCCATATAAAAAGAAATATTATTTTTTCAAGATTTTTAAAGTGTGAAAGTGGAACTTTAATAGAGATTGAATTAAAATGTATAATTCTGTGGTAGGCATTTTAACAATGTTGATTCTTCCCAGCCATGAGCATGGTATGTTTTTCCATATGTTAAATTTTTCAGCTATTTCCTTTCTTAGAGTTTCACAGTTCTTTTTATAGAGATCTTTCACATCCTTTGTTAGATAAACTCCCAAATATTTCATCTTCTTTGGCACTACTGTGAATGAAATAGAGTCCTTAACTGTTTTTTCAGCTTGAATATTGTTGGTATATTTGAAGGCTTTTGATTTATGAATGTTGATTTTGTAACCTGAGAAGCTGCTATATTCTTTGATCACTTCTAAGTGTTTTGTAGTAGAATCCCTGGTGTTTTCCAGATATGCCATCATATCGTCTATGAGCAGTGAACATTTGATCACTTCTGATGCTATATGGATACCCTTGATCACCATTTCTTTCCTAATTACAATGGCTAGAACTTCCATTACAATGTTGAAGAGCAGTGGAGAGAATGGGAAACCTTGTCTGGTACCTGATCTGAGAGGAAATGATTTCTATTTAATTCCATTCAAAAAGGTATTGGCTGTGGGTTTGCTGTACATGTCTTCTATCATTTTAAGAAATGTCCCTTGTATAACTATTTTCTTAAGTGTTCAGAACATGAAGGGATGCTGGATATTATCAAAAGCTTTTTCTGTATCAATTGAGAGAATCATATGGTCTTTGTTTTTAAATTTGTTTATGTGTTGAATTATACTAATGGATTTACATATATTTAAGCACCTTGATAAAGGTGGGGATAATACCTGGGATAAAACTGACTTGGTCATGATGTATAATTTGTTTCATGTGTTTCCGGATTCTGTTTGTTAGAATCTTGTTGAATAATTTTTGCATCTATATTCGTTAGTGATATTTCTCTATAATCTTCTTTTATTGTTGGGTCTTTTCCTGGTGTTTGTTTATGGTGATGTTTGCTTCAGAGAACGTGTTGGGTAGTCTTCCTTTTTTTTTCTACATTTTGGAACAGGTTGAGTAAAATAGGTATAAGCTCCTCTTTAAAGGTTTAGTAGAATTCTGACGTGAAGCCAACTGGTCCTGGGCTTTTCTTTTCTTGGAGTGAAGAGGTTAAGATAAAGAGAGGGTAATCGGTTGGGCCACATGTATGGTGCATCTTAGAATGGGAACAGGGAGATTTTGTATGGTTCATGCTATTTCACAACTTGATATTGACCTTCTCAATATTTCAACTTGATTCTGACTAAGTCTTGGAAAGTGAAGTGCTTCCAAGTATTGGTCAATTTCCTTCAGATTTTCATATTTCTGAGAATAAATTTTCTTGTAATATTCATTTAAGATTTTTGAATTTCTGAGGAGTCTGTTATTATTTGATCTTTGTCATTTTTGATTGATGAGATAAGAGATTTTACTCTTTTCTTCCTGGTTAGGTTAGCCAAAGCTTTATCTATTTTATTGACCTTTTCAAAAAAAAGTTTTTGATTCATTGATATGGTGTATAACTATTTGTTTTCAAATTCATTTCATTGTTTTCTAATTTTTGTTATTTCTTTACTTCTACTGGGTTAGGAGTTGGAAAGTTCTTTCTTTTCTAGTTGCTTGAGGTGTCCCATTAAGTTGTTATCTTCTTCTCTTTCCGTTCTCTTGAGGAAGGCTTGCAGTGCTATAAATTTCCCTCTTAGGACTGCCCTTGCAGTATCCCAGAGGTTCTGATAATTTGTATCTTCATTATCATTTTGTTCCAAAAATTGGCAATTTTCTTGTTAACCTCATCTCTGACCCTTCTATCATTCAGCATAAGTTTATTTAACTTCCATGTTTTTGTATGAGTATGCAGAATCATGTAGTTACTGAGTTTAAATTTTATTCCATTTTTGTCCAGGAAGATGCAAGGAATAATTTCTATTTCTTTAAATTTACTGAGTTTAGCCTTGTGACCTAAGATGTTTTCGATGTTGGAGTATGTTCCACAGGCTGATGAGAAGTATGTGTATTCAGTTTTGTTGGTATGAAATGTTGTGTAGATGTTTGCTAAATCCAAATTTTGGATGGTTGTGTTTAAATCTAAAATTTTATTACTCGGCTTATTATTGGAGGATCTATCTAACACTGCAAAAGGAGCATTGAAATCTCTTTCTATTATGGAGCTGGAAGAAATCAAGTTGCTCATGTCTGTTAGAGTTTCTCTTATAAATTGAGGTGCATTCTGGTTGGGTGCATAAATATTAATAATTGAAATCTCATCATAATGAATATTACCCTTAACATATATGAAGTGACCATTTTTGTCCTTCCTTACTTTGGTTGGTTTAAAGCCTATTGTGTCTTCAAATAGAACTGGAACACCTGCTTTTTTCTGTTTAATAATTTCCTGAAATATGGACGACCATCTTTTCACACTGAGTCTATGTTTATCTTTTAAGATAAGATCTGACTCTTGTATGCAGCCAATATCTGGCCTGAGTTTTTGTATCCAGTCAGGTATCCTGTCCCTCTTTAGAGGACAGTTTAAGCCGTTAACATTAATGGAGAATATTGATAAGTCTGGTAAAATTTTTGGTGTTGAGTTTTTCAAAAGTTCAGTTGACATTTTTAATCCTTTCACCACTGTAGAATTTGGAGTTTGATCAAAAGCTTCCTAGTGAGTTTACTTTTGTGGTAGAGGATTGGGCTGGTCATTATGGAGAATAGATCTGAGAATATCCGGAAGAGCTGGTTTGGTTATGGCAAATTTCTTCAACATATGAATGTCATTAAAGTATTTAATTTCTCCATTATAAGAGAAACTTAGTTTAGCTGGATACAGTATTTGTGGTTGAAAGTTATTTTTCTTTATAAGATTAAAAGTCAATGACCACCCTCTTCTAAATTGAAAAGTTTCAGAGCGAGACCTGCAGTCATTCTAATATTATTTTCTTTGTAGGTAATGGATTTCTTATGTCTAGCTGCTTTCAGAATTTTATCCTTCATATTAAATTAAGTGAAGTTAATTATGATATGCCTAGGGGATGTCTTATTCAGATTTAGTCATGCTTGGGTTATGAAACTGTTTGCTATCTGAATTTCAGAATCTCTTGTCATGTCTGGAAAATTCTCTTTCATAATTTCATGGAGAATTATAGGGGAGGTGGAGCATGATGGCGCACAGGATGGACATGTAGCCCACCTCTCCCAAGCCACCAGGTGAGAGGAAAGGCAGTCTGGGCCTTCCCTGTTTGTGGATTATTGGAGTGGACAGACAGCTGGAGACACCCAGCAAACTGGCGGTTTGCTATATATGAGGGGTAATTTAAAAATCACAGACTCTGTTGTAGAGATTCATCCCTGCTCAGCAATGACGGCCAGCAGGCCCCTACCAACGGAGGTCAGCAGCTTGTAAATGCTGACAAAATCCAATTGACAAGTAATTAATCCTGAAATGGGAGAGACATCAGAAAGGAGAGCCACTCAAAACCACAGGGAGCTAGGCAAACTGTTGGACAATTGAAGGGAAGGGATCCTGCCTGGGAAACAGACATTTTGAACTACCCAAAAGGGCGGGCACCTTTCCCCCAGGTTTTGGAGGGGGCTGGCGGTTCAGGCTGCGCAGAGAACTGGTGGATGCCCATCCAAAACTCTGAACCATAAAACTCAGAATAAATCCCCCGAGCGCTCCAACCACAGGAACGGCTTGAAGCCTAGGACTCGGCTTTGGCTTCTGGGGCCGCAGAGCAACTGAAGACGCGGACCGGCTTTGGCTGCTGAAGCCCAGGAAACCAGCTACAGCAGATACTGCGTGAACTCAGCACCACTCCCCTTATGGCCAATTGCAGTCGCCAGATTGCAGGGGAACATGGCAGCAGAGTGGAGGGACTTAAGAAGCGTGGACACCTGCACTGAGTGGGAGGATCGGTCACAAGTGCTATCCGGAGAACAGCCAAGGTTGCACAATTCTTAGGCGACAAACTTTTTTTTTTTTTTTTTTTGTAGAGACAGAGTCTCACTGTACCGCCTTCGGGTAGACTGCCGTGGTGTCACAGCTCACAGCAACCTCTAACCCTTGGGCTTACGTGATTCTCCTGCCTCAACCTCCCGAGCAGCTGGGGCTACAGGCGCCTGCTACAACGCCCGGCTATTTTTTTTGTTGTTGTTGTTGCAGTTTGGCTGGGGCTAGGTTTGAACCCGCCACCCTCGGCATATGGGGCTGGCTCCCTACTCACTGAGCCACAGGTGTCGCCCAGGCAACAAACTTTTACAGAAACACCAAAATGGTGATCGACCATGGAAGGTGGTTACCATGGTAACGGTGTAAACTGTAAACCAGATATAAGTCTCAAAACCACTCAAAGCGCCACCTGGTGTCCAGAAAGTATACTGCAGTATGAATATATTCCTATGGAAGTTGATCCCTACAGCACACATACAGACGTTTATAGGTATATTTCTACCACAAGAATATTTTTGCAGTTGGTGCCTTTTTTGTTTGTTTTGTTTTGTTTTGTTTTCTTTTGTTTTTTTGGTTTTCGTGGGGTTTTTTGCTGTTGTTTTCTTTTTGTCTGATTTTTCCTCACCATTTTCTTAGAGGAGATTTCAATAATTTTATGTTATTACATTTTATATAGATATATTTTTTATTTCTATGTCTTCTAATTTTAATTTCTTCTTTCTACTCACTTAACATTCCTTCTAACACTTTTTCTCTTTTTTCCCTTTCTTTCAATTATTTTATGATTATCAATATTTTTATTGCAGTTGTTCTTATATTGCTGTTGTCATTGCTATAGATTGTATGTTTATGTGTTTCTGTTTATCTCTGTATCTATGGGCCCATGTGCCTGGTAACCTTTGTATCTGTTTATTTGTTCATTTGGTCTCAATGAGCTTGGTGTTACGACCTGTAACCCTGAGCTCCTAACACCCCCCTCCACTCTCACTCCGTGATCGGGAGAACTGCCCCCTCAGGAGTCCAGATTCTTGGCTGAAATCTCAAGAGGTATAGACAGGACCTGGAATGCAGCTGACCAGTGCTGACACTGTAGCAAGGGAGTGAGAAGATGACGGTCAGCTGAGAGGGAATTACACTGGAGCAGTGGTGCCCCAAAATGCAGAGCAACAGCCATTATCAGCAATAACAAGGCCCACCCCCAGATATCCTCCTGTCTTCCTGGGCAACCAGATGAGGCTGAGCATATTCTCAGATGGCAACCACAATGGAACAGACCTGGGACTGAAACACAGGCCCCATGAGTAAAGGGTTTTCCTGAGACGATACTGACCTGGGTGGAACACGGCGACTAGAAAACACATTCGCAGAGCCGGGAAACTCCTAGGGTGGGGCTGATTAAAAGAACCGCTCTACTGAGCCTAAGACACACCTGCCCCTTAGGGGATCGCCAGCCTATACACAAAGGAGGCCAAGAGGCTACAGCCAACAACTGATCGTGCTGTGAAAACAAACCCACAGGACTAAAGACAGGGCCTGAGACACAGGTTCTGGGAACTCAAATCAGCCTCTCCTCTTCAGAGGAATCTGGTAAGGTCAGAAACAAACTCCCACAGGTTGTTCCCTTCACCCAGTAACATAAACTAAGGGTGGGGCTGGAACTGAGTGAACACCTCCATCCTCCATCAAGTGCCCAAGGTTGACAGGCCACACCACTCCCTACTGGATAAAGACACAGAATATCGGCCTAGTCCAGCAGACACAGACTACCCTGTGACTTAGGGAGGTGCAAACCCCTGGAGTATCAGCTTACTACAGACAACTGACTGGGTCAAAGCCCTGTGGGGCTAGCAGAAACTGGGTGTGACAGAGCTGCAAGGTGGTGAAGGAGGCATCATTCTTCCCAGACTGACCTATTTACTGGTGGCTCATCCTGACTCCACGCAGCACGGGAGCAAGCCATTTTAGAGTAGTCACCAGACCCCTGTGACCCAGTTCCCAGGGACCTATTGAACTCTCCCAAACAAGGCAGCTGCTGAATGAGACAAATGACTTGGACCTTTTGAACTGAGTCACTCACCTGGGTACTATCCAGGTGGTGCCCTGGGTGTGTGGTTGTATGAAGGTTTGACTTTCCTTTTCCATTTGTTGTCTGTGGTGGGTGGGGTGACTTAATTGCTGGTAATTCTCCACAGCTGAGACTTCAACCCAGAGTAACTGTTTCACTAGGGTCACATAGAAACCAGCTGAAAACAAGTCAGAACCACTTAGACCCACTACACAAAACAGGGCCCCAGTTTCTCAGGACTATACGGGTCCTCGACAAAACACCAGAGGAAAATCAAAGGGAATGAAAAAATCGTGGGGCAGAATTAGCGGAAAAACTCTGGTTATATGAATAAAAAGAATAGATCAACCCCCCCAAGGAAAGATACAGCAGATGTAATTGAAGATCAAATTCACAAACAACTGGCTGAGATGTCAGAAATGAAATTCAGAATTTGGATGGCAAACAAGATTAACAAAATGCATTTAGGAATTCGTGGAGAAATTCAAAAGCCGTCTCAAGAATTTAACGAATTTAAAGACAAAACCACGAAAGACTTAGACACACTGAAACAAGAATTTGCAGCCCTCAAAGATATGAAAAATACAGTGGAATGCCTTACCAAAAGAATGGACCAAGCAGAAGAAAGGATCTCCGACATTGAAGATAAAGCCTTTGAACAGGCCGAAACTCTCAAAGAGGAAGAGAAATGGAGAGCAAAAATAGATCACTCAGTCAGAGAGCTCTGGGATAACTCGAAGAAGACAAATATCTGTCTCATAGGAATTCCTGAAACAGATGAAGTGGCCTCACTGGGTGCCGAGTCCCTTCTGCACGAAATTATGAAAGAAATTTTTCCAGACATGCCTAGAGAACCTGAAATTCAGATAGCAGATAGCTTCAGAACCCCAGCACGACTCAACCCCAATAAGAAATACCACAGGCATATCATAATTAACTTCACTAAAGTTAATATGAATGAGAAAATTCTCAAAGCTGCCATGAGAAAGAAATCTAATACCTTCAACGGGAAGAACATTAGAATGACTGCAGATCTCTCTGCTGGAACTTTTCAAGCCAGGAGAGGGCGGTCATCAAGGTTTAATCTCCTCAAACAAAATAAGTTTCAACCCTGGATATTGTACCCAGCTAAACTGAGTTTCATTTACGATGGAGAAATTAACTACTTTAATGACATACATATGCTAAAGAAATTTGCCATAACTAAACCAGCTCTTCAGGATATTCTCAGACCTATCCTCCATAATAACCAACCCAATCCTCTACAACAAAAGTAAACTCACTTAGAAACTTCTGATCAAACTCTAACTTCCACAATGGCAAAAGGATTAAAAATGCCCACTGGACTTTCAAAAAACTTAACACCCCAAATTTCACCAAACTTATCAATACTCTCCATTAATGTGAATGGCTTAAACTGCCCTCTAAAGAGACATAGGTTAGCTGACTGGATACAAAAACTCAGGCCAGACATTTGTTGCATACAAGAGTCACATCTTAAATTAAAAGACAAATACAGACTCAGGGTGAAGGGATGGTCATCCATATTTCAGGCAAATGTTACCAGAAAAAAGCAGGAGTTGCAATTTTATTTGTGGACACAATAGGCTATAAACCAACAAAAGTAAGGAAGGACAAAAATGGTCACTTCGTATTTGTTAAGGGTAAGATGAAATATGATGAGATTTCAATTATTAATATCTATGCACCCAACCAGAATGCACCTCAATTTATAAGAGAAACTCTAACAGACATGAGCAACTTGATTTCCTCAAACACTATAATAGTCGGAGATTTTAACACTCCTTTGGCAGTGCTAGATCAATCCTCCAACAAAAAGCTGAGTAAAGAAATTCTAGATTTAAATATAATCATCTAGCATTTAGATTTACCTGACATCTACAGAACATTTCATCCCAACAAAACTGAATACACATACTTCTCATCAGCCCACGGGACTTACTCCAGAATTGATCACATCTTAGGTCACAAGTCTAACCTCAGCAAATTTAAAGGAATAGAAATTATTCCATGCATCTTCTCGGACCATCATGGAATAAAAATTGAGATGAGTACAACAGGAATCTACATACACATAAAAAACATGGAAGTTAAATAAACTTATGCTGAATGACAGCTGGGTCAGAGATGAGATCCAGAAGGAAATTGCCAAATTTCTGGAACAAAACGACAAGGAAGACACGAATTATCAGAACCTCTGGGACAGAGAAAAGACAGTTCTAAGAGGGAAATTTATAGCATGCAAGTCTTCCTCAGGAGAACGAAAAAAGAGGAAGTAAGCAACTTAATGGGACATCTCAAGAGACTGGAAATGGAAGAAAAATCTAAACCCAAACACAGTAAAAGAAAAGAAATAACCAAAATCAGAGCAGAACTGAATGAAATTGAAAAAAAAGAATAATACAAGAGATCAATAATTCAAAGCGCTGGTTTTTTGAAAAGGTCAACAAAATAGATAAACCATTGGGCAACCAAATCAGGGAAAAAACAGAGTAAAATCTCTAATCTCATCAATCAGAAATAACAAAGACGAAATAACGACAGACTCCTCAGAAATCCAAAAAATCCTTAATGAATATTACAAGAAACTATACTCTCAGAAATACGAAAATCTGAAGGAAATCGACCGTTACTTGGAAACACATCACCTTCCAAGGCTTAATCTAAAACAAGTGGAAATGTTGAACAGGCCAATATCAAGTTCAGAAATATCATCAACGATACAAAACCTCCCCAAAATGAAAAGCGCGGGACCAGATGGTTTCACGTCAGAATTCTACCAAACCTTTAAAGAGGAATTAGTACCTAAACTACACAACCTGTTACAAAAGGTAGAAAAAGAAGGAAGACTACCCAACACATTCTATGAAGCAAACATCACCCGGATCCCCAAACCAGGAAAAGACACAACAAGAAAAGAAAATTATAGACCAATATCACTAATGAATATAGATGCAAAAAAATTCAACAAGATTCTAACAAACAGAATCCAGCAACGTATCAAACAAATCATACATCATGACCAAGTCGGTTTTATCCCAGGTTCTCAAGTCTGATTCAATATACGTAAATCTATAAATGTAATTCATCACATAAACAAATTAAAAAACATAGACCATATGATTCTCTCAATCAATGCAGAAAAAGCTTTTGATAACATCCAACATCGATTCATGATTAAAACTCTTAAGAAAATTGGTAAAGAAGGGAAATTTCTTAAACTGATAGAGGCCATCTTCAGCAAACCCACAGCCAATATCATCTTGAATGGAGTTAAACTGGAATCATTTCCACTCAAATATGGAAGCAGACAATGCTGCCCATTGTCTCCATTGCTCTTTAATGTTGTAATGGAAGTTTTAGCCACCACAATTAGGGAAGAAAAGGCGATCAAGTGTATCCATATAGGGTCAGAAGAGATCAAACTTTCGCTCTTCACAGATGATATGATTGTGTATCTGGAAAATACTAGGGACTCTACAACAAAACTCTTAGAAGTGATTAAGGAATACAGCAGTTTCTCAGGTTACAAAATCAACATTCATAAATTGGTAGCCTTTATATATACCAACAATAGTCAAGTTGAAAATACAGTTAAGGACTCTATCCCATTCACAGTAGTGCCAAAGAAGATGAAATACTTGGGAGTTTATCTAACAAAGGACGTGAAAGATCTCTATAAAGAGAACTATGGAACTCTAAGAAAAGAGATAGCCTGGAATGTTAACAAATGGAAAAATATACCATGCTCATGGTTGGGAAGAATCAACATTGTTAAAATGTCCATAATACTCAAAGCAATACATAATTTCAATGCAATCCCCATTAAAGCTCCAGTGTCATACTTTAAATATCTTGAAAAAATAATTCTTCGTTTTATATGGAATCAGAAAAAACATTGAATAGCCAAGACATTACTCAAAAATAAAAACAAAGCAGGAAGAATCACGTTACCAAACCTCAGACTCTACTACAAATCGATAGTGATCAAAACAGCATGGTACTTTCACAAAAACAGAGAAATAGATGTCTGGAACAGAATAGAGAACCAAGAGATGAATCCAGCTACTTACCATTATTTAATCTTTGACAAGCCAATTAGAAACATTCAGTGGGGAAAAGATTCTCTATTTAACAAATGGTGCTGGGTGTACTGGCTGGAAACCTGTGGAAGACTGAAACTGGACACACACCTCTCAACATTAACCAAGATAGACTCTCACTGGATTAAAGATTTAAACCTAAGACATGAAACTATAAAAATACTAGAAGAGAGTGTGGGGAAACCCTTGAAGAAATTGGGTTGGGCGAGTTTTTTATGAGAAGGACCCCGGGGGCAATTGAAGCTGCTTCAAAAATACACTATTGGGACTTTATCAAACTAAAAAGCTTCTGCACAGCCAAGAACACAGTAAGTAAAGCAAGCAAGCAGCCCACAGAATGGGAGAAGATATTTGCAGGTTATGTCTCCAACAAAGGTTTAATAACCAGAATCCACAGAGAACTCAAACGCATTAGCAAGAAAGAACAAGGGATCCCATTGCCGCTGGGCAAGGGACTTGAAGAGAAACTTCTCTGAAGAAGACAGGCGCATGGCCTTCAGACATATGAAAAAATACTCATCATCTTTAATCATCAGAGAAATGCAAATCAAAAGTCCTTTGAGATATCATCTAACTCCAGTGAGACTAGCCTATATCACAAAATCCCAATACCAGAGATGTTGGCGTGGATATGGAGAAATGGGAACACCTTTGCACTGCTGTTGGGAATTCAAATTAATACATTCCTTTTGGAAAGAGATATGGAGAACACTTAGAGATCTAAAAATAGATCTGCCATTCAATCCTGTAATCCCCCTACTGGGCATATACCCAGAAGACCAAAAATCACACCATAACAAAGATATTTGTATCAGAATATTTATTGCAGCCCTATTCATAATTTCTAAGTCATGGAAAAAGCCCAAGTGCCCATCGAGCCACGAATGGATCAATAAATTGTTATATATGTACGCCATGGAATATTATGCAGCCTTAAAGAAAGATGGAGACTTTATCTCTTTCATGTTTACATAAATGGAGCTGGAACTTATTTTTCTTAGTAAAGTGTCTCAAGAATGGAAGAAAAAGTACCCAATGTACTTACCTTTATTATGAAACTAAGGTAGGACCTTCACATGAAAGCTATAGCCCAGTTATAACCTAAGAATAGAGAGAAAGGAGAAAGGGGGGAAGGAGGGGGATTAATGGGATTACACCTCTGGTGCATCTTACAAGCGTATATGTGAATCCTCGTAATTGTGCAATGTAAAGGTCTTAGCAAAATAACTAAGAAAATGCTACAAAAGCTATGTTAACTAATGTGATGAAAATGTGTCAAATGATCTATGAACCAACTGTATGGTGCCCCACGATCATACTAATGTACACAGCTATGGTTTAATAAAAATAAAAAATAAAAAATAAAATTTCATGGAGAATGGCCTCTGTGCTGTGCGAGTCCACTTTATCATTTTCAGGGATTCCAATGAGTTATATATTAGACTTCTTTTTATCCCAGAGCTCTCTGAGAGAATGATTTGTTTTTGCTCTCCATTTCTGTTCCTCTTTGAGAGTTTGGGAGTATTCAAAGTCTTTGTCTTCAATGTCAGAAATACTTTCTTCTGCTTGCTCCACTCTGTTACTGAGGGAGTCTACTGTATTTTTCATATCTTTGAGGGCTGCAAATTCTTGCCCCAGTACATCAAAATCTTTGCTATTTTTGTCTTTAAACTCGTTAAATTCTTGTGACAACTTTTAAATTTCTCCTTGAATTTCTATTTCTACCTTTTGAATTGCCTCCTTGAAATGTCTAATTCCAAATTTTCTTAATTCTATTAATCTTATTTGCAATCCAAATTCTGAATTTGATTTCTGACATCTCAGCCAGCTGTTTATAAATGGGATCATCAGTTACATCTGCCATATCTTTTCTTAGGGGGGTTGATCTACTCTGGTACCAGACTAGATCTATTCATGTTACCAGAGTTTTTCCACTGATTCTGCCCATGATTGTTTTACACCATTTGATTTTTCTCCTGGAGCTTTGTTGACGACCCGTACAAGTGCTATAGACCGAGAAACTGGGGAACTGTTTTGTGTGGTGGGGCTAAGTTATTGTGTCTTGTTATAAGCTGGTCTCTTTTCTACCCTATTGAAACAGTTACTCTGGGTTGAAGTATCAGCTGTGGAGAAATACCAGCAATTAAGTCACCCCACCTCCCACAGGCAATAATTGGAAAAGAAAAATCAAACCTTCTTACAACCATACGCCCAGGGCACCACTTGAATAATCCTTGGGCTATTGGCTCAGTTCAAAATGCCCAAATTAATTGTCTCCTTCAGCCCCTCTCTCAGGTGGGAGAGTTTAAAAGGTCCCCAGCAACTGGATCGAGGGGTCTGGTGACAACTCAGATATGGCTTCCTCCAGTGCTCCATGGAGTCATGAGGACCCACTTAGCAAATAGATTAGTCTGGGAAGTTTGATGCCTGTTTCTTCAAGCTGCACCTCTCAAACCCAATTATGATAGCCCCACATGTCTGTGACCCATTTGCATCTAGTGAACAGATACTCCAGAGTGTTGCACCTGCCTGAATCACAAGGAAATCTATTTCTGCTCAGCCAGGCCACTGCTCTCTGCCTTTATCCAGCAGGGTGAGGTGAGGCTGAACAACCTTGGGCACTTGATGGAGGCAGGGGAGTTTTAATTAAGTTCCAGCACCGCCTCTGATTGATGTTACTGACAGAACAGAACAGAACAACTTTGCAGGAATTTATTTCTGCCCCTGCCAAATTCCCCTGCAGAAGAGAAGCTGTTTTTATATTCCCAGAGTCTGTGCTTAAGTCCCTGTCTTTGCTCTTCCAGATTTGTATTTGGTTAGCTGTCAGTTCTAGCCTCCTGCCTTTTTTTCTATAGGCTAACAATCCTCTGAGGGCCGGTACGTGTTAGGCTCAGGAAAGTGGTCCACTGGGTCAGCCACACCCTTTGAACTTCCCAGCTCAGCTGGTGCATTTCTAGTTCCCATGCTCCACACTGACCAGTACCACCTTAGCCAAACCTTTTACTCATGGGGCATGCATTTCCGTCACTGATCTGTTCCATGGTAGTTGCCACCTAAGAATATGCCCAGCCTTCTTGTATTGCCCAGGGAGACAGAGGTGTGGCTTCAAAATATCTGGGAGTGAGCCCTATTGTTCCCCCCAAATGGCTGTTTCTCTTCACCTTGTGGCACCGCCGCTCTGGTGTGGTTTCCTCTCAGTTGACCATCCTCTCATCTCTGCCGTGCCACAGAATCAGCACTGACCAGCTGCAGTCTAGGCCCTGTCCACACTCCTTGATAAATCACCCAGAAACCTGGACTTCTGGGGGTCTGGCCTCCAGACCTCAGTTTGAGAGTAGAGGGCTATACTAGGAGCTCAGAATTACAGTTAGAATATACATACAGTTTTATACAGTTTTGTGTCTGTCAGGAGAACACCATGTCACCCTGCAAAGTTGTTCTGTTCTGTTCTGTCAGTAGAGGAGGTAGGTTTAGTTTTTAGAGGGTCTATCCCGTGGAGTGTAGTGGGAGGACCTTTGAACTCTGCTTGTTTGTCTTTGAGGCACTATGAGTTATTCTCTTGGTAGAGGGGACTCCCATCTGCTTGATGATAGATTTTGTACCTTTTTGTTTGTTTGTTTGTTTGTTTGTAGAGACAGAGTCTCAATTTGTGGCCCTCAGAAGAGTTCTGTGTCCTCACACAGCTCACAGCAACCTCCAACTCCTGGGCTTAAGCAATTCTCTTGCCTCAGCCTCCCGAGTAGCTGGGACTAAAGGTGCCTGCCACAATGCCCAGGTATTTTTTTTTTTTTGGTTGCAGTTCAGTTGGGGCTGGGTTTGAACCCACCGCCTCGGGATATGGATCTGGCGCCTCACTGACTGAGCCACAGGTACCACCCCAGATTTTGGACCTTTTGTTTGTATCCTTGGGGTTGCAGTTCACCTCATCATGGTTGATGTGCACTCTTCAACTTTCTCTCTTTGTGCAGCTCTAATCCACCAGGTTACTTGCAAAATTTCTGTCCTTTAACTCTCCTTCTGGATGGGAACCTCTATGGAATGCTGGCTTCAATCAGCCATCTTGTTTCTGCCCCTAAAAATCCATTTTCTGTTTTGTTTAATTTCTGAATGATTCTTTTCTTTTCAATTTCATTAATCTCTAATTTAATTTTGGATATTTATTTTCTTCGGCTGAATTTATGTTTTAGATTGTTCTTTATTTTCCAATTACTTAAGTTGGTTTGTAAGTTTCTTTATGTGTTTTTCTGGTGTTTCTTGTGTTTCTAGGCAACTAAAACAATACATTTCCCCCTCAGAACACCTTTTACTGTATACCAAATTTGTCAGTAGCTTGTGTCTCTATAGTTCTTTTTCTCATGGAGGTGAATGACTTCCTTTTCTATCTCTTTTTGAACCCAACTATAATTCAGCATGTTTTTTTTTTTTTTTAATTTCCATGCCTTTGTGTGGGGTTGAACATTGTTCTTGCAGTTGAGTTCCACTTTTGATGCTTTGTTCTCTGAGAAGATACAAGGTAAAATTTCAATGATTTCATTTTTGTTGAGGTTTGATGTATATCCTAGGATTTGATTTATTTTGGAGAATATTCCATAAGCCAAGGAGAAGAACATATATTCTTTAAATTTGGTATTCAGTGTTCTATATAAGTCTGTCAAGCATATTTATTCTATTGTCATATTTCAATATATTGTATATGTGTTTATTTTCTGTTTAGAGAATCTGTCCAACTCTGTAAGCAGATTGTGTTGAAAACTTCTGTAATTAAAAATTTATGGAACATGCTATTCCTGCAACTAATTAAGGTCTGTTTCAAGTAAATGGTAGCATTAAGTTGGGTGCATAAATATTTAGAATTGAAACGTATTCTTTTTGTATTGTTTTGTTCTTGACCAATATGAAGTGTCCATGTTTGTCTTTTTTGACTTTACTTGCTTTAAATCCACTTTTATTTAAGAATAAAATTATAATTTCTCTGTTCTTTAACTTCCATGTGTTTGAAAAATGGTCTTCCATCCTTCACTATGAATTTTAATTTGTCCTCCAATGTTATGGGTATCTCCTATCCACCAAATGATGGTTTGTGTTCTTTTTTTTTTTTTAATGTTGTTTGTTTTATTTCTTTATCCAATCAGCCAGCCTTTGTCTCTTCAGTGGGGAATTCAAGCCATTAACATTTAATCAGATAATTGACAAGTGCGGTTGGGTTCCATTCATCTTATTTTGTGAAAGTCCATTGCCTAATTTTATATTTTGCATCATTGAGGAAGCTAAGTTTGTCAGTTATTTTATAGGTGTTTAGTTTGCTGCTGGTCCATTAAGATGGTGAATGTGAAGTTCTTAGCAAAATAACTAAGAAAAAGCTACAAAAGCTATGTTAACTAATGTGATGAAAATGTGTCAAACGATCTATGAACCAAGTATATGGTGCCCCACAATCATACTAACGTACACAGGTATGGTTTAATTAAAAAAAAAAAAGGAAGAAAAAAGAAGATGGTGAATGTGTAGAATAAGCCTAAGTCTTTTCTGAAGAGCTGGACTGGTTGTGGCAAACTTCTTCTATGTTTGCATATCAGTAAAATATTTGATATCGCCATAATTTTAAAGCTTAGTTTAGCAGGGTATAGTATTCATGGCCGAAAATCATTTTGTTTAAGAAGACTAAACACAGATGACTAGTGTCTTCTGTCTTCAAAAATTTTATTTGAGAAGTCAGAAGTCACCCATGGATTTGCTCCTGCAGGTCAATTGGTGGTTACTCGGTTTCTGTTGACACCTTTCAGAATCTTCTCTTTTGACTTGACTTTGGGCAGGTTTGTGACAATATATCTTGTTGAGCTTTATGTGAGCTGAGATAAACTAGGGTCTAATATTGCTTTAAAAGTAATATGTCAGAATATTTGGGAAATTTCCATTTCTGATATCTTTACTAGGGATTTCATACTTCTGAGGAATCCTTCTTTTCCATCTAGGATACTTCTAAATGTGTGTTTGAATGATTCCTGAACTCTCATAATTCTACTTTCTCTCTCTCTCTTTTCTATCTTGTAACTGCCTGAGTTAGTGCAAGAGATTTTTTCTTTGCCTCTGAGATTCTTTCTTCAGCATGGTCCAATATGCTATTGATATTTTGTATGGCATCTTTAAGTTCCCAAATGACTGCTTCAGATCCTTCAGCTCTGCCATATCCTTTCTATATTCTTGAAATCATTTATTGTTATTTGATTCTGTTTTTGGATTTCCTTCTGTTGTTTTCTACATTTTCAGCAATGTATTTCATTGTTTTTATAATCCATATTTTAAATTCCCCTTCTGTTATTATAACATTTCTTTATAGGTGGAATATTTTGCAGTAGCTAACTCATGATCCCATGCTGTTGCCTGTTTTTTCATGTTGCCAGGATTTTTTTTGCTGTTTCTTCCTCATGAATATTTTCTTTTTCTCTGTTTACTTGTTCTAATTTTTTCTTTCACAGATTTTTACTCAATAAGTTAGCATGCATTTGACCTAAAGGTTTGAAATATTCTTTTTAAAAAAATTATTTTATTTATTTATTTTTTTACGTATTTATTCATTTTTATTTTTATTTTTTATTAAGTCTTTTGTACATAGATCATAAATACATTTATGCCCATTGATGAGTGTTGAATATTTGTGCATACTGAAGTGCTTCCATCATACTAATCAGCATAGCTTTGATCTCATTTTACCCAGTTATAGCATTAGGACATTTGTGTTCTACACATGATAAAACCAACTTGTACATGCAATGTGCTACAAAGTTATGGGCCCCCTTACTACCACTTACTTTCCCTCCCAACCCCTCCACACATCTCGCCCTCCCCTTCCCTTATTTATCATACCCTAAACTTGTGTTTCATTTTTCATATGCAATTGTGAATTATTATAAATTGGTTTTACACTAGTACTGAGTACACTGGATATATATATATATATATATATATATATATATAATTATTATTCCTGAGATATGAGATATTTTACTAAGAAGAATAATTTTCAGCATCATCCATGTAAACATAAAGAAGGTAAAGTCTCCATTTTCCATTACTGCTGCATAATATTTCATTCATGGTATACATACACCACAATTTATTAATCCATTCATGAGTCAATGGGCACTTGAGCTTCTTCCATGACTTGGCATTAGAAATTGAGCTTCAATGAACAATCTGGTGCAAATATCTTTATCGCCAAATGATTTTTGGTCCTTTGGATATACATCTAGAAAGAAATAGCAGGAAAAAACAGCAGGTCGACATTTAGATCCCTGAGTGTTCTCAAACTTCCTTCCAAAAGGAATGTACTAGCTTGCATTCCCACCAGTAGTACAGAAGTGTTCCCGTTTCTCCACATCCATGACAACATCTATGGTCTTGGGATTTTGTGATGTGGACTACTCTTACTGAAGTTAGATGGTATCTCAGAGTAGTTTTGGTTTGCATTTATTTTAGGATTAAAGATGATGAGCATTTTTTCATGTGTCTGTAGGCCATGCTCCTGTCTTCTTCTGGAAAGCTTCTGTTCATATCTCTTGCCCACAAAAAAATAAAATCACTTGTTTTTTGCTTAATAATAAGTTTGAGTTCTCTGTGGATTCTAGTTACTAGACCTTTTTTGGTAGTATAACTTGCAAAAACACTCTCCCATTCTGAGGGCTATTTACTTTCCTTAGTGTGTTCATGGAAGTACAGAAGCTTTTTAATTTGATCAGATCCTGTTCTGATCTGTGTGTGTATGTGTTCTCTCTCTTTTTTTTTAAGTTAATTTATTATTTTATAGTTAAATTACACCTGCATACATTATTGCAATGAAGAGGTACAAGGTTCTGGTTTTATATACAATCTGAAATATTGTCATCAAACAGTTCAACGTAGCCTTTATGGCATTTTCTTATTTAATGTAGACATTTGTATTCTACCTTTAGTAATATTTGCCTGTACCCATTCTAAGATGCACCGTAGGTGTGGCCCCACCCATTACCCTCCCTACACCCTAATCTCCCCCATCCCTTTCCCTTCATTGGCCCTTTCCTCATAGTCTTGTGCTATAGTTGTGTTATAGCCTTCATGTGAAAGCTATAATTTAGATTCATAGTAGGGCTGAGTACATTGGATGCTTTTTCTTCTATTCTTGGGATACTTTGCTAAGAAGAATATGTTCCAATTCCGTCCATGTAAAAATGAAAGAGGTAAAGTCTTCACCTTTCTTTAAGACTGTATAATATTCCATGCTATACATGTATCACAATTTGCTAGTCCATTCGTGAGTCTACGGGCACTTAGGGTTGTTCCATGTCTTAGTAATTATGAACTGGGGTGCAATCAACAATCTTGTACAGATAGATGTCTTTATTATGTTGTGATTTTCGGTCTTCAGAGTATAAACCTAGTAAAGGAATTATAGGATCAAATGGCAGGTCTATTTTTAATTCTCTAAGTATTCTCCAAACATTCTACCAGAAGGAACGTATTAGTGTGTATTCCCACTAGCACTGTAGAAGTGGGCCCTTTTCTCCACATCCACACCAACATCTTTGGTTTGGGGATTTTGTTATGTGGGCTACTCTTACTGGGGATAAGTGATATCTCAAAGTAATTTTGATTTGCATTTCTCTACTGATTAAGGATGATGAGCTTTTTTTATGTGCTTGCAGATCGTGCATTTGTATTCTTTAGAGAAGTTACTCTCCAAGTCCCTTGACCACCCTGAGATGGGATTACATGTTCTTTTCTTGCTAATACATTTGAGTTCTCTGTGGATTATTGTTTTAGACCTTTATCGGAGGTATAATCTGCAAATATGTTCTCCCATTCTGAGGACTCTCTTCTAGCTTTTCTTACTATGTTCTTGGCTGTGGAGAAGTTTTTACTTTGATGAGGTTCCAATAGTGTATTTTTGATACTGCTTCAATTGCCTGGGGAGTCTTCCTCTTAAAATATTTACACAGGCTGATTCCTGCAAGAGTTTTTGTTGCACTTTCTTTAAGTATTTTTATTATATCATGTTTTAAGTTTAAATATTTTATACAGTGCTAGTCTATCATACATAATGGGTAAAGGTGTGGGTCCAGTTTTAGTCTTCTACATGTCATCAGCCATTTCCCACAGCAAAATTAGTTAATTAGGGAATATTTCTCCACTGAATATTTTTAATTGGCTTGTCAAAGATCAAATAACGGTAAGTAGCTGGATTCATCTCTTGGTTGTCTATTCTGTTCCAGACATCTACTTCTCTGTTTTTGTGCCAGTATCATTCTATTTGATAACTATCGATTTATAGTACAGACTACGGTCTGGTAGCATGATTCCTCCTGCTGTGTTTTTAGTTCTGAGTAATGTTTTGGCTATTTGAGATTTTTTTCTGATTCCATATAAAACAAAATATTATTTTTTCAAGATCTTTAAAATATGACAATGGAGTTTTAATGAGAATTGCATTAAAATTATATATTGCTTTGGGTATTATACACATTTTATATATATAGACGCCTGCCGTGAGCATGGCATGTTTTTCCATTTGTTAACATCTTCAGCTATTTCTTTTCTTAAAGTTTTATAGTTCTTTTTTTTAGAGATATTTCCCATTAAGCAGTGAAAACAGTGGACATCCTTGCCTGGTTCCTGATCTAAGTGGAAAAGATTTCAATTGAACTCCATTCAATACGATATTGGCTGTGGGTTTGCATTAGAAGGCGTCTATTAGTTTAAGAAATGCCCCTTCTATACCAATTTTCTTAAGTTTCTGTTCTTTAAGGGATGCTGGATATTATCAAAAGCTTTTTCTACATCTTTTGAAAGAATCATGTCCTTATTTTTTAGTTTTGTTTATGTGCTGAATTAAATGTATAGATTTATGTATAATGAACCAGTCTTGAGACCCTGTGAAAAATCCCACTTGGTCGTGGCGTATAATTTTTTTGATGCATTGTTGGATTCTGTTTGTTAGGATCTTATTGAGTATTTTAGCATAAATGTTCATTACTTATATTGGTCTATAATTTTCTTTTCTTGTTGTGTCTTTCCCTGGTTTGGAGATCAAGGTGATATTTGCTTCATAGAATGTGTTGGGTAACTTTTCTTATTTTTCTATATATTGGAAGAGGTTTAGTAATACAGGTACTAGTTCTTCTTAAAGGTTTGGTAGAATTCTGATGTAAAGCCATCTTTTTCTGGGCTTTTCTTTTTAGGGAGATTTTGTATAGTTGATGCTCTTTCAGAACTTGATATAGTCCTGTTCAACATTTCCATTTCATTCTGGCTAAGTCTTGGAAGGTAGTGTACTTCTATGTATTGGTTGAGTTCTTTCAGATTTGAGGTGCATTCTGGTTGTGTCATAAATATTAATAATGGAAATCTAATTGAGTATTAGTATTACTATTAGTATTGAGTATTAATATTAGTATTAGTAATTATATTGAGTATTACCTTTAACAAATATGAAGTATACATCCTTATTCTTCCTTATTTTGGTTTGTTTAAACCCTGTTGTGTCTGCTAATAGGATTGCAGTGCCTGCTTTTCTCTGCTTTCCATTTGCCTGGCGTGTAGATGACCATCCCTTCACCTTGATTCTATATTTGTATATTAATGTAGGATGTGATTCTTGTATGCAGCAGATATCTGGTTGAGTTTTTGTATCAAGTCAGCCAACCTGTGCCTCTTTAGAGGAAACTTTAAACAACTCACATTAATTGAGAATATTAATAAGCCTTTCGAGAATCAGGTGGACATTTTTTATCCTTTTGTGACTTGTGGAAGTTGGAGTTTGACCAAAATTTTCTGGGTGGGTTTACTTTTGTTTTGGAGCATTACACTGGTCTTTATTGAGGATAGGTCTGAGAATATCCTAGAGAGCTTGTTTAGTTATGGCAAATTTGTTCAGCATGTGAATGTCATTGAAGTATTTAATTTCTCCATCATAAATGAAACTCAGTTTAGCTGGGTACAGGATTCTGGGTTGAAATTAATTTTGTTTTAAGAGATTAAAAGTCAATAACCTCCTCTTCTAGATTGAAAGGTTTCTTCAGAGAGATCTTCAGATATTCTAATATTCTTGCCCTTGTGATGATGGTTTCGTCTGGCTGCTTTCAAAATTTTCTCCTTCATATTAACTTTAGTGAAATTGATTATGATGTGTCTGGGGGATGTCTTAGTTGGGTTGAGTCATGATGGAGTTCTGAAAATATCTGCTATCTGAATTTCAGAATATTTGGAATGTCTGGAATGTTCTTCATAATCTCATGGAGAAGAGACTCTGTGCCTTGTGAAGCCACTTCATTGCTTTCAGGGTTTTGTATAAAACGAATATTGGTTTTCTTCAAATTATCCCAAAGCTGTCGGAGAGAGTGATCTGTTTTTGCCCTCCATTTCTCTTTCTCTTTGAGAGTTTTGGAGCATTCAAAAGCTTTGTTATCTATCAATGTCAGAAATCCTTTCTTCTGCTTAGTCCATTCTGTTACTGAGGGATTATACTTTGTTCCTTTTCTCAGAACTTTGAGGGCTGCAACTTCTTGTTCGATGTGCCAAAATCTTTATCATTTGATCTTTGAATTCATTGAATTCTTGAGATATGTTTTGGGTTAATGCTTAGATTTCTAATTTCATCTTATTTGCTATCCAGATAATGAATTTGATTTCTGACATCTCAGCTATTTGTTCGTGCATGGAATCTTGTGCTATGTCTGCACCAATGATTATTGGGGGAGTTGGTCTAGTCTGATTTTTCATGTTTCCAGAGTTTTTCTGTTGATATCACCTCACGATTGTTTTTAACCTTTGCCTGTGGCCATCCTTGTTTCTTCAAGATTAGACCCCAGCAAAATTACTCTATTGTTGCTGGATTTCTGTAGGGAGTGACCCTGTGTTGTTCCTCTGGGGCTGCCCCAGCCAGCAAGTTCTGGTTGTGGAAGCAGGTCCAGATTGTGACACACCTGGATCAAGCAACAGGTTTTGAGGTGGTACACAAGGTTGTGGGAGTGCCTGGGACCCAGTGACTTTGGCACAGAAAGAAAAGTCTCCAGCAGTCTCTTCCCAGGAGAAGGGTTCTGCACAGAGGCCGGAAGGTCTTCAGAGGGCATGCATCTACCAAAGTCCCTGGCCATATGAGTGGGCCGTTGTGGAGGCAGGCAGGATACAGGCGGGAAGATGAAGCATTGCACAGCTCCCCCACTTCCTGGTCAGGGCCTGCAGAGGCCCAGAAGATGCATTTTGTGGGTCACAGCACAGATTTTATGTAGGTCCAAGCAGTGCCAAGCCAAGGAGTTTGAGGTTGCTATGATCTGTGACACTATGGCACTCTACCCAGGGAAAAAGCCCAAAGCTCCAGTGTTCCAAAACCTGTCTCATTCTGCCTCTGAGGTTTAAGGCTGTAATGCACCTCAGTCACTACCTTTAGGCTGCTCAGTTACTAGGTTACTAGCTCCCAACCTATTTTTGCTCTGAAACCCTGAGGGCAGAGCTTTCCGGTGCAGTTCTCTCACAATCTCTACCTGCAGCCCACAGTCTAAACACTATTAGCTCCATCGTCTCAGTGGCTCAGTCTGGGACCACAGACAATGCCGAATGTTCTCTGCAATCCTGCTCAAGCTCTACCCAAGGCAGTTCAACTTAGTGCCAAGTCCAAAAACACCAAAACAGTTTACAGGTAAGGCCTTTCCAGTTTGCAGTCTCACTGCTGCTTGGACTTACGGTTGCCAGTGTGATTAGGTCGTTCGAACACATGCAACCACTTGTCAGTTTTCCACTGTTTTTGTCCTCCTTTTGGGGCTCAAAAGTCCCTTGATGACCCCCTTTATCCTCAAAGGGATGATTATAGGCAGATCCCACCAGCCAGAGATGCCAGGAGTCTTATCTCTCAATGCTCACTGTGCTCAGTTGCAGGGAAGCTGTTACTCAGCCCCCATTTTGCTCCGCCTCACCTGGTAATGTATTTTTGATGTTGCTTGAATTTCCTGAGATGTCTTCTTCATGAAGTATTCTCCCAGGCCAATTTTCTCAAGTGTTTCCCCTGCATTCACTCTAAGAATATGTATAGATTCATGCCTTAAGTTTAAGTTCTTTAACCAGTGAGTCCATTTTTTTTTTAAAGGAGAAAGGTGTGAGTCCACTTTCAGTCTTCTACAAGTTGCCAGCCAATTCATCCAGCCCTTTTGATTGAATAAAAAATTTTTCTCCCAATTTATATTGTTAATAAGCTTATCAAAAATCAAATGATGATAAGTGTCTGGGTTCACCTCTTGGTCTTCATTCTGTTTCATACATCTCCCTCTCTATTTTGGGGCCAATAACATGCTCTTGTGATCACTATCAATTTATAATATAGTCTGAAGTCTGAAAGAGTTATTCCTCCTGATTTGTTTTTATTTCTAAGTAATGTCTTGGCTATTTTGTGTTTCCATATAAAACGAAGCACTAATATTTCCAGGACTTTAAAATATAAGAGAAGTGCTTTAATAGGTTTCATGGTAAACTGTAAATTGCCTTAGATAATATAGACATTTTAACATTGTTAATTATTCCAAGCCATGAGCATGGTATATTTTTCTATCTGTTAAAATGGTAAGCTATTTATCTTCTCAGAGTTTTTTAGTTCTCTTTATACTTTTTCTTTCATATTCTTAGTTACATACACTCCCAGATATTACATTTTCTTTTCACTATTTTAAAAGGAATAGAATCTTTGATTGTATATTCCCCTTGACTACTGTTGTTGCATATAAAGTCTACAAATTTATGAATGTTAATTTTTTATCCTGAGATTTTACTATATTCTTTGATCACTTCTAAGAGTTTTGTAGTTGATTCCCTGGGGTTTTCCAGATATATAATCATATCAACTGCAAAGAGTCAAAATTTGATCTTCTCTAGTTCTTTTGATGCCCTTTATTGTGTTCTCTTGCCTGATTGTTGTGCCTAAGACTCCCACTACAATGTAAAAAAGCAGTGGAGACAGTGGACATCTTTGCCAAATCATCTTTTCTGATTTGGTTGGGAACGTTTTTAATTTTACTCCATTCACTATGATATTAGCTATGGATTTGCCGTAGATGGCCTCTTTCAGTTTAAGAAATGTTTCTTCTATACCTATTTTCTTAAGCGTTCTGATCAAGAAAGAAGGCTGGATATTGTCAAATAGTTTTTCTGCATCAGTTGAGAGAATAATATGGTCTTTGTCTTTTAATTTGTTTATGTGATGTATTGTATTTATGTATTTACATATATATATACATATATATTGCTGTTTATTTTCTAGTATCTTTTTTATTTAAAAAAATAGATGTGTACATTAGTGCAATAAAGGGATACAATATCCTGGTTTTATATACAATCTAAAATATTCTCATCAAACTGTTCAACATAGCCTTCATGGCATTTTCTTAGTTATTGTATATAGACATTTGTACTCTACATTTAGTAGGTTTTCCCTGTACACATTCTAAGATGCACCGTAAGTGTGGCAACACCCATTTCCCTTCCCTCCAACCTAACCTCCCCATACTTTTCCCTCCCTTGGACCTATCCCCATATTCTTGAACTATAGTTGCTTATAGCCTTCATATGAAACTATAAATTAGCTTCATAGTAGGACTGAGTATATTGGATACATTTTCTTCCATTCTTGGGACACTTTGCTAAGAAGAATATATTCCACTTACATCAATGTAAACATAAAGAGGTAACATCTCCATCTTTCTTTAAGACTAAATAATATTCCATGATATACATGTACCACAATTTGCTAGTCCATTTGTGAGTCAATAGGCACTTGGGCTTTTTCCATGACTTAGCAATTATGAATTTGGCTGAAATAAAAAATCTGCTACAGATGTCTTTGTTATTTTGTGGTTTTTGGTCTTCTGGGTGTATACCTAGTAAAGGAATCGAATGGCAGGTCTATTTTTATTTATTTTATTTTTTTTTAATTTTTTTATTAAATCATAACAGTATACAATGATATGATTATGGGGCATCATACACTCACTTCATAAACCATTTGACACATTTTTATCACAGTGGTTAACATAGCCTTTCCGGCGTTATCTCAGTTACTGTGCCAAAACATTTACATTCTACATTTACCAAGTTTCGCAAATACCCCTGTAATATGCACCACAGGTGTGATCCCACCGATTCCCCTCCCTCTACCTACCCCTCCCTTTCCCACTTCCCCCTATTGTTAAGTTGTGCTGGGTTATAGCTTTCATGTGAGAGTCCCAAATTAGTTTCATAGTAGGGCTGTGTACATTGGGTATTTTTTCTTCCATTCTTGGGATACTTTACTAAGAAGAATATGTTCCAGCTCCATCCATGTAAACATGAAAAGGTAAAGTCTCCATCTTTCTTTAAGGCTGCATAGTATTCCATGGTATACATATACCACAATTTATTAATCCATTCATGGATCGATGGGCACTTGGGCTTTTTCCATGACTTAGCTATTATGAATTGGGCTGCAATAAACATTCTGGTACAAATATCTTTGTTATGTTGTGATTTTTGGTCTTCTGGGTATATGCCCAGTAGAGGAATTACAGGATTGAATGGCAGATCTATTTTTAGATCTCTGAGTGTTCTCCATATATCTTTCCAAAAGGAATGTATTAATTTGAATTCCCAACAGCAGGGCAAAAGTGTTTCCTTTTCTCCACAACCATGCCAACATCTCTGGTCTCGGGATTTTGTGATATAGGCTAGTCTCACTGGAGTTAGATGATATCTCCAAGTAGTTTTGATTTGCATTTCTCTGATGATTAAAGATGATGAGCATTTTTTCATATGTCTGAAGGTCCTGTGCCTGTCTTATTCAGCGAAGTTTCTCTTCAAGTCCCTTGCCCAGCCTGCGATGGGATGCCTTGTTATTTTTGCCAATGAGTTTGAGTTCTCTGTGGATTCTGGTTATTAAACCTTTGTCAGAGACATAACCTGCAAATATCTTCTCCCATTCTGAGGACTGTTTGCTTGCTTTACTTACTGTGTTCTTGGCTGTGCAGAAGGTTTTTAGTTTGATCAAGTCCCAGAAGTTTTTTTTTGAAGCTGTTTCAATTGCCCAGGTGGTCCTTCTCATAAAAACCTTGCCCAATCCTATTTCTTCAAGGGTTTTCCCTGCAATCTCTTCTAGTATTTTTATACTATCATGTCTTAGGTTTAAATCTTTAATCCAGTCAGAATCTATCTTAGTTAATGGTGAGAGATGTGGGTCCACTGTCAGTTTCTAGGCGTTGACAGCCAGTTCACCCAGAACCATTTGTTAAATAGGGAATCTTTTCCCCACTGAATGTTTTTAATAGGCTTGTCAAAGATTAAATAAAGGCAATTAGCTGGATTCATCTCTTGGTTCTCTATTCTGTTCCAGACATCTACTTCTCTATTTTTGTGCCAGTACCAAGTTGTTTTGATCACTATTGAGTTGTAGTATAGTCTGAGGTCTGGTAGTATGATTCCTCCTGCTTTGTTTTTATTTTTGAGTAATGTCTTTTCTATTCGAGGTTTTTTCTGATTTCATATAAAACAAAGTATTGTTTTTTCAAGATCTTTAAAGTATGACAGTGGAGCTTTAATGGAGATTGCACTGAAATTATATATTGCTTTGGGTAGTATTGATATTTTCAAAATGTCGATTCTTCCCAACCATGAGCATGGTATATTTTTCATTTTGTTAACATTCTGAGCAATGACTTTTCTTAGAGTTTCAAAGTTCTCTTTATATAGATCTTTCATGGCCTTTGTTAGATAAACTCCCAAGTATTTCATCTCATTTGGCAATTCTGTGAATGGGATAGAGTCCTTAATTGTTTTTTCAACTTGACTATTTTTGGTATATATAAAGGATACAGATTTATGAATGTTGATTTTGTAACCTGAGACACTGTTGTATTCCTTGATCACTTCTAAGCGATTTGTAGTAGAGTCCCTAGTATTTTCCAGATACAATCATATCATCTACGAAGAGTGAAAGTTTGATCTCTTCTGACCCTATGTGGATAACCTTGATCACATTTTCTTCCCTAATTGCGGTGGCTAAAACTTCCATTACAATGTTAAAAATCAATGGAGACAATGGGCAGCCTTGTCTGGTTCCAGATCTCAGTGGATATGATTGCAATTTAACTCCGTTCATATGATATTGGCTGTGGGTTTGCTGTAGATGGTCTCTATCAGTTTAAGAAATGTCCCTTGTATAATGATTTTCTGAATTGTCTGATCATGAAAGGATTTTGGATGTTATCTAAAGGTTTTCCTGCCTCGATTGAGAGAATCATATGGTCTTTGTTTTTTAATGTGTTTATGTGCTGAAATACATTTATAGATTTATGTATATTGAACCAGCGTTGAGGTCCTGGGATAAAACCGACTTGGTCATGATGTATGATTTGTTTGATAGGTTGCTAGATTCTGTTTGTTAGAATCTTGTTGAATTTTTTGCATCTATATTCATTAGTGATATTGGTCTATAATTTTCTTTTCTCGTTGGGTCTATTCCTGCTTTGGGGAACAGGGTGATGTTTGCTTCATAGAACGTGTTGGGTAGTCTTTCATCTTTTTCTACCTTTTGGAACAGGTTGAGTAATATAGGTACTAATTCCTCTTTAAAGTTTTGGTAGAATTCTGACGTACAACCATCTGTTCCCGGGCTTTTTTTTGCGGAGATTTTGTATGGTTGATGTTATTTCCAAAGTTGATATAGGCCTGTTCAACATTTCCACTTGATTTTGGTTAAGTCTTGGAAGTTGACGTGCTTCCAACTAACAGTCAATTTCCTTCAGATTTTCGTATTTCTGAGAGTAAAGTTTCTTGTAGTATTCATTAAGGATTTTTTGGATATCTGAGGAGTCTGTTATTTCGTCATTGTTGTTTCTGATTGATCAGATTAGAGATTTTACTCTTTTTTTCCTGATTAGGTTGGCCAAAGGTTTATCTAATTTGTTTACCTTTTCAAAAAAACAGCTTTTGATTTATTGATATGTTGTATTATTCTTTTGTTTTCAATTTCATTTAGTTCTGCCATGATTTTGGTTATTTCTTTTCTTCTACTGGATTTGGAGTTGGAGTGTACTCTCATTTCCAGTCTCTTGAAATGTCCCATTAAGTTGCTTACTTACTCTCTTTCGGTTCTCGTGAGGAAGGCTTGCAGTGCTATAAATTTCCCTCTTAGAACTGCCTTTGTGGTGTCCCAGAGGTTCTGATAGTTCATGTCTTCATTTTCATTTTGTTCCAGAAATTTGGAAATTTCCTTCTTGATCTCATCTCTGACCCAGCTATCATTCAAAATAAGGTTATTTAACTTCAATGTTTTTGTATGTGTATGCAGATTCCTGTTGTTACTCATGTAAATTTTATTCACGATGGTCCAAGAAGATGCATGGAATAATTTCTATTCCGTTAAATTTACTGAAGTTAGACTTGTGATTGATTCTGGAGTAAGTACCGTGGGACGATGAGAAGTATGTTTATTCAGATTTGTTGGGATGAAATGTTCTGTAGATTTCTGCTAAATCTAAATGCTGGATGGTTAGATTTAAATTTGGAACTATTTTACTCAGCTTTTTGTTGGACGATCGATCCATTACTGCGAAAGGAGTGTTAAAATCTCCGACTAATATAGAGTTGGATGAAATCAAGTTGCTCATACCTGTTCCAGTTTCTCTTTTAAATTGAGGTGCATTCTGGTTGGGTGCATACATAATAATAATTGCAATCTCATCATATTGTGTCTTACCCTTAAGAAATATGAAGTGACCATTTTTGTTCTTCCTTACCTTTGTTGGTTTAAAGCCTATTGTATCCACAAATAAAATTGCAACTCCTCCTTTTATCTGCTTACCATTTCCCTGAAATATGGATGACCATCCTTTTACCCTGAGTCTGTATTTGTTTTTTTAAGTTAAGATGTGACTCTTGTATGCAATGAATGTCTAGTCTGAGTTTTTGTATCAAGTCAGCTAACCTATGTCTCTTTAGAGGGAAGATTATGCCATTCACATTAATGGAGACTATTGAGAAGTTTGGTGAAATTTGGGGTGTTGAGTTTTGCAAAAGTCCAGTGGGCATTTTTAATATTTTTGCCATTGTGGAAGTTGGAGTTTGATCAGAAGTTTCTGAGTGAGTTTACTTTTGTAGTAGAGGATTGGGTTGGTTATTATGGAGGATAGGTCTGAGAATATTCTGAAGAGCTGGTTGGTTATGGCAAATTTCTTTAGCATATGTATGTCATTAAAGTATTTAATTTCTCCGTCATAAATGAAACTCAGTTTAGCTGGGTACAAGATCCAATGTTGATAGTTATTTTGCTTGAGGATATTAAACGTTGATGATCAACTTCTTTTGGCTTGAAAAGTTTAAACAGAGAGATCTGCAGTCATTCTAATATTCTTCCCTTTGAAGGTAATAGATTTATTTGGCCTGGTTGCATTGAGAATTTTATCCTTCATATTAACTTCAGTGAAGTTTATTATCATATGCCTGGGGGATTTCTTATTGGGGTTGTGACTTGCTGGGGTTCTGAAGCTATCTGCTATCTGAATTTCAGGTTCTCTAGGCATGTCTGGAAAATTCTCTTTCATAATTTCATGCAGAGTGGCCTCTGCACCCAGTGAGGCCACTTTATCCATTTCGGGAATTCCTATGAGATGGATATTTGCATTCTTCGAGTTATCCCAGAGCTCTCTGAGGGAGTGATCCATTTTTACTCTCCATTTCTCTTCCTCTTTGCGAGTTTGGGAGTGTTCAAAGGCTTTATCTTCGATGCCAGAGATCCTATCTTCTGCTTGGTCCATTGTGTTGCTAGGGGATTCTACTGTATTTTTCTTATCTTTGAGGCCTGCAAATTATTGTTCAGTGTGTCTGAGTCTTTGGTGGTTTTGTCTTTATATTCGTTAAATTATTGAGACAGCTTTTAAATACTCCACAAATTAATTTTTTTTTAAATATTTTTTATTAAATCGTAACAGTATACATTGATATGATCATTGGACATCATACACTCGCTTAATCGACCATTTGACACATTTTTATCACAGTGGTTAACATACCCTTTACAGCGTTATCTCAGATACTGTGCCAAAAACTTTAAATTCTACATCTAACAAGTTTCGCAAATACCCCTGTAAGATGCACCACAGGTGTGATCCCACCAATCCCCCTCCCTCTACCCAACTCCCGTTTCCCACTTCCCCCTATTGTTAAGTTGTCACCGGGTTATAGCTTTCATTTGAGAGCCCAAAATTAGTTTCATAGTAGGGCTGAGTACATTGGGTACTTTTTCTTCCATGCTTTAGATACCTTACTAAGAAGAATATGTTCCTGGGCGGCGCCTGTGGCTCAGTGAGTAGGGTGCCGGCCCCATATGCCGAGGGTGGCGGGTTCAAACCCAGCCCCGGCCAAACTGCAACCGAAAAATAGCCGGGCGTTGTGGTGGGCGCCTGTAGTCAAAGCTACTCGGGAGGCTGAGGCAAGAGAATCACTTAAGCCCAGGAGTTGGAGGTTGCTGTGAGCCGTGTGACGCCACGGCACTCTACCTGAGGGCGGAACAGTGAGACTCTGTCTCTACAAAAAAAAAAAAAAGAAGAAGAATATGTTCCAGCTCCATCCATGTAAAAATGAAAGAGGTAAAGTCTCCATCTTTCTTTAAGGCTGCATAGTATTTCATGGTATACATATACCACAATTTATTAATCCATTCGTGGATCGATGGGCACTTGGGCTTTTTCCATGACTTAGCTATTACGAATTGGGCTGCAATAAACATTCTGGTACAAATATCTTTGTTATGTTGTGATTTTTGGTCTTCTGGGTATATGCCCAGCAGAGGAATTACAGGATTGAATGGCAGATCTATTTTTAGATCTCTGAGTGTTCTCCATATATCTTTCCAAAAGGAATGTATTAATTTGCATTCCCACCAGCAGTGAAAAGTGTTAACTTTTCTTGGCAACCACGGCAACATCTCTGGTCTTGAGATTTTGTGATATAGGCTAGTCTCATTGGAGTTAGATGATATCTCAAGGTAGTTTTGATTTGCATTTCTTTGATGATTAAAGATGATGAGCATTTTTTCATATGTCTGAAGGCCATGCGCCTTCTCTTCTTCAGAGAAGTTTCTCTTCAAATCCCTTGCCCAGCCTGCGATCAGATCCGTTGTTTTTTTCTTGCTGATGTGTTTGAGTTCTATGTGGATTCTGGTTATTAAACCTTTGTCAGAGATATACCCTGCAAATATCTTCTCCCATTCTGAGGGCTGTCTGCTTGCTTTGTTACTGCGTTCTTAGCTGTGCAGAAGCTTTTTACTTTGATCAAGTTGGAGTAGTGTATTTTTGAAGTTGCTATAATTGCCCAGGGGGTTTTCCTCATGAAATACTCACCCAGACCAATTTCTTCAAGGGTTTTACCTGCATTCTCCTCTAGTATTTTTATAGTTTCATGTTTTAAGTTTAAATCTTTAATCCAATGTGAGTCTATCTTAGTTAATGGTGAAAGGTGTGGGTCCAATTTCAGTCTTCTGCAGGTTGCCAGCCAGTTCACACAGCACCATTTTTTAAATAGGAAATCTTTTCCCCACTGAATTTTTTTAATTGGCTTGTCAAAAATTAAATAGCGGTAAGTAGCTGGATTCATCTCTTGTTTCTCTATTCTGTTCCATATATCTACTTCTGTGTTTTTGTGCCAATACCATGCTGTTTTGATCACTATCGATTTGTAGTAAAGTCTGAGTTCCGGTAGTGTGATTCCCCCTGTTTTGTTTTTATTTCTGAGTAATGTCTTGGCTATTCGAGTTTTTTTCTGATTCCATATAAAACAAAGTAATGTTTTTCCAAGATTTTTAAAATATGGCAGTGGAGCTTTAATAGGGAGTGCGTTGAAATTATATATTGCTTTGGGTAGTATCGACATTTTGATAATGTTGATTCATCCTAGCCATGAGTATGATATGTTTTTCCATTTGTTAACATTTTCAGCTATTTCTTTTCTTAGAGTTTCATAGTTCTCTTTATAGAGATCTTTCACGTCTTTTTTTAGGTAAATTCCCAAATATTTCATCTTCTTTGGCACTACTGTGAATGGGATAAAGTCCTTAACTGCTTTTTCATGTCGACTGTTGTTTGTGTATATAAAGGGTACCGATTTATGGATGTTGATTTTGTAACCTGAGATGCTGCTGTATTCCTTGATTACTTCTGGAGTTTTGTAGTAGAGTCCCTAGTGTTTTCCAGATACACAATCATATCATGTACGAAGAGCGACAGTTTGATCTCATCTGACCCTACATGGATACCATTGATTGCCTTTTCTTCCCTAATTGCGGTGGCTAAAATTTCCGTTACAATGTTTAAAAGGAATGGAGACAATGGGCAACCTTGTCTGGTTCCTGATCTGGGTGGAAATGATTCCAATTTAACTCCATCCAATATGATATTGGCTGTGGGTTTGCTGTAAATGGCCTCTATCAGTTTAAAATAGTCCCTTCTAGACCAATTTTCTTGAGTGTTCTGATCATTAAGGGATGCTGGATGTTATCAAAAGCATTTTCTGCATCAATTGAGAGAATCATATGGTCTTTGTTTTTTAATTTGTTTATGTGCTGAATTACATTTATAGATTTACGTATATTGAACCAGCCTTGACACCCTGGGATAAAACCGACTTGGTCATGATGTATAATTTGTTTGATGTGTTGCTGGATTCTGTTTGTTAGGATCTTGTTGAATATTTTTGCATCTATATTCATTAGTGATATTGGTCTATAATTTTCTTTTCTTGTTGGGTCTTTTACTGGTTTGGGGATCAGGGTGATGTTTGCTTCATAGAACGTGTTGTGTAGCCATCCTTCTTTTTCTACCTTTTGGAACAGGTTGAGTAATATAGGAACTAATTCCTCTTTAAAGGTTTGGTAGAATTCTGACGTGAAACCATCTGGTCCCGGGCTTTTATTTTTGGGGAGGTTTTGTATAGTTGATGCTATTTCTGAATTTGATATGGGTCTGTTCAACATTTCCACGTGATTCTGGTAAAGTCTTGGAGGGTGGAGTGCTTCCAAGTATCGGTCAATTTCCTTCAGATTTTCATGTTTCTGAGAATAAAGTTTCTTGTAATATTCATTAAGTTTTTTTTGGATATCTGATGAGTCTGTTGTTATTTCGTCTTTGTTGTTTCTGATTGATGAGATTAGAGATTTTACTCTTTTTATCCTGTTTAGGTTGGCCAGAGGTTTATCTATTTTATTGACCTTTTCAAAAAACCAGCTTTTTGATTTATTGATCTGTTGTATTATTCTTTTATTTTCAATTTCATTTAATTCTGCTCTAATTTTGGTTATTTCTTTTCTTCTACTGGGTTTGGGGTTGGAATGTTCTTCCTTTTCCAGTTACTTGAGATTGTCCATCAAGTCGTTAACTTCCTCTCTTTCCATTTTCTTGAGGAAGGCTTGCGGTGCTATAAATTTCCCTCTCAGAACTGCCTTTGCGGTGTCCCAGAGGTTCTGATAGTTTGTGTCTTCATTGTCGTTTTGTTCCAAAAAATTGGCGATTTCTTTCTTAATCTCATCTCTGACCCAGCTATCATTCAGCATAAGGTTATTTAACTTCCATGATTTTGTATGAGTATGCAGATTCCTGTTGTTACTCAATCCAAGTTTTATTCCATGATGGTCCGACAAGATGCATGGAATAATTTCTATTCCTGCAAATTTACTGAGGTTTGATTGTGACCTAAAATGTGGTCAATTGTGGAGTAAGTTTCATGGGCTGATGAGAAGTATGTTTATTCAGTTTTGTTTGGATGAAATGTTCTGTAGATGTCTGCTAAATCTAAATATTGGATGGTTAGGTTTAAATCTAAGGATTCTTTGCTCACCTTCTTGCTGGAGGATCGATCCAACACTGCCAAAGGAGTGTTGAAATCTCCAACGATTATGGAGCTGGAGGAAATCAAGTTACTCATGTCTGTTAGAGTTCTCTTATAAATTGAGGTGCATTCTGGTTGGGTGCATAGATATTAATAATTGAGATCTCATCATATTGAGTATTACCCTTAACAAATATGAAGTGACCATTCTTGTCCTTCCTTACTTTTGATGGTTTAAAGTCTAATGTATCTGCAAATAAAATTTCAACACCTGCTTTTTTCTGATTACCATTTGCCTGAGATGTGGATGACCATCTTTCACCCTGAGTCTGTATTTGTCTTTTAAGTTGAGATGTGACTCTTGTATGCAACAAATATCTGGCTTGAGTTTTTGTATCCAGTCAGCTAACCTATGCCTCTTTAGAGGACAGTTTAAGCCATTCACATTGATGGAGAGTATTGATAAGTCTGGTGGAATTTTGGGTATCGAGTTTTTCAAAGGTCCAGTGGACATTTTTATTCCTTTCGCCACTGTGGAAGTTGGAGTTTGATCCGAAGTTTCTGAGTGAGTTTACTTTTGTATTATAGAATTGGGTTGGTCATTGTGGAGGATAGGTCTGAGAATATCCTGAGGAGCTGGTTTACTTATGGCAAATTTTTTCAACATATGAATGTCATTGAAGTGTTTAATTTCTCCATCATAAATGAAACTCAGTTTGGCTGGATACAAGACCCTGGGTTGAATGTTATTTTGCTTTAGGAGATTAAAGGTTGATGACCAGCCTCTTCTTGCTTGAAAAGTTTCAGCAGAGAGATCTGCAGTTATTCTAATATTCTTACCTTTGTACGTTATAGTTTTCTTTCACTGGGCTGCTTTGAGAATCTTCTCTTTCATGTTAACTTTAGTGAAGCTTATTATGATATGTCTGGGAGTTTACTTATTGGGGTTGAATCGTGCTGGGGTTCTGAAGCTGTCTTCTATCTGAATTTCAGATTCTCTAGGCATGTCTGGAAAATTTTCTTTCATAATTTCATGCAGAAGGGCCTCTGTGCCCTCGCAGGCCACTTCATCATTCTCAGAAATCCCTGTAATTCTTATATTGCTTTTTTTCGAATTATCTGAGAGTTCTCTGAGTGAGTGATCCGTTTTTGCTCTCCATTTCTCTTCCTCTTTGAGAGACTGGGAGTGTTCGAAGACTTAGGGCCCTTAGGCTTTGGGAGTGTTCGAAGACTTAGAGCACTTAGGCTCTTTCCATGACTTAGCTATTATGAATTAGGCTGCAATAAACATTCTGGTACAAATATCTTTGTTATGTTGTGATTTTTGGTCTTCTGTGTATATGCCCAGCAGAGGAATTACAGGATTGAATGGCAGATCTCTTGTCTAATATTCCTGGATAGAACTTCTACTGCAATAATGGAAAACTAGAAAAATACAGAAAAGGAAAGGAAAGAATGGAAAAGAAAAGAAAACTGGGCAGATGTGATTGAAGACCAGTTTTCTTTTCTTTTCCATTCTTTCCTTTCCTTTTCTGTATTTTTCTAGTTTTCCATTATTGCAGTAGAAATTCTATCCAGAAATATTAGACAAGAGAATCAATGAAAGGTATTTGTACTGAAAAGGAAGTAAATTCATAATACAAGGGAAGTAGGATCTTATAACATATGTTTGCAGACATTCCTAAAGGCTTGACTAAAGACAAAAAAAGTTAATATCAAAACTAATAAATAAATCCAAAACATTTGCAGAATATTATTTTTACATATAAAAGTTCTCCAAAGTAGTAGTAAAAATGTCAGAAATATAGTTTTTTTTTTTATTTTAATTGTTGGGGGCTCATTGAGGGTACAAAGAACCAGGTTACACTAATTACATTTGTTAGGTAAAGTACCTCTTATAATTGTGTCCTTCCCTCAAGAGGTGTGTCACACACCATGACCCTACCTGCTTCCCTCTATCCATTCCCCTATTTTTCTACCTACCCATCAAAAACTAGCATCAATATTTTTTTTTTGTTGGGGTCCTACCCTGGGGGAAGGGTCCACTAAGACCTATGGAATTGGCACAAACTACTGAAGAAATATAAAGTTAGGAACAAGGATAAAGAAAGTAACAAGAGACACAGAATATAATTTTCAAAAGTGGGTGGTTGGGGGAAAAGGCCCATTTGTGGGCTCTGGTAAGTTGCCCCAAGTTCTCTTCCAGTCAGTTTTTATTCAACTTTCTTGTCCAGATGGTAAGCTGATAGATGGAACAAAGATGCCAGAAGTTTTACTGAGTAAGCATATTAGCTCCAATTGCTATTATTATTAACTTTAAGTGTCTGAGTAGTCAAGAGAAATATGAAACTTGAAAGGTCTGTCTCAGAGGCAGGCAGGTGTGAGCAGAGAGCAGCTAACAGCCTATCTTTCCGCCCTAGGGGTCTGAGGAGCTAGTGCCTGGCGGTGGTGGTGGTGTTAGAGGGGTGGGAAGAAGCCAGAGCCCCAGTGTCACTCAGTCCATCAGGGCAATTCAAGTAACAGCTATGAATTAAGAACTAAAGCCTCTGCTATAACCAACCGCCTGATAGGAATCTGTCTAAGCTTCTAATCATCAGAGCATAAAGATAAAAAAAAAATGGAGGGGCGAAGGCAAGATGGCTGACTGAAGCCAGATTTCCACAGAGGGTCCCGTCCAGAGAGTTAAAGGACACAAATTTAGCAAGTAACCTGGCAGATTAGAGCTGTGACAAGAGAGAAGTTTGAAGAATGCACATTAACTCTGCTGAGGCAAGCTGCAACCCCAAGGACACAAACAAAAGTACAAAATTTATCACCAAGCTGATGGGAGTTCCCTCCCCCTTGGGAATAGATCGGAGTACCCCATAAACAAATGAGCAGAGTTCAAAGGTGCTCCCATTATATCTCACATAACAGACCCTCTATAAACATGACCTACTTCCCCTACAAGAGTGCACCTGGTGCTCTTTTGCCAGGCATAAAACTGTATAAAACTGTATATATTCTCTACCTGCAATTCTGAGTTCCCAGCACTACCCTCCAATCTCACAACAAGGTCTGGAAGGCTGTCCCCCAAGAGTCCAAATTCTTGGGTATTTTCTCAAAAGGAATGGACTACTGCTGCTAGTCAGTGCTGATTCTGTGGCACAGGAGTGAGGAAAGGACCATTGGCTGAGAGGGAACCACTCAGGAGTGGTGGTGCCCCAAGGCACAGAGCAGCAGTCATTTCTTGGCAACAATAGAGCTCACCCTTGGATATTCCAGAGTCAAACCCCCTGTCTCTCTGGGCAATCAGAGGCTGGGGATCTTATCCAGTGGAAGCCACTGGTGGAACAAAACACAGGCCCCCAAAAGTAAGGGGGTTGCCTGAGGTTGTATGGCCTGGGTGAAGCACAAAGACTCGAAAACTCAGGAGCTAAACCAGTGGATTCCCAGGGCAGGGCTGACCCAGTGGACCACTTTACAGAAGCTGGGACGCACCTGGTCCTCAGGGGATCATTAGTCCAGACAAAGGAGGTAGCCAGAGGCTGGAATTGACAGCTAAACATGTGCTGTGAGAATACAAATGACACTAAGAGCGAGAAGCAGCACAGACAGGCCCTGAAGGTCAGGTTCTGTGAACTCTAACGGCCTCTCTTCTGCAGGGGAAGATAGCCAGAACAGAAACAAATTCTGCAAAGTTGATCTGTTCTGTCATTAACATAAATCAGGGGTGAAGCAGGAACAGAGCAAACAGCCCGAGCCTCCATTATGCACCAGAGGTTGTCAGGCCTTACCTCCGTCTGCCAGATAGTGGCAGAGAGCAGTGGCCTGGAGGAGGAAACAGACCACTGTAATTCAGACAGATGCAAAGCCCTGGAGTGTCTGCTCACTGGACTGGGTCACAGATAGCAGACAGTTTCTGAAACACAACACAACTCAATTTGAATATGATATCCTCCCAGGCACATCATAATTAATTTCACTAAAGTTAATATGAAGGAGAAAATTCTGAAAACAGCCAGAGGAAAGAAAAGCATAACCTACAAAAGTAAAAATATTAGAATGACTGCAGATCTCTCTGCTGAAAACTTTCAAGCCAGAAGCGGGTGGTAATCGACTTTTAATCTCCTAAAACAAAATACCTTTCAACTTTAGATCCTGTATCCAGCTAAACTGAGTTTCATTTGTGATGGAAAAATTAAATGACATTCACATTTTGAAGAAATTTGCCGTAACCAAACCAGTTCTTTAGGATATTCTCAGAACTATCCTTCATAATGACCAGCCCAATCCTCTACAACAAAAGTAAACTTACTCAGAAACTTTTCATCAAACTTCATCTTCCACAGTAGCAAAGGGATTAAATATGTAAACTGAAATTTTGAAAACTTGGTACCAAAAATTTTACCAGACTTATCAATATTCTCTATTAATGTGAATGGCTTAAACTGTCCTTTAAAGAGGCACAGCTTGACTTATTAGATACAAAACTCAGGCCAGATATTTGCTGCATACAAAAATATAATCTTACCTTAAAAGATAAATATAGACTCAGGGTGAAAGGATGGTCACCCATAATTCAAGCAAATGGAATTCAGAAAAAAGCAACTGTAGCAATTCTATTAGCAGATGCAATTGGCTTTAGACCAACAAAAGTAAGGAAGGATAAGAATGGTCACTTCATATTTGTTAAGGGTAATACTCAATATGATGAGATTGCAATAATCAATATTTATGCATCCAACCAAAATGCAACACAGTTTATATGAGAACTCTAACAGACATGAGCAACTTGATTTCCTCCAGCTCCATAATAGTCAGAGATTTTTACACTCCTTTGGCAGTGATAAATAGATCCTCCAATAAGAAGCTGAGCAAAGAAATTTTAGATTTAAAATTAACAATCCAACATTTGGATGCAGTAGACATCTACAGAACATTTCATCCAACAACTGAATACACATACTTCTGATCAGCCCAGGAAACATACACCAAAATCAATCACAACTTACGTCCAGAAGTCTAACCTCAGTATATTTAATGAAATAGAAATTATTCCTTGCATCATCTCAAACCAACATGGAATAAAACTTAAACTCAGTAACAACAGGAATCTGCATATTCATACAAAAACATGGAAGTTGAAAAAGCTTATGCTGAATGATAACTGGGTCATAGATGAGATTAAGAAGAAAATTGCCAAATTTTTGAAACAAAATGACAATGAAGACACAAATTATCAGAACCTCAGAGATTCTGCAAAGGCAGGTATAAGAGGAAAATTTGTAGCACTGCAAGCTTTCCTCAAGACAATGGAAAGAGAAAAAGTTAACAACTTATTGGGACATCTCAAGCAACTGGAAAAAAGGACCATTCCAACACCAAACCCAGTAGAAGAAAAGAAATAACCAAAATTACAGCAGATTCAAATAAAATTGATAACAAAAGAACTATACAATTGAGTAATAAATCAAAAAGTTGGTTTTTTAAAAACGTCTGTAAAAAAGATAAACATTTGGCTAATCTAACCAGGAAAAAAAGAGTAAAATCTCTATTTTCATCAAACAGAAATGACAAAGATGAAATAACAATAGACTCCTCAGAAATTAAATAAATCCTTAATGAATATTACATAAAAATGTATTCTCATAAATATGAAAATCTGAAATAAATTGACCAATACTTGGAAGCACATCACCTTCCAAGACTTAGCCAGCATCAAGTGGAAATGTTGAACAGGCCTATCTCAAGTTCCAAAATAACATCAACCATGTAAAATCTCCGTAAAAAAAAAATCCAGGAAAAGATGGCTTCACGTCCAAATTCTACCAAAATCTAAAGAGGAACTACTACCTGTATTAGTCAACCTGTTCCAAAATATAGAAAAAGAAAGACTTCCCAACACGTTCTATGAAGCAAACATAACCCTGATCTCCAAACCAAAATAAGACCCAAAAAAGTAAAGATAACTATAGACCAATATCACTAATGAATATAGATGCAAAAATATTCAAACAAGATCCTAAATAAAAGAATCCAGCAACACATCAAACTAATTATTCATTATGACCAAGTTGTTTTCATACTAGAGTCTCAAGGCTGTTTCAATATATGTAAATTTATAAATATAATTTAGCACATAAATAAATTAAAAAACAAACCAGTATGATTCTCTCAATTAATCAGAAAAAGCTTTTGATAATATCCAGCATACCTTCATTATCAGAACAATTAAGAACATTGGTATAGAAGGGACAATTCTTAAACCGTTAGAGGCAAACTATAGCAAACTCACAGCCAATATCCTATGGAATGGTGTTAAACTGAAATCACTTCCACTCAGATCAGGACCCAGACAACGTTTCCCAATGTCTCCACTGCTCTGTAACATTGTAATAGAAGTTTTAGCCATTGCAATTAGGGAAGAAAAGTTGGTCAAGGATGTCTATATAGGGTCAGAAGAGATCAAACTTTCACTCCTCGCAGATTATATGATTGTATATATGGAAAACACAAGGGATTCTAATAAAAAAATTAGAAATGTTGAAGGAATACAGCAGTGTCTAAGGTTACAAAATCAACATTCATAAATCAGTAGCCTTTATATATACCAAAAATAGTTAAGCTGAAAAAACAGTTAAGGACTCTATTCCATTCACAATAGTGCCAAAGAAGATGAAATATTTGCAAGTTTATCAGACAAAAGATATGAAAGAATCCTTTAAAGAGAACTATAAAACTCTAAAAAAAAAAAAGAAATAGCTCAAAATGTTAACAAATGGAAAAATTTACCACGTACATGGCTGAAATTCAGTGGGGAAAGATTCCCAAATTAACAAATAGTGCTGTGTGAACTGACTGGCTACCTGTAGAAGTCTTTAACTGGACCCACACCTTTCACAATAAAATAAGATAGATTCTCTCTGGATTAAAGATTTAAACTTAAGACATGAAACTATAAAAACATTACAAGACAGTGCAGAGAAAACTCTAGAAGAAATCAATCTGTGCGAATATTTTATGAAGAGGAGCCCCCCGGCCAATTGAATCAGCTTCAAAAATACAATATTGGGACCTAATCAAACTAAAAATCTTCTGCACAGCCAAGTAAAGCAAGAAGACAGCCCTCCCAATGGAAGAAAATATTTCCAGGTTATGCCTCCAAAAAAGGTTTTATAACCAGAATCCATAGAGAAGTCAATCATATAAGCAATGAAAGAACAAGTGATTCCATCACAGACTGGGCAAGGGACTTGGAGGAAAATTTCTCTCTAAAACAGTTGCATGGCCTACAGACATATGAAAAAAAAAATGCTCATCATCCTTAATCATCAGAGAAATGCAAATCAAAACAATTTTGAGATATCATCTAACTCCAGTAAGATTACACCTATCACAAAATCCCAAGACCAGAGATGTTGGTGTCAATGTAGAGAAAAGAGAACACTTCTACACTGCTGGTGACAATGCATAATACATTCCTTTTAGAAAGATGTTTGGAGAACTCTTAGAGGTCTAAAAATAAACCTGCCATTTGATCCTACAATTCCTCTATTAGGTATATATCCAGAAGACCAAAAATCACATTAAAACAAAGATATTTGTACCAGAATGTTTATTGCAGCCAAATTCATAATTGCTAAGTCAAGGAAAAATCGCAAGTGAACATCAATTGACAATTGGATTAATAAATTGTGGTGGGACAAGATGGCGGTCTGAGGCCAGCTTCCCACAGAGGTTCCCGTCCAGAAAGAGTTAAGAGACAAAAATTTATTTTATTTATTTTTTATTTTTATTTTTTTTTATTAAATCATAGCTGGGTAAATCAATATGATCATGGGGCATCATACACTTGTTTCATAGAATATTTCACAAAATTTCATCTCATTAGTTGACATAGGCCTCCTGGCATCATCCTAGTTACTTTGTCAAGACATTTACATTCCACATTTGCCAAGGCTCACATGTACCTTTGTAAGATGCACCACATGTGTGATCCTTTCAATCCCCCTCCCTTTACCCACCTCCCGCCTCCCTCCTCACGCTTTCCCCCTTCCCTCTGTTCTTAGGTTGAATTTTGGTTATAGCTTCATGTAAAGGTCCTAAGTTAGTTTCATAGTAGGGGTGAATACATTGGATATTTTTTCTTCCATGCTTGAGACACTTTACTGAGAAGAATATGTTCCAGCTCCATCCATGTAAACATGAAGGAGGTGAGGTCTCCATCTTTCTTTAAGGCTGCATAGAATTCCATGGTGGACATATACCACAATTTATTAATCCATTCGTGGATTGATGGGCACTTGGGTTTCTTCCATGACTTAGCAATTATGAATAGGGCTGCAATAAAGATTCTGGTACAAATATCTTTGTTATGATGTGGTTATTGGTCTTCTGGGTATATGCCCAGCAGAGGGATTACAGGATTGAATGGCAGACCTATTTTTAGATCTCTAAGTGTTCTCCATGCATCTTTCCAAAAGGAATGTATTAGTTTGCATTCCCACCAGCAGTGCAAAAGTGTTCCCTTTTCTCCACATCCACGTCAACATTTCTGCTCTTGAGATTTTGTGATATAGGCTAGTCTTACTGGAGTTAGAGGATATCTCAGAGTAGTTTTGATTTGAATTTCTGTGATGATTAAAGATGATGAGCATTTTTTCATATGTCTGAAGGCTGCTCGCCTTTCTTCTTCGGAGAAGTTTCTTTTCAATTCTCTTGCCCAGCCTGTGATGGGATCCCTTGTTCGTTTCTTGCTAATGCGTTTGAGTTCTATGTGGATTCTGGTTATTAAACCTTTGTCAGAGACATAACCAGCAAATATCTTGTCCCATTCTGAGGGCTGTTTGCTTGCTCTACTTACTGTGTTCTTGGCTGTGCAGAAAATTTTGAGTTTGATCAAGTCCCGAAAGTGTATTTTTGAAGCTGCTTCAATCGCCCGGGGGGTCCTTCTCATAAAAAAATCACCTAACCCAATTACTGCAAGGGTTTTCCCTACACTCTCTTCTAGTATTTTTATAGTTTCATGTCTTAAGTTTAGGTCTTTAATCCAGAAAGAATCTATCTTGGTTAGTGGTGAAAGGTGTGGATCGAGTTTCAGTCTTCTACAGATTGCCAGCCAGTTCACCCAGCACCATTTGTTAAATAGGGAATCTTTTCCCCACTGAATGTTTTTAATTGGCTTGTCAAAGATTAAATAACGGTAAGTAGCTGGGTTCATCTCTTGGTTCTCTATTCTGTTCCAGACATCTACTTCTCTGTTTTTGTGCCAATACCATGCTGTTTTGATCACTATCGATTTGTAGTATAGTCTGAGGTCTGGTAGTGTAATTCCTCCTGCTTTGTTTTTATTTTTGAGTAATGTCTTGGCTATTGGAGGTTTTTTCTGATTCCATATAAAATGAAGTATTGTTTTTTCAAGATTGTTAAAGTATGACAGTGGAATTTTAATAGGGATTGCATTGAAGGTATATATTGCTTTGGGTAGTATGGACATTTTAACAATGTTGATTCTTCCCAGCCATGAGCATGGTATGTTTTTCCATTTATTAAAATTCTCGGCTATCTCTTTTCTTAGAGTTTCATAGTTCTCTTTATATAGATCTTTCACATCCTTTGTAAGATAAACTCCCAAATATTTCATCTTCTTTGGCATTACTGTGAATAGGATAGAGTCCTTAATTGTTTTTTCAACTTGACTATTGTTGGTGTATATAAAGGCTACCGATTTATGAATGTTGATTTTGTAACCTGAGACGTTGCAGTGTCCCAGAGGTTCTGATAGTTCATTGTCGTTTTGTTCCAAAAAATTGGCGATTTCTTTCTTAATCTCATCTGACCAGGGGGAGCACCTGAAGCTCAGAGCCAGCAGGGGGTTCCAAGCTGTATGGAGCCCGGTGGACAGCGAGCAGATTCAGTTTCTCCCAGTCTCTCACCCAGTTGTACTGCCGCAGCTCAAGCCTTCAGGCTTCAGAGAGGGGTGGGGTGGGAGGGAGCGGCTGGAGCCCAGAACCGCTGGGCAGCGGACAGACTCAGCTATCCCCAGTTCCCTGCCCAGCCACACAGCAGGTGTTCAGGTCTCCGGACCACAGAGTGAGGACAGGGGAGCGCCTGGAACTCAGAGCCAGCAGGGGCTCCGAGCCATAGGGAGCCTGGTCGACAGTGAGCAGATTCAGGTTCTCCTGGTCTCTCACCCCGCAGCTCAAGCCTTCAGGGTTTAGAGTGGGGGCGGGGTGGCGGGAGTGGCTGTAGCTCAGAACCGAGCAGGCGTTCAGGCCTCTGGACCACAGAGCAAGGGCGGGGTGAACACCGGGAGCCCGGAGCCAGAGCCCAGACGGCAGCGAGGAAATTCAGATTCTTCCGGTCTCTCGCCTGGTTGTACTGACGCAGCTCAAGCCTTCAGGCTTCAGAGTGGGGGCGGGGTGGGAGGGAGCGGCTGGAGCCCAGAACCCCTGGGCAGCGAACAGACTCGGCTATCCCCAGTTCCCTGCCCGGCCACATGGCAGGCGTTCAGGTCTCTGGACCACGGAGTGAGGGCGGGGGGAGCGCCAGGCACTCAGAGCAGCTGGTAGCGAGTTTGACTCAGCTGTATGCCTGGATGTATTGTTGCCCAAGGAGGGCTGCTGCACCTCGCCACGGGGAAGTGCCACCCTGGTGAGGGTCTCCCTCCGCTGACTGTCCTGACCTCTCTCCTGTGCCCCAGAATCAGCGCTGACCAGCCACAGCTCAGGGACTGTCCTCTCCCCTGTAGGAGTCACCCAAGAATCCGAACTCCTGGGGGACAGGCTTTCAGACCTCAGAGAGAGTGGAGGGAAGTGCTGGGTACTCAGAGTCACCGCAAAGGAAATTTACAGATTTATACAGTTTTATGCCTGGCAGGATAATGCCTAGGCCTCCTAGTAAGGGAGGTAGGTCCAGTATATAGTAGGTCTTTCCCGTGAAGTGTAGTGGGATGGCCTTTGATTTCTGCCCTTTTGTTTGTGAGGCCCTTAAGCCGATCAGGTGGGGAGGGGGGACTCCCGTCCGCATGGTGATGGGTTTTGTACCTTTTGTTTTCTTCCTTGTGATCGCAGCTCTCCTCAGCGGGGTTGATGTGTGTTCTTCAACTTTCTCGCTTGGTGTTGCTGGAATCCATCAGGTTATTTGCTAAATTTTCATCCCCTAACTCTCCTTCAGGACAGGAGCCTCTATGGAAAGCTGGCTTCAGTCCGCCATCTTCCCATCATCCTCCAAGAGACAAAAATTTAGCAGGTAACCTGGTGGATCTTCGCTACAGCAAGAGAGAAGGCTGAAGAACGCACATCAACCCAGGTGAGGTGAGCTGCGACCACAAGGACGCAAACAAAAGGTACATAACCTATGGCAAAGCGGATGGGAGTTCCACCATCCCCCATGAGACTGACTCAAGAGCCCCACAAACAAACAAACGGGGAGAAATCAAAGGCCCTCCCACTACACTCCATGGGAAATACCTCCTAAAAACTGGACCTACCTCCCCTAATAGAGTGCCAGGGCGCTCGCCTGCTAGGCATAAAACTATATAAAACTATAAATATCCTTTGCCTGAAACCTGATCTCCCAGCACCCCCTCCACTCACACTGAGGTCTGGAGGCCCGTTACCCCAGGAGTCCGGATTCTTGGGTGATTTCTCCATAGGGTGTGGACAGTGACCGAGCTGCACCAACTCTGGGGTGTGTGAGTGAGGAGAGGACTATCAGCTGGAAGGGAACTGCTCCAGAGCAGAGATTCCCTCAGAAGCGGAGTGGTGGCTGTCTTCTGGCAGTGGTGCAGCCAGGCATAAAACTGTGTGGAACTGTTGCTCATTACGTACAGCTCTGGGCTCCCAGCACTCTACCTTCCCCTCACTGTACAATCTGGAGCACTGTCATCCAGGAGTCCAGATTCTTGGGTGATTTCTCTGTGGGGTGTAGACAGTGACTGAGCTGCCCTGACTCTGGGGCGCGTGAGTGAGGAGAGGACGAGCTGCTAGAAGAGAACCTCTCCAGAGCGGCAGTTTCCTCAGACGCAGAGTGGCAGCTGAGGGAATGGCTTCAGAGCGGAGGTTTCCTCAGACACGGAGCGGCAGCTGTCTTCTGGCAGTGGTGTACCCAGGCATAAAACTGGGTAGAATGGAGGGTGCCCACTACCTACAGCTCTGGGCTCCCAGCACTATCATTCCCCTCACTCTCAGATCTGGAGGCCTGTCCCCCAGGAGTTCGGATTTGGGGGTGATCTCTCGAGGGGTGTGAACAGAGCATAAACTGCGGCTGGACAATGCTGGCTCTGGGGCACGAGAGCCGTTTTGTTCTAAAGCAAAATGGCTTACTGTGGATATTCTGAAGCCACACTTTGTATCACCCTAGGCAACGAGAGGAGGCCACCCATGAGTAAATGATTTGCCTGAGGCTACTCACAAACCCGGGAAGCTTCCAGGGGCTAGGCCAACTCATAGAGGTAACCAAATACCAACCTCCAGCAGCAAAGACAGGACGTTGAAACTCAGAACAACTTCTCTTCTGCAGAGGATTTTAGCAGGAAATGAGAAAGAAACATGCAAAGTTGTTCTGTTCTGTTCTGTTATGTTATGTCAGTAACTCAATCAGGAGCCAGGCTAAACCTGAGTGAACACCCCACACCTTCATCAAGCACCTGAGGATGTCAGGCCTCACCTCCTCCTACTAGAGAGCAGCAGAATGCAGAAGCATGGCATTTCCTTACAATTCAGGAAGGTGAAACCCCCTAGAGTAGCTGTTCACTACAGGCAACTGGATCAGCCATCTACGGAGATATCGGTGACTGGGTCTGACAGAGGGGCAAGATGGAGAAGGAGGCATCAACGTTCCCTGACTGATCTATTCGCTAGGTGGTTCCTCCCGACTCCATGCTGCACTGGAGTACACAGTATCAGAGAAGTCACCAGACTCCTGTGATCCAGTTCCTACAGACATCTTGAACTTTCCCACCTGAGACAGGTGCCGACTGAGACAATTGATTTAGAACTTTTGAACTGAACCAATAGACTGAGGACTTTTCAGTTGGTGCTCTGGGTGAGATTGTAGGAAGGTTTGATATTCTTTTTCCAATTGGTGCCAGAGGTGGGCAGGTGGGGTGCCTTAATTGCTGGTTTTTCTCCACAGACTTCAACCAAGAATAAATGTTTCACTAGGGTTGAACAAAGACAGAACCACTAAGCACCACCACACCAGACAGGGACCCAGTTTCTCAGGACACAATTCTGTACAGGCCTTCGACACAGCCCCAGGGGAAAAAATCAAAGGGAGTAAAACAACTATGGGGTGGAATAAGTGGAAAAAATCTGGTACCATGAATAACCAGAATAGATCAAGCCCCTCAAGGAAAGACATGGCAGATGTAACTGAAAATCCCATTCATAAACAACTAGCTGAGATGTCAGAAATTGAATTCAGAATTTTGGCAGCAGACAAGATTAATGAAGTGGAATTAGGAATCAGAGGAGAAATTCAAAAGTTGTCTCAAGAATTTAACGAATTTAAAGACAAAACCACCAAAGATTTAGACACTGAAGCAAGAATTTGTAGCCCTCAAAAATCTGAAAAATACAGTAGAATCCCTTAGCAACAGAATGGAGTAAGCAGAAGAAAAGATTTCTGACATCAAAAATAAAGCCTTTCAATGCTGCCAAACTCTCAAAGAGGAAGAGAAATGGAGAGCAAAAACAGATAATTCTCTCAGAGAGCTCTGGGATAATTTGAAGAAAGCTAATATATGAATAACTGAAATTCCTGAAACTGATAAAGTGGCTTTGATGGGTACAGAGGCCCTTTGCATGAAATTATGAAAGAAAATTTTCCCGACATGCCTACAGATTCTGAAATTCAGATAGCAGACAGTTCAGAACCCCAGCATGATTCTACCCCAATAAGTCATCCCCCAGGCATATCATAGTTAGCTTCAATAAAATTAACATGAAGGAGAAAATCCTCAAAGCTACCACGTGAAAGAAAGCCATTACATAGAAAGGGAAGTATATTAGAATGACTGCAGATCTCTCTGCTGAAACATTTCAAGCCAGAAGAGGGTGGTTATTGACATTTAATCTCCTAAAGCAAAATAACTTTCAACCCAGGATCTTGTTTCCAGCTAAAGTGAGTTTCATTTATGATGGAGAAATTAAATACTTTAATGATATTCATATGCTGAAGAAATTTGCCAAAAGAAAAACTGTTCTTCAGGATACTCACAGACCTGTCCTCCACAATGACCCTCCTAATCCTACAACACAAAAGTAAACTCACTAAGAAACTTCATATCAAACACCAACTTCACACTGGCGAAAGGATTAAAAATGTCCACTGAATCTTTGAAAAACTTGATACCCAAAATTTCACCAGAATTATCAATACTCTCCGTTAATGAGAATGGCTTAAATTGTCCTCGAAAGAGGCATAGGTTAGCTGACTGGATACAAAAACTCAGGCCAGATATTTGCTGCATACAAGAGTCACACCTTAACTTAAGAGACAAATACAGACTCAGGGTGAAATAATGGTCATCCATATTTCAGGCAAATGGTAATCAGAAAAAAAGCAGGGGTCGCAATTTTATTTGTAGATACAAATAGGTTTAAACCAAAAAAAGTAAGGAACAACAAGAATGGTCACTTCATATTTGTTGAGGGTAATACTCAATATGATGAGATTTCATTTATTAATATCTATGTACCCAACCAGAATGCTCCTCAATTTATAGGAAAAAACTCTAACTGACATAAGCAACTTGATTTCCTCCACCTCCATAATAGTTGGAGATTTCAACACTCCATCGGCAGTGTTGGATTGATCCTCCATCAAGAAGCTGACCAAAGAAATCTTAGATTTAAACATAAGCATGCAATATTTGGATTTAGCAGACATCTGCAAAACATTTCATCCCCCAAAAACTGAATACGCATACTTCTCATCAACCCAAGGAACTTACAGGAAAATCAACCACATCTTAGATCACAGGTCTAACCTCAGTAAATTTAAAGCAATAGAAATTATTCCTTGCATCTTCTCAGACCACCATGGAATAACACTTGAGGTAAGTAATAACAGGAATCTGCATAGCCATACAAAAAGATGATAGTTAAATAATCTTATGCTGAATGATAGCTGGGTCAGACATGAGATTAAGAAAGAAATTGCCAATTTTTTGGAACAAAAATGACAATGAAGTCATGAACTATCAGAACCTCTGGGTCACCACAAAGGCAGTCCTGAGAGGGAAATTAAAAGAACTGCAAGCCTTCCTCAAGAGAACGGAAAGAGAGGAAGTTAATGGGACATCTCAAGCAACTGGAAAAGGAAGAATATTCCAACCCTAAACCCAGTAGAAGAAAAGAAAGAAACAAAATTAGAGCAGAATTAAATGAAATTGAAAACAAAAGAATAATACAACAGATCAATAAATCTAAAAGCTGGCTTTTTAAATAGATCAGTAAAATAGATAAAGTTTTGGCCAAACTAATCAGGAAAAAAAGAGTAAAATCTCTAATCCCACCAATCAGAAACAACAAAGATGAAATAACAACAGACTCCTCAGATATCCAAAAAATCCTTAATGAATATTACAGGAAAATTTATTCTCAGAAATATGATAATCGGAAGGAAATTGACTGATATTTGCAAGCATGTCCTCCTCCAAGATTAGTCAGAATCAAGTGGAAATGCTGAGCAGGCCCATATCAAGTTCGGAAATAGCATCAACCATACAAAACCTTCCTAAAAGAAAAGCCCAGGACCAGATGGTTTCACGTCAGAATTCTACCAAACCTTATAGGGGAATTAGTACCTATATTACTCAACCTGTTCCAAAAGGTAGAAAAAGAAAAAAGACTACCCAATACGTTCTATAAAGCAAACATCACCCTGATCCCAAAACCAGGAAAAGACCCAACAAGAAAAGAAAATTATAGACCAATATCACTAATGAATATAAATGCAAAAATATTCAACAAGATCCTAACAAACAGAATCCAGCAACACGTCAAACAAATTATACATCATGAGTAAGTCAGTTTTAACCCAAGGTCACAAGGTTGGTTCAATATACGTAAATCTATAAATGTAATTCAGCACATAAAAAATTAAAAAAAAAAAACAAAGAGCATATGATTCTCTTAATCTATGCAGAAAAAGCTTTTCATACTATCCAGCATCTCTTCATGATCAGAACACTTAAGAAAATTGGCATAGAAGGGCCATTTCTTAACCTGATAGAGGCCATCTACATTAAACCCACAGCCAATATCATACTGAATGGAGTTAAATTGGAATCATTTCCACTCAGATCAGGAACCAGACAAGGCTGCCAATTTTCTCCATTGATTTTTAACAATGTAATGGAAATTTTAGCCAATGCAATTAGGTAAGAAAAGGCGATCAAGGGTATTCATATAGGGTCAGAAGAGATCAAACTTTCACTCTTTACAGATTATATGATTGTGTATCTGGAAAACACTAGGGATTCTACCACAAAACTAATAGAAGTGATCAAGGAATACTGCAGCGTCTCAGGTTACAAAGTCAACATTCATAAATTGTAGCCTTTATACATACTAACATTAGTCAAGTTGAAAAAACAGTTAAGGACTCCATCCCATTCACAGTAGTGTCAAAAAAAGGAAATATTTGGGGATTTATCTAACAAAGGACCTGAAAGATCTCTATAAAGAGAATTATGAAACTCTGAGAAAAGAAATAGCTGAAAATACTAACAAATGGAAAAACATACCATGCTCATGGCTCGGAAGAATCAACACTGTTAAAATGTCCATACTATCCAAAGAATATATAATTTAAACACAATTCCTATTAAAACTCCACTGTATTACTTTGAAGATCTTGAAATAACAATACTTCGTTTTATATGGAATCAGAAAAAAACTCGAATAGCCAAGACATTACTCAGAAATAAAAACAAAGCAGGAGGAATAATGCTAACAGACCTCAGACTTTACTACAAATTGATACTGATCAAAACAGCATGCTATTGGCACAAAAAACCGAGAAGTAGATGTCTGGAATAGAGTAGAGAACCAAGAGATGAATCCAACTACTTACCATTATTTAATTTTTGACAAGCCAATTAAAAACATTCAGTAGAAAAAAGATTACCTGTTTAACAATGGTGCTTGGTGAACTGGCTGGCAACCTGCAGAAGACTGCATCTGGACCTACAACTTTCACCATTAATTAAGATAGACTCTCACTGGATTAAAGACTTAAACTTAAGGCATGAAACTATAAATGTACTAGAGAGAATGCAGGGAAAACCCTTGAAGAAATTGGTCTGGGTGAGTATTTCATGAGGAGGACCCCCCGGGCAATTGAAGCAGCTTCAAAAATACACTACTGGGACTTGATCAAACTAAAAAGCTTCTGCACAGCTAAGAACACTGTAAGTAAAACAAACAAACAGCCCTCAGAATGGGAGAAGATATTTGCAGGGTATGTCTCTGACAAAGGTTTGGTAACCAGAATCCACAGAGAACTCAAACGCATCAGCAAGAAGAAAACAAGGGATCCCATCGCAGGCTGGGCAAGGGATTTGAAGAGAAACTTCTCTGAAGAAGACAGGCGCATTGCCTTCAGACATATGAAAAAATGCTCATCATCTTTAATCATCAGAGAAATGCAAATTAAAACTACTTTGAGATACCATCTAACTCTAGTACGACTAGTCTATATGACCAATTCTCAAGACCAGAGATGTTAGTGTAAATGTGGAGAAAAGGAAACACTTTTGCACTGCTGGTGGGAATGCAAATTAATGCACTCCTTTTGGATTTGATTTGCATTTCTCTGACGATTAAAGATGATGAGCATTTTTTCATATGTCTGAATGCTGCGCGCCTGTCTTTAGAGAAGTTTGACTTCAAGTCCCTTGCCCAGCCTTCAATGGCATCACTTGTTCTTTTCTTGCTTATATGTTTGATTTCTTTGTGGATTCTGGTTATTAAACCTGTGTCAGAGAAATAACCTGCAAATATCTTCTATCATTCTGAGGGCTGTTTGCTTGATTTACTTACTGTGTTTTTGGCCGTGAACAAGCTTTTTAGTCTGATCAGGTCCAAGTAGTGTTTTTAAAGCTGCTTCAGTTGCCCACGTGGTTCTTCTCGCCTACACTGATTTTTAAAGGGTTTTCCCTGCACTCTCTTCTAGTATTTTATTGTTTCAGGTCTTAAGTTTAAATCTTTAATCCAGTGAGAGTCTATATTATTTAATGGTGAAAGGTGTGGGTCCAGTTTCAGTCTTATGCAGGTTGCCAGCCAGTTCACCCAGCACCATTTGTTAAATAGAGAATCTTTTGCCCACTGAATGTTTTTAATTGGCTTGTCAAAGGTCAAATAATGGTAAGTAATTGAATTCATCTCTTGGTTCTCTATTCTGTTCCAGACATCTACTTCTCTGTTTTGTGCCAGTACCATGCTGTTTTGATCACTATTGATTTATCATATAGTCTGAGGTCTGGTAGCATAATTCCTCCTGCTTTTTTTTAATTTCTGAGTAAAGTCATGGCTATTCAAGTTTTTTTCTGATTCTATATATTACGAAGTATTGTTTTTCAAGATCTTAAAAGTATGACAATAGAACTTTAATAGGGAATGCATTGAAATTGTATATTGCTTTGGGTAGTTTGGAATTTTTTTTTTATTAAATCATAAGTGTGTACATTAATATGGTAATGGGGCACCATACATTAGTTTCATAGACTGTTTGACAGATTTTCATCACACTGGTTAACATAGCCTTCCTGGCATTTTCTTAGTTACTGTGCTAAGACATTTACATTCCACATTTACTAATTTTCACATATACCCTTGTAAGATAGACCCTGGTGTAATTCCTCCAATCCTCCTACCGCTGCTTTATCCCCCGTCCCTGTCCTCCGTTTTCCTCTTCTCCTTATTCTTAGGTTGTAACTGGGTTATACTTTCATGTGAAAGCCATAAATTAGTTTCATAGTAGGGCTGAGTACATTCAGATACTTTTTCTTCCATTCTTGGGATACTTTACTAAGAAAGATATGTTCCAGCTCCATCCATGTAAACATGAAATAGGTAAAGACGTTTTAACAATGTTGATTCTTTCCAGCCATGAGCATGGTATGTTTTTCCTGTTGTTAGCATTTTCAGCTATTTCTTTGCTTAGAGTTTCATCATTGTCTTTATAGAGATTGTTCACGTCCTTAGGTAGATAAACTCCCAAATATTTCATCTTCTTTGGCACTACTGTGAACGGAATAGAGTCCTTAACTGTTTTTTCAGTTTGTCTATTGTTGGTATATATAAAGGCTACTGATTTATGAATGTTGATTTCATCACCTGAGATTCTGATTTATTTTTTGATCACTTCTAAGAGGTTTGTAGTAGAATCCCTGGTGTTTTTTATATATACAATCATATCATCTGCGAAGAGCAAAAGTTTGATCTCTTCTGACCCTAAAAGGATTTCCTTCATCATCTTTTCTTTTCTAAGTGCAGTGGCTAAAACATCCATTACAATGTTAAAAGGCAGTGAAGACAATGGGCAGCCTTGTCTGATTCCTGATCTGAGTGGACATAATTTCAATTTAACTCCATTCAATATGATATTGGCTGTGGGTTTGCTGTAGATGGCCTCTATCAGATTAACAAATGTCCCTTCTATACAAATTTTCTTAAGTGTTCTAATTATGAAGGGATGCTGTATATTAACAAAAGGTTTTTCTGCATCATTTGAGAGAATCATATGGTCTTTGTTTTTTAATTTGTTTATGTGCTGAATTATATTTATAGATTTACAGATATTGAACCAGACCTGAGACTGTGGGATAAAACTGACTTGGTCATGATGTATAATTTGTTTGATGTGTTGCTGGATTCTGTTTTTAGGATCTTGTTGAATATTTTTGCATCTATATGCCTTAGTGATATTGGTCTATAATTTTCTTTTCTTGTTGTGTCTTTTCCTGGATTGGGGATAAGGGTGATGTTGGCTTCATAGTATGTGTTGTTCTTTTTCTACATTTTGGAACAGGTTGAGTAATATAGGTACTAATTCTTCTTTAAAGGTTTTTGTAGAATTCTGACTTGAAGCCATCTGGTCCAAGATTTTCTTTTTAGGGAGGGTTTGTATGGTTGATGCTATTTCAGAACTTGATATGGGCCTGTTCAAAATTTATTCTTGATTCTGGCTAATTCTTGGAAGGTTATGTGCTTCCAAGTATTAGTAAATTCCCAGCAGATTTTCATTTTTCTGGGAATAAATTTTCTTGTAATATTCATTAAGGATTTTTTGAATTTCTGTGGAGTCTGTTGTTATTTCGTCTTTGTTGTTTCTGATTGATGAGATTAGAGATTTTACACTTTTTTTTTTCCTGGTTAGGTTAGCCAAATGCTTATTGATTTTATTGACCTATTCAAAAAACTAACTTTTTGATTTATTGATCTGTCATATAATTATTTTGTTTTCAATTTTATCTAATTCTGCTCTAATTTTTATTATTTCTTTTTTCAACTTGGTTTGGTATTGGAATGTTCTTCCTTTTCCAGTTTTTTGAGATATCCCATGAAGTTGTTAACTTCCTTTGTTTCTGTTCTTTCGAGGAAGGCTCATTGTGCTATAAATTCCCCTCTTAAGACTGACTTTGTGGTATCCCAGAAGTTCTGATGATTCATTACTTCATTGTATTTTTGTTCCAAAAATTTCACAATTTTCTTCTGAATCTCATATCTGACCCAGGTATCATTCAGCATAAGGTTATTTAACTTCCTTATGTTTTTATTTGAGTATGTAGATTCCTGTTGTTACTGACCTCATCTTTCATTCCATGGTGGTCCGAGAGGATGCAAGGAAATAATTTCTATTCTTTTAAATTTACTGAGGTTAGAGTTATGACCTAAGATGTGATCAATTTTGGAGTATGTTTCTTAGGCTGATGAGAAGTATGTGTATTCAGTATTGTTGGGATGAAATGTTCTGTAGATGTCTGCTAAATCCTAATGTTGAATGATTGGGGTTAAATCTAAATTTGCTTTGCTCAGCTTCTGATTGAAGGATCTATTCAACACTGCCAAAGGAGTGTAGAAATCTCTGACTATCATTCAGGTGGAGAAAATCAAGTTGCTCATGTCTGTTACAGTTTTTCTAATAAATTGAGGTGCATTCTGGTTGTGTGCATAGATATTAATAATTGAAATCTCATCATATTGAGTATTACCCTTAAAAAATATGAATTGACCATTGTTATCTTTCCTTACGTTTGTTGGTTTAAAGCCTATTGTATCTCTAGATAAAATTGCAACACCTGCTTTTTTCTGATTACCATTTGCCTGAGATATGAATGACCATCCTTTCACCCTGAGTTTTTATTTGTCTTTTAAGGTAAGATGTGACTCTTGTATGCAGCAAATATTTGGCATGCATTTTTGTATCCAGTCAGCTAAACTGAGCCTTTTTAAAGGACAGTTTAAGCTGTTCACATTAATGGAGAATATTGATAAGTCGGTAAAATTTTGGTTATCAATTTTTTCACAAGTCCAGTGTACATTTTTTATCCTTTCACCACTGTGGAAGTTTGAGTTTGATCAAAAGTTTCTGAGTGAGTTTAGTTTTTTGGTAGAGGATCAGGCTGTTCATTATGGACGATAGGTCTGAGAATATCCTGAAGAGCTTGTTTGGTTATGGCAAATTTCCTCAACATGTGATTGTCATTAAAGTATTTAATTTCTCTATCGTAATAAAACTCAGTGTAGCTGGATACAGGATCTGGGGTTGAAAGTTATTTTGGTTTAGGAGATTAAAAGTTGATGACAACCCTCCTCTGGCTTGAAATGTTTTAGCAGAGAGATCTACAGTCATTTTAATATTCTTCCTTTTGTAGGTCATGTATTTTTTACGTCTGTCTGCTTTCAGAATTTTCTTTTTCATATTAACTTTAGTGAAGTTACTTATGATAAACCAGGGGGATGTCTTATTGGGGTTGAGTTATGCTGGGGTTCTGAAACTGTCTGCTATCTGAATTTGAGAATGCCTGGAAAATTCTCTTTCATAATTTTATGGAGAAGGGCCTCTGTGCCTAGCGTGACCACTTTATCAGTTTCAGGGATTCCAGTGAGTTGGATATTAGCCATCTTAGAATTATCCCTGAGCTCTCTGAGAGAATAATCTGTTTTTGCTCTCCATTTCTCTTCCTCTTTGAGTGTTTGGGAGCGTTTAAATGCATTGTCCTCAATGTCAGTAATCATTTCTTCAGCTTACTCCACTCTATTTCTGAGGGACTCTACTGTATTTTTCAGATTTTTGAGTACTGCAAATTCTTGCTTCAGTGCATCAAAATCTTTGGTGGTTTTGTATTTAAATTTGTTACATTCTTGAGACAATATTTGAATTTCTCCTCGAATTTCTAATTCTGACTTTTGAATTGCTGCTCGATTTCTAATTCCATATTTTCCTCCATTTTATTAATCTTTTGCAATCCAAAATCTGAATTTGATTTCTGACATCTCAGCCAGCTGTTTATGAATGGGACCTTCTGTTACATCTGCCATATCTTTCTTTTGTTGCTGTTTATCTATTCTGGTTATTCATATCACCAGAGTTTTTCTGCTGATTCCTCCCTATGATTGTTTTACACCATTTGATTCTTTCCTGGAGCTTTTTAAAGGCCCCATACAGTGCTATGGCCTGAGAAATAGGGGCCCTGTTAGGTGTGTTGGGGCTAAGTGGTTCTGTCTTTTTTTTAGCTGGTTTCTGTTTGACCCTAATTAAATAGTTACCCTGGGTTGACGTCTCAGCTGTGGAGAAATACCAGCAATTATGTCTCCCTGCACCCACAGGAAACTTTTGGAAAAGGAAATCAAACCTCCTACAACCACACACCCAGGGCACCACCTCAGGTGATTGGCTCAGTTCAAAAGGTCTAAATCAATTGTCTCAGTCAGCACCATTTTTGGGTGGGAGAATTTAAAAGGACTCTTGGAACTGGATCACAGGTTTTTGGTGATGACTCTGATATGGCTTGGTCCAGTGCTGTATGAATTTAGGAGGAGCCGCACAGCAAACAGTTCAGTTTGGGAAGTTTGATGACTTTTTCTCCACCTTGCCCCTCTGTCACACCCAGTCACTGGTAGCCCTGCTGTTAGCTGACCCAATTGCCTGTAGTGAACAGATACTCCAGGGATTTGCACCTGCCTGAATCACAAGGAAATCTATTTCTGCTCAGCCAGCCCATTGTGCTCTGCCTCTATCTAACCAGATAAGAATAACCAGATAAACTGAGTTTCATCTATGATGAAGAAATTAAATACTTTAACGACATTCATATGTTGAAGAAATTTGCCACAACCAAACCACCTCTTCAGGGCATTCTCAGAACTATCATCCATAATGTCCAACCCAATCCTCTACTACAAATGTAAACTCTCTGAGAAACTTCTGATCAAACTCCAACTTCTACAATTGTGAAAAGATTAAAAATGTCCACTGGACATTTGAAAAACTCGATACCCAAAATTTCACCAAACTTATAAATAGTCTCCATCAATGTGAATGGCTTAAAAGGTCCTCTAAAGAGACATAGGTTAGCTGAATGGATACAAAAACTCAGACCAGAAATTTATTGCTTAAAAGAGTCACATTTTAACTTAAAAGACAAATACAGACTCAGGGTGAAAGGATGGTCATCTATATTTCAGGCAAATGGTAACCAGAAAAAAGCAGGTGTTGCAATTTTATTTGCAGACACAATAGGCTTTAAACCAACAAAATTAAGGAAGGACAAGAATGGTCACTTCATATTTGTTAAGGGTAATACTCAATATGATGAGATCTCAATTATTAATATCTATGCACTCAACAGAATGCACCTCAATTTATAAGAGAAACTCTAACAGACATGAGCAAATTGATTTCCTGCAGCTACATGATAGTCAGAGATTTTAACACTCCTTTGGCAATGATGGATCAATCCTACAAGAAAAAGATGACTAAAGAAATTTTAGATTTAAATCTAACCATCCAGCATTTAGACTTAGCAGACAACTACAGAACATTTCATCCTAACAAAACTGAATACACATACTTCACATGAGCACATGGAACTTACATCAAAATCGATCCACATCTTACATCACAAGTCTAACCTCAATAAATTTAAAGGAATAAAAGTTGTTCCATGCATCTTCTCAAACCATCATGGAATAAAACTTGAGATGAGTAACAACAGGAATCTGCATACTCATACAAAAACATGGACGTTAAATAACATTATGCTGAATGATAGCTGGGTTGGAGATGAGATCAAGAAGAAAATTGCCAGGTGGCGCCTGTGGCTCAGTCGGTAAGGCACTGGCCCCATATACTGAGGGTGGCGGGTTCAAGCCTGGCCCCAGCCAAACTGCAACCAAAAAATAGCTGGGCGTTGTGGCGGGCGCCTGTAGTTCCAGCTATTCAGGACGTTGAGGCAAGAGAATCGCTTGAGCCCAGGAGTTTGAGATTGCTGTGAGCTGTGTGATGCCATGGCACTCTACCAAGGGCCATAAAGTGAGACTCTGTCTCTACAAAAAAAAAAAAAAAAGAAGGATATTGCCAAATTTTTGGAACAAAACAACAATGAAGACACGAACTATCAGAACATCTGGACACCACAAAGCCAGTTCTAACAGGAAAATTTATAGAACTTCAAGCCTTCCTCAGGAGAACGGAAAGAGAGGAAGTTAGCAACTTAATGGGACATCTCAAACAACTGGAAAAGGAAGAACACTCCAACCCCAAATCTGGTAGAAGAAAAGAAATAACCAAAATCAGAGCAGAACTAAATGAAATTGAAAACAAAAGAATAATACAACAGATCAATGAATCAAAAAGCTGGTTTTTTTAAAAGGTCAACAAAATAGATAAACTATTGGCCAACCTAATCAGGAAAAAAAAAAGACAAATCTCTAATCTCATCAATCAGAAATGACAAAGATGAAATAACTACGGACTCCTCAGATATCCAAAAATTCCTTAATGAATATTACAAGAAACTTTACTCTCAGAAATATGAAAATCTGAAGGAAATGGACCGATAATTGGAAGCTCATCACCTTCCAAGAGTTAACCAGAATCAAGTGGAAATGTTGAACAGGCCCACATCAAGTTCAGAAATAACATCAACCATACAAAACCTCCCCAAAAAGAAAAGCCTGTTACCAGATGATTTCACATCAGAATTCTACCAAACCTTTAAAGAGGAATTAGTACCTATACTAGTCAACCTGTCCCAAAAGGTAGAAAAAGAAGGAAGTTTACCCAACACATGTTATCAAAAATAAAAACAAAGCAGGAAGAATTACAATACCAGACCTCAGACTATACTACAAATCGATAGTGAAAAAAACAGCATGGTATTTGCACAAAAACAGAGAAGTAGATGTCTGGGACAGAATACATAACCAAGAGATGAATCCAGCTATTTACCATTATTTAATCTTTGACAAGCCAATTAAAACATTCAGTAGGGAAAAGATTTCCTATTTAACAAATGGTTCTGGGTGAACTGGCTGGCAACCTGTAGAAGACTGAAACTGCACCCACACCTTTCACCATTAACCAAGATAGACTCTTACTGGATTAAAGATTTAAACCTAAGACATGAAACTATAAAAATACTAGAAGAGAGTGCAGGGAAAACTATTGAAGAAATTGGGTTGAGCGAGTTTTTTTATGAGAAAGACCCCCCGGGCAATTGAAGCAGCTTCAAAAAATACACTATTGGTACTTGATCAAACTAAAAAGCTTCTGCACAGCCAAGAACACAGTAAGTAAAGTAAGGAAACAGCCTACAGATTGGAAGATATTTGCAGGTTAGGTCTCTGACAAAGGTTTAACAACCAGAATCCACAGAGAACTCAAACACATTAGCAAGAAAAAAAACAAGAGATACCATCACAGGCTGGGCAAAGGATTTGAAGAGAAATTTCTCTGCAGAAGAAGGTGCGCATCCTTCAGACATATGAAAAAATGCTCATCATCTTTAATCATCAGAGAAATGCAAATCAAAACTACTTTGAGATATCATCTAACTCCATTGAGACTAGCCTTTATCATAAAATCTCAAGGCCAGAGATTTTGGTGTGGATGTGGAGAAAAGGGAACACTTTTGCACTGCTGGTGGGAATGCAAATTAATACGTTCCTTTTGGAAAGAGATATGGAGAACACCTAGAGATCTAAAAATAGATCTGCCATTCAATCCTGTAATTCCTCTACTGGGCATATACCCAGAAGACCAAAAATCACAACATAACAAAGATATTTGTACCAGTGTGTTTATTGCAGCCCTATTCATAATTGCTAAGTCATGGGAAAAACCCAATTGCCCATTGAACCACAAATGAATTAATAAATTGTGGTATATGTACACCATGGAATACTATGCAGCCTTGAAGAAAGATGGAGACTTTACCTCTTTCATGTTTACATGGATGGAGCTGGAACATATTCTTCTCAGTAAAGTATCTTGAGATTGGAAGAAAAAGTATCCAATGTACTCACCCCTACTATGAAACTAATTTAGGACCTTCACATGAATGCTATAACCCAGTTACAACCTAAGAATAGGGGGAAGGAGGAAAGGGTGTGGAGGGAGAGGGGAGGGGGGTAGAGGGAGTGGCATTGAAAGGATCACACCTGTGGTGCATCTAACAAGGGTATATGTGAGGCTTGGTAAATGTGGAATGTATATGTCTTAGCACAGTAACTAAGAAAATACCAGGAGGGCTATGTCAACGAATGTGATGAAAATGTGTTAAATGGTCTATGAACAAAGTGTATGGTGCCCCATGATCATATTGATGTACACAGCTATGATTTAATAAAAATAAAATAAAATAAAATAAAAATAATAATGTATTACCCAGTTACCTGACGCAAAGATTATTAGGTAAGACATCTTAATGTGACAATTGGGTCTTTGTGATTTTTTTGCAAAAACACTGGCAGCCTACCCCATAGCCTCTTAACTTCATTTTAGGTGTGTGTGACATGAATGACTATTTTCTACCAAAGACCATAGAAGCCTGGACTCTGAGGCCTCCATTTTTACCATCTCACTAGCATCTCACGGATTTGTCTTCTGGTTGCCAGTAGAAGAATTTCTTTTCTCTTGTATATGGCAGCCACATACTCAGTACTAGCTCTTGTTTCAAGGCCACTACTCTCCTCTTCTTCTTTTGTGGTTGGGATTAATGGGATCTTTTTACTTAAAACTCTACCTCTGACTTGTCAGTTAGAACTCCTGACATTATCCCGATCCTTCTTCATACTTCCTAAAAACCACACACTCCTGCTTGGCTGAGACATGATATTTAGGCTCAAAGCCACTTTTCCCTTGTACCATCACCCAAACCACTGATGTCCATCGCCTCCCCGCATTTCTGTGGCTTTCCTCTAAGGCCTTTCCCCTATCTCCGCAAATGTCTTTTCCAGAGGCTTTATGTCAGATCAATCCTAATATTTGGGACACCTCAACCCCATCAATCACTATACACTATCAACCAAGTATAGTCACCCTTTCTAACCCTTTGTGAAAGGGAAATGGGAATGAACAATGAGGAAAACTTGTTCTTATGTGCTTGGATGACTATATTGAATACTTTTAATTTTAACAAAATTTATAAATAATAATAAGATAATAGTAGTTTAGAAAATTAGTTAAAAAATAATGGTAAGAAGAATATTAGGAACCAATACCAAGGAAGTGGATGCTGAGGAAGGCATGTACACAGTCAGACAAAAGCATTATTGAGAGTAGCAGAAGTCTGCTGGCAAACAGCAGCAGAATCCTGGCAGTAACAGACAAGGACTTGCCTAGCCACAACTACATCTTTCCCCTGGTAGGACTCTGTATAAAGATTCCTAAGGAGGGGGCTCTGTAGAGGCAGGCCTTGCATATTAGGAAGACTCTGAACTGTATAAGTAGCAAACAGATAGCAAGCAGGTAAGGGCATTCTGGGACAGCACAGGCACCAGATCTTGCTAAGAGATGTTTCTTAGCTCTCATGTCACTCAGGGAGATAAAAAGTGGGCCAGGCTACTTACTTCCTCTGTAGTTCTGGATATAGCATGACATCAGCCTTTCTGCAAGTTTCTAGGAGGTTTAACAGTCTATGAAACTTGTACACTGGTCTTACTGAGGTCTGCATTAGCCCCGTGCTTTGGGACATTGTTCCTTGTTCCTCACTTTATGAATTGTTTGTGAAGCTGATAAATAACATACGAGTAATATTGTATTTGTGATTGAGTAAGGAAATTAGGAAACTATGAGTTCGAAAGTGCAAGCATAAACAGAATTCTGATATAAGGGTTTACCTTAGCAAGTGGTTGATTTGATGCTAAGAAGAGCAATAAAAATGGAGCAGACTCAGAGTTGGTTGCCATCACCTGTCCTCATGTTAGGTGACTATTGGTCCTCCGGGACCACACTTCAAAAGTTTGACTCTGCGTGTCTGAGTCCTTTATTTCTTTCATTCCCTCATCACCACCAAGTATTGAAAAAGAATTCAGGGTGTAGTTTGCAGCAGCCTGAAACAACTCATCACGTCTTCCACTCTACCTCAGTATCCCTTTAAACCCCAGGACTCCAACCAATTATTAATTGCTAATTAAAAAAACATATCCTCTTGACATGGTGGGTTCAAACCTGGCCCCAGCCAAAAATTACATTAAAAAAAAAGAAAGAAAGAACACATCATCTCACTAACCTCCCCATACAACACTCCTATCCTAGCAGTCCCTAAACCTGGGATAGTTTCTACCCATTAGTCCAAGATCTGTGAGCATTCAACAAGGCCACTGTGCCAATAACTTCCCTTGTGTGAAACTGTAATACCCACCTTTCCACTCTTCTCCCTTCCACTACACACTTAACAATCTTAGACTTAAAGGATGTCTTTTTTACTATCCCTTTTCACCCCAACTCTCAATACTTACTCGCCTTTACCTGGAATGACGAAGACATCCAATTAACTCAACAACTAACCTGGAAAGTCCTCCCCCAAGGGTCTAGATATAGCCCCCACCTTTTTGGCCTATCCTTACCCTCAGATCTTAAACAGTCAGGCCAAAACCTTCATTTATTATCTTCCCTCACTACCTCTATCTCTGGTATTATGTCTCTCTTAAACTACCCTGGGAATCTGGGCTATCAGGTGTCATCCAAGAAAGCTCAATTAATCAAAAGCCATTACCTACCTTGGCCACTCTCTTAGCACTTCCATCCAGAGCTTAACTCCAGAACAGAAGAAACGTATTGCACCTGACCTCTCCCACCTCTAAAACAGGTCTCCTATCCTTTGTCAGCTTAGCTAACTTTTTTTTCTATCTGTGGATCCTCAATTTGGCATTTTATCAAAGCCACTATAGCAGGCAGCCACTGGAGATCCTAATGAACTTCTATGCCCTGACCTCTTTATTTCTCAACCTTTTATAAAACTCAAGCCCCCTCTACTTCAAGCTTCATCCATTTTCCTTCCTAATCCCTCCAAAACCTTTTTCCTCCATGTTGATAGCCATCAGGGATTTGCTCTTGGCATACTGACTCAAATCAAAAGACGTTATCATCTTCCCATGCCATATTTTTCTAAACTAGATAAAACAATAAAAGGATAGCCTTCTTGCCTCTGCTTACTAGCAGAAGCTTCACTTTTAGTCTATTAAAGCTGCAAATTCACTTTTATCCAACTCCTTCCTTCAAGGCTTATTAACATACCAGCCAAAAACAATCATTTCATCAACTTCCCCTTCAGACTTTTTATACCACCACCTTTCTAGAAAGCCCAAATGTCTCCTACATCAGTGAATGTCTTTAAGCCCAGCCACACTTCTGCCACTTCCTGGCCCATCACCAACCACACCAACACAGGAATGCTCAGACATTCTTTGTCACTTCTTACATCCCTTCCCTAAACTCCAAGACACACACTTTTCATCAGCAATCACATGGTTCATAGAGGGCAGTTCTATTGGCTGAAAAACAGTATGAGAGCAGGATATGTAATCATTTTCCTCACATCCATTCCTGGGTCCAGCCCCTTATTCCTAGGAATCACATCACTGAAGGCTGAGCTCATTGCCCTCATTCATGCCCTAATGTGCACCAGGACAAAACATAATATATATACAGATTGTAAATACATTTTCCATATCCTCCATTCTCACATACCTTTTTGGAAAGAGTGTAAATTCCTTACCATGCAGGTCTCCCCTATTATCAACAAATTTTTTATTCTTAAATTACTACAAGCCATTAACTTCTCCATCAATGTAGACATCAAAAACTCACTTCAGACATTTCCAAGGGCAAACACAAATCTGATGTGGAAGCCAAAGATGAAGCCCCTCTTTCCTTTCCTCAAACTTTCTTGCCCCTCCTACCAACCCTGATACCACAATACTGTGCCCATGAGACTACCCACTTAGAAGGAAAAGAAGCCACCATACTCAAAGGTTAGTACTCCCTGAATAATAAAGTTATACTTTCTCAACAATAAGTCATTTTCATTTTAACATCTCTAAATAATCAAATGAATATTGGACCTCCACCTTTGACCTGCCTTTTAATTCTGTTCATACATCACCCAACTCTCTTTCAAGCCCTAACGAAAATCACTACTTCTTGCATAATCTGTTCATGAACCAGTCCTCAAACTTCCCTGAAACCTCCTATTGCACAGCCCCACCAGCAATTTTACTCCTGGACAAAATTGGCAACTTGATTTTCCACACACACCCCTAGTCAAATGCCAAAAACATCTTGTTTTGTAGACACATTTACAGGGTGAGTAGATGCCTTCCCATCTTCCTTTGAAAAGACAGAGACTGCCACTCACACCCTTCTCAATGAATTAATCCCTCCTTTTGGTCTCCCTAACAGTCTCTAGTCATATAATGGCCCAAATAACACAAGAAGTTTCTCAGGGTGTTGGCATACAGTGAATATTACATTCATCTACTGACAAGAAGCCTCAGGGAAGGTAGAAAAACTGAAGAGACTCATTAAAACACACCTCACTTGCCTTATGATGGAAAGAACAAACATAAACAGACCTTCCCTGTTGCCTTAATGTATCTATGCATTAGTCCCAGAAAACCCCACTCCCTTAGCCCCTTTGAATTAATGTATGGCAGGCCATTCATCCTGGGAAACTTTCCATTACCTCCTCCTCCTTTTGTGGACTACTTCCCTACCTTGCCTCTAATAGAGTCTGGCTGCTGCAGATACTTGGTATCTATCTTACCTAAACCAACTACCCTCTTTAACGAGCACCCCCTCCAGCAAGGTGGCTGAGTAAATCTCAAAACCCTCAAGGCTAAGCTTATATCCCCATAATGGGATTGCCCCTTTTTTTAGTCTTCCTTACTTCTTCCCCAGCAGTCAGGTTAAAGAGCATCAACTCATGGATACATTTTTTTCAGACTTAAAATAGCACCAGAACAAGGTATGAAGCAAGACTGGAAATATACCCTTCTCTGCCCAATTGGCATTAGCTTATCCCAAGTCATAGAAGAGAAAGAAGTTAATCCTAATGAGTTCTAAGCTGTAAGTCATAAACTCACAGTTGTAAGTCAGTGTCATAAATACATCTTACAGACACAAGGAAGTTGTAAGTGAATCTCACAGCCTGAGTCTGAGTTGTAAACCAGTGATAAAGACCTCTTCTGTCTCTTCCAGGACAGCTATAGGATCTGATTTTCTGATTGCCAAAGATCTTTGGCATCTTCATCTCCCAGTAGATGTTATTAATTTATCATGACAGTATTGACTAGAATCATTTTCTTCCTCCCCTTAATACCCCCCATTAATCCTTTTAAAATTCCCTGATGTTATACCTCAGTATACTCAACACAATCATACACAAAACCTTCTAAAACAGTTTTCTTCACCCTTGTAGGTTTGCCTGTCTCTCTCCTCTGATACATACACTGCCATTCCAGCTCCAGGGCACTTCTAGAAATTATCTACTGCACATTTAAAGTACTGTAAATAGAAGAGAGTCTTCTCTGACCAAGTTGTCATGTTTCTGGGGAATTATCCCATCACTGTATCCAAAGGACAGATTAATCTGTTCCAAACCTTTTCAGAAAACATCCTCTCACTTCCTTACATACCAACTCCCATCCCTGGAGCTGAAACACCCACAATAAAACTTCTCATTCCAGCCTCCCTTTTTATGACTTGCACTGGCCCTGGGCCTTTCCTGGACACTTTACCCCCCAAACTCTGAAACTATACCACCAACATGTTTCTTCCCAATACAGTTCAATCCCGACAAGTCAATTATTCTCTGTCAACTCATGCTAATGAATTGTGTTTTTTTGTTTTTGTTTTTTTGTGAAGACAGAGTCGCACTATATTGCCCTCAGGTAGAGTGCCAGAGCAACCTCTAACTCTTGGGCTTACAGGATTCTCTTGCCTCAGCCTCCCAAGCAGCTGGGACTACAGGTGCCTGCCACAACGCCCGGCTATTTTTTGTTGCAGTTTGGCCGGGGCTGGGTTTGAACCTGCCACCCTACTCACTGAGCCACAGGCGCCGCCCTAATGAATTGTTTTTACTCAGTTTCTTCTCAGAATCCATTAACATCACAATGTTCCCCCTCTTCCTTGCCTTATATAAGTCTCAAATCCTTCCCCTGGTTATATACTCTTGGCTGTCTTCTACAGACCAATAGGCAGATCTCCCTTCCTATGGGGTGGGGATGTTGGAGGGTGGTGTAGATAACTTGCTGATTCTTTTTCAGTCTGGAGTAATGAACCCCTGGACAACATTGAGGAACTTACAATTTTCTCCACTTCTTTTTATTCCACTTTAGCTCATGTTTAACAGAAGAAGGTCTACTTTTCATTTGTGCAGACAAGGCATATTCTTGCCTATCCACCAACAGTACTAACAGATCTGTCTCTTCCTAGTAACATTTTCCCTCCTAATCAATCTCTTCTCATTACAATAACAACACATGTCAGGCCCAAAAGAGTCTCAATTCTAATCCCACTCCTTCTTGCCCTGGGGATAGCCACAGGGATCAGAAAAGGACTGAGATGTGTAGGCTCCTCTCTATGTTTCTTCCACGTATTATCATGAGACCTGCAAGAAGCCTGGAAGAAATATCTCAGACCCTTACAAACTACAAGATCGCTAAGCAGTCATAATCCTGGAAAAAAAAAAAAAAGATGACATTCTGATTGAAGAAAACAGAGGCTTTTGTTTTTTCCTTGAAGAATGCTACTTCGATGTTAACCAGCTTGGACTTCTCAGAAATGTGGCTAAGAAATTAGCAGAACAGGTTACCAACCACCAAGGACAAAAAGAAAATAGCTGGAAATCTTAATTTGACTCACAAAGTTATCTCTTCTGAGTCCTCCCTCATTTACCCCTTAATTCCTTTATAACTTTGTGTCTCCCTAGCTCTGCTCCTTATACAAACTGCAATCAAGTTTATTCACAACACAGTTTATAGCTTTACCCCCCAACACTGTGTCAAACAAGTTCTTCTTCTAACAGACACTCATTCAAGAAAATACCCAAATCTTTCCAACCCCAATAACTCCCCTTCATACACCTAAACATTCCATGCCTCTCTCCAGCAGGAAGTAGTTTTTAGAAAATACCATACCCTCATTTCTTAAATAAATATTGGGCAGTTGAAGGAAAGAAATCCTCAAGGCCCTAACAAAAGTACAGCTATTTGGAAGACAGGTAGAGAAAGAAAGTGGAACAGGTAGAGAAAGAAAGCAGAAGTTTTATACAAGCAAATTCAAAGCAAAGAGCCCACTGACCTCTTGTTCTAAATAATAATCAGCACACCTAGGTGACCTGTTACAACATTCCAATTCAAAAGTTGATCTCTTAAATCAGTCCACTTAAACTACTCGAGATGGGCATCTTTAGGGTGGGGAGCTAAATTAACAAAACAGAAAAAATGGGAGACAGGGTATGAAGGTCAGGCATGACCTAAACCAGCCAGACCAGCTGTTATGTCTGGCCCAGCTTGCCTGATTCCATATTCTTCTCACTACATGTGCTTTAATCATGAGGCATTAAAACAGATAAAATAATCATATCTAATGATGAAGCAGCTTATTTCTCATCTATTTCTTTGTGTTGACAGGGCAAATGGCCAGTGGATCAATATAAAAAAGAAAAGAAAGGGAAGGGAGGGCAAGGGAAGGGAAGGGGAGGGGAGGGAAGGGAAGGGAAGGGAAGGGAAGGGAAGGGAAGGAAAGGGAAAAGAAAAGAAAGAAGAGGAGAGGAGAGGGGGAAACTGGAGGGGAGGTAAGAGGAGGGGAGGGATGGAAGGGAAGGAAATAGAGGAGAGGAGAGGAGAGGAGAGAGAAGGAGAGGAGAGGAGAGAGGAGGAGAGGAGAGGAGAAGAGAGGAGAAGAGAAGAGAAGAGAAGAGAAGAGAAGAGAAGAGAAGAGAAGAGAAGAGAAGAGAAGAGAAGAGAAGAGAAGAGAAGAGAAGAGAAGAGAAGAGAAGAGAAGAGAAAAGAAGAGAAGAGAACATTTGCATTCTTTAAATCTTTGCAAAGCATGCACTGGCATACCATAAACTTCTGCCAGATAGAACTAGTCTAGCATCCAAACAAGTGCTCAACATAGGTAGCCCAGGCAGAAGTCCCCAGACTTTTTAAACAGAGGCCAGTTCACTGTCCCTCATACCATTGGAGGGCCAGACTATAGTTTAAAAAACAAAACAAACAAAAAAAAACTATGAACAAATTCCTATGCACACTACACATATATTATTTTGAAGTAAAAAACAAAATGGGAACTAATACAATCACACAGCCTCATGTGGCCTGCAAGCCATAGTTTGAGACCCCTGCATGGCATTGTACTATCACTCTTAACTATGGCTCTACTTGCTTTTGTGTGATATTTAGAGCACTGAGTTACTGTGAGGCAACTGTGCAGAGAGGAGAGATCAGACATGCCTATGCTCTGTTTCTTTTAAAATTATTCCCTGTAACAACAAAATAAAATTTTAGTAAGCCTAAGGCCATATAAAAAAAAGGTAAAACAACATCTTTAGCTCATCAATTTACTTAACAGATCACGTGAGGCTCAGTTTACCTCTGTTACATATTTGATGGCTTATCTCTGATTAACAGATTTCCTTATATAAACTTAAAATATTTCGAGCCATTATTAAAAGCCTTATTTCTTTAATTAGTTAAAACCATAGAATCTTTAAACCTATCTATAATTGTAAATCCCCTACTTCAAGATATTCTGCTCTTTGGGACCAGAACAATGTATGCCTTCCAAATATTGATTTATGACTTTCATGGAATTTGTATAGGCCCAAAGTGTATAAAACCAAACTGTGACCCAAACACAGTCAGTCCACTCACTCTGGGCTTCTTGAGTGTGGCTGTCTGAGCCATGGTCACACACACTAGGCTCAGAATAAACCTCTCTAAATTACTTTAAGAGTGTGAGATGCTGGGATGCTGAGGCAGGTGGATTGTTTGAGCTCAGGAGAAAGAGTGAACCGCTATCTCTAAAAATAGATGAGCATTGTGGGAGATAGCCTATACTTCCATTTACTTGGGATGTTGGACACGAGGATTTTTTGAAACCAAGAGTTTGAGGTTTCTGTGAGCTATGATGCCATAGCACACTATGGAGTGTGTCAGAGTGAGACAATCTCCTGCTCCCCCTCCAAAAAAAAGTGGGGTTTTTTGTTTGTTTGGTTTTGTTTTTTTTTGCCCTAATGGAAGTGTGAATAGTATTGAGAAGAAGAAGATTATGGAGGAAAGGACACCAGTGTCTGGCTGCAGGGAGATCAGCCGAATTTGGGCAGGTCAAGACTGATCCGTGTCATTGGTGTGAACCCAAGCATTGATGATGTTCTTTTATAGAAGTGGTTCTCAACCTTCTTAATGCCACAAAGTTGTAATACAGTCCAAAGTGGTAGCAACCCTCAGGTTGAGAACTGTTTTATGGGAACATTCAGTGGAACTCCATGACAGGATCTTCATCAGCCTTATGCTGGCAGAACCATGCAATGATGTAGGCATATGGTGTGAACTAATGGTCCTGCCCCATGGTGCTATATGCAAGATTTTCTGGAATGGAGATTAAACAACTTCTCTCCATTGACAGCTTCCCCCTGGAACTTCTGGCCTTGTCATATAGAAAAGGAGTGACACTTCAATGTAAATTGAGTCTATTTGGGTTCTATTATTGTCCATAACTGGTAGTAATGATGAATGAAGCTGGGTCTATGCTACTCACAAATTGGCTTTTTTTCTTTTTCTGGAGCTTCATATGGCCTCATTAAGATTTGATCTATTTAGAAATGGCAGCAACACAGCCCAGTATCTAAACTGACATTTTAGGCCAGGTAGTATGGCTCACACTTGTAATGTCAACCCTCTGGAGTCCTAGGTGGGTAGATCTCCTGAGTTCAGGAAAGAGCAAGAAAGATCAAAGTCCCATCTCTACCAAATATAGGAAAACTAATCAGGTGTCATGACAGGTACCTGTAGTTCCAGCTATTTGGGAGGCCAAGGCAGGTGGATAACTTGAACCCAAGAGTTTGAGGTTGCTGTAAGTCATGACATCACAGCATTTTATCCAGGGCACAGAGTTAGACTCTGTCTCTAAAAAAAAAAAAAAAAGAGAGAGAGAGAGAGAAAGAAATGAAAAAGAGTAAAACATGGACATTTTACTTATAAAAATAAGGGTTGTAGGACTTAAATGATCTGAGTCCTCCATTACCCTGGAAGACTAAGTGATTCTACTTTATCTGGAGAATCATAAGCTGGAGTACATACATAAGTTTTTCCTCTGCACAAGTCAAATGTTATTTATTACCTTTCACTGGACTTCTGTCAAAGTCCCTGATCAAATTAAAAAAAATAAATAAATAAGAGTTTCTCCTCATTCTTTATTAATTTAATCATTATGGCATACTATCGAGTTTCCAAACTTACAAAATAGGAGGCTGTTTCTTGCTCAGAAATGGAGAGAAACATGCTTGGACCTATTTATCTATGGGCCATCTGTGCCTGGAACTTCTGTGACAAACCAAGCAGTGAAAGGTAAAGTAAAATGCTAAGAGGATGCAGGTTCAGACTACCACAAACTCAGTGGCTGAAAACAACTTAAATATATTCTCTCATAGCCTTGCAATACAGAAAATTCAGGCTTCTGTTCCCTTTAGAGGTGAGAGCAGTATCTATTCTGCTGCTTCAACTTCTAGTGTTGCTAACATTCCTTGATTGGTATCTGCATACTCGAACCTCAGGTTTTGTCTTTTCTTTGCATTGACAGGGCAAATGGCCAGTGGATCAATATAAAAAAGAAAAGGAAGGGAAAGGAAGGAAAGGGAAAATAAAAAAGAAAGAAGAGAAGAGGATATCCTGAAGAGCTGGTTTACTTATGGCAAATTTCTTCAGCATATGAATGTCATTAAAGTATTTAATTTCTCCATCATAAATGAAACTCAGTTTAGCTGGAAATAAGATCCTGGGTTGAAAGTTATTTTGCTTTAGGAGATTAAAAGTCGATGACCACCCTTTTCTGGCTTGAAAAGTTTCAGCAGAGAGATCTGCAGTTGTTCTAACATGCTTCCCTTTGTATGTAATGGCTTTATTTCGCCTGGTAGCTTTGAGGATTTGCTCCTTCATATTAACTTTAGTGAAGCTAACTATGATATGCCTGGGGGATGACTTATTGGGGTTGAATTGTGCTGGGGTTCTGAAGCTGTCTGCTATGTGAATTTCACAATCGGTAGGCATGTCGGGAAAATTCTTTCATAATTTCATGCCGAAGGGCTTTTGTGCCCAGCAAGGCAACTTCATCAATTTCAGGAATACCAATTATTGGTATATTGCCCTTCTACAAATTATCCCAGAGCTCTGAGAGAATGATCCGTTTTTGCTCTCCATTTCTATACCTCCTTGAGAGTTTGGGAGTGTTCAAAGGCTTTATCTTCAATGTCAGAAATCCTTTCTTCTGCTTGGTCCACTCTGTTGCTGAGGGATTCTACTGTATTTTTCAGATCTATGAGGGTTGCTTCAATGTGTCTAAGTCTTTGGTGGTTTTGTCTTTAAATTCGTTAAATTCTTGAGACAACTTTTGAATTTCTCCTTGAATTCCTAATTCCACTTTATTAATCTTGTCTGCCATCCAAATTCTGAATTGGATTTCTGATATCTCAGCTAGTTGTTTATGAATGGGCTCTTCAATTACATCTGCCATATCTTTCCTTGGTGGGTGAGAGTTGATTTATTCTGGTTATTCATGTTACCAGAGTTTTTCTGATGATTCCACCCCATGGTTGTTTTACTCCCTTTGGTTTTTCCCTTGGGGCTTTGTTGAGGGCCTGTACATTGTTGTGGCCTGAGAACCTGGGGCCCTGTTTGGTGTGGTGGGGCTAAGTGATACTGTCTTATATTCAGCTGGATTCTGTTCAACCCTAGTGAAACATTTATTCTGGGTTGGAGTCTCAGATGTGGAGAGAAACCAGCAATTAAGTCACCCTGCCCGCCCACCTTTGGCACCAATTGGAAAAGGAAAATCAAACCTTCCTACAACCGCACACCCAGATCATCAACTGAAAAGTCCTCAGTCGATTAGTTCAGTTCAAAAGATCCAAATTATTTGTCTCAGTTGGCACCTATCTCAGGTGAGAAAGTTCAAGAGGTCTCTGGGAACTGGATCACAAGTGTCTGGTGACTACTCTGCTTTGGCTTACTCCAGTGCAATGTGGAGTCAGGAGAAGACACCCACCAAATAGATCAGTCAGGAAAAGTTGATGCCTCCTTCCCCATATTTCCCAGTCACTGATATCTCTGTAGATGTCTGACCCAGTTGCCTGTAGTGAACAGATAATCTAGGGGTTTGCACCTGCCTCAATAGCAAGGAAATCTATGAGGCCTCGGCACTCTGATGCTATCTAGTAGGAGGAGGTGAGGCCTGACATCCTTGGGTGCTTGATGAAGGTAGGGGGTGTTCACTCAGGTTTAGCCCCTCTCCTTATTGATGCTACTGACAGAACAGAACAGAACAGAACAGCTTTGTGGGTTTCTGTCTCAGTTCCTCCTAAAAACGTCTGCAGAAGAGAAGCACCAAATCCTACACAAAAGAAGTAAACTCGCTCAGAAACTTCGGACCGAACTCCAACATCCACACTGGTGAAAGTATTAAAAATGTAAACTGTACGTTTGTAAAACTCAATACCCAAAATTTTACCAGACTTATCAATACTCTCCATTAATGTAAACGGCTTAAACTATCCTCTAAAGAGGCATAGGTTTGATGAATGGATACAAAACTCAGGCCAGATATTTGCTGCATACAAGAGTGACAAATTAACTTAAAAGACAAATACAGAAAAAGGGTGAAAGAATGGTCATCCATATTTCAAGCAAATGGTAATCAAAAAAAAAGCAGGTGTCACAATTTCATTTGCAGATACAATAGGCTTTAAACCAACAAAAGTAAGGAAGGACAAGAATGGTCACTTCATATTTGTTAAGGATAATACTCAATATGATGAGATTTCAATTATTAATATCTATACAACCAACAAGAATGCACCTCAGTTTATAAGAGAAACTCTAACTGACATGAGGAACTTGATTTCCTCCAGCTGCAAAATAGTTGGAGATATCAACACTCCTTTGGCAGTGTTGGATAGATCTTCCAACAAGAAGCTGACCAATGACTCCTTAGATTAAAATCTAACCATGGGAGCACCCCAAGATGGCGGACTGAAGCCAGCTTTCAACAAAGGCTCCCGTCCAGAAGGAGAGTTAAGGGACAGGAATTTAGTAAGTATCCTGGTGGACTTGAGCCTCACCAAGAGAGAAGGCTGAAGAACGCATATCAACACCGCTGAGGCAAGTTGTGATCACAAGGACGCAAACAAAAGGTACAAAATCCACCACCAAGCGGACGGGAGTCCCCCTCCCCCATGAGACCGGCTCAAGAGCCCCACAATTGAACAAGCAGGCAGAAATTAAAGGCCCTCCCACTACACTCCAGGGAGAGACCTTCTAAAAACTGGACCTACCTCCCCTACTGGGGTGCCGTGGCGTTCTCCTGCCGGACATAGGGCTGAATAAAACTTTGGGAATCCTTTGCCGGCAACCCTGAATCCGCGGCACTCCCCTCCCGCCCACTGAGGTCTGGAGGCCTGTCCCCCAGGACTTCAGATCCTTGGGTGATTTCTCAAGGGGAGTGGACAGTCCCCGAGTTGCGACTGGTCAGCATTGACTCTGAGGCGCGCAAGTGAGGAGAGGGCACCGGGCTGAGGGGGAGTCACGCCTTGCGGCACTTCCCTGCGGTGCAGTGCAGCAACCCTCCCCGGGCATACGGGGCCCAAGACTGAATAAGACTCTGGCCTCCCCGGTGAGAGCTGAGAACCCCTACTCTCACTCGGGGTAGGACGGCCTATCCCCCAGGAGTTCGGCTCCTTGGGTGATTTCTCGAGGGGAGTGCACAGTGCCTGAGCTGCGTCAGGTCGGTGCCAACTCTGGGACACGTGAGCGAGGAGAGGGTATTCTGCTGAGGGGAAATCAAGCCTTGGGGGCACGTCCCTGCGGTGCAGTGCAGCAACCCTCCCCGGGCATACGGGGCCCAAGACTGAATAAGACTCTGGCCTCCCCGGTGAGAGCTGAGAACCCCTACTCTCACTCGGGGTAGGACGGCCTATCCCCCAGGAGTTCGGCTCCTTGGGTGATTTCTCGAGGGGAGTGCACAGTTCCTGAGCTGCGTCAGGTCAGTGCCGACTCTGGGACACGTGAGCGAGGAGAGGGCATTCTGCTGAGGGGAAATCAAGCCTTGGGGGCACGTCCCTGCGGTGCAGTGCAGGAGCCCTCCCCGGACCGTAGCATTGCGTAAAATTGAATGAAACTCTAGCTTCCCTCCCCCACTCCCAATCGGGGTCTGGGGGCCCATCCCCCAAGAGTTCTGATTCTTGGGGGATATCTTAAGGGGTGTGGACCCAGCACAAACTGCGGCCGCTCAGTGCTGACTCTGGGGCGTGGGACAGAGGAGAAAAGGGTCGCCTGAGTGCCCACACCAGAGCAGCAGTTCCCTGGAGGTAGATCAACAGCCGTTTTTTCTTTAACGGCAGAACGATCAATTCTGGATATTCTGAGGCCACAACCCCTGTCTTCCTGGGCAACCAGAGGAGGCCACCGGTGACACGGCTCACAAACCCGGGAAGCTTACAGGGCGGGACCGACCCAGAGAGGTGTTCAGACGCAATTCTCCAGCAGCAAAGACGTTTGAACTCAAAACAGCCCGTCTTCTGTAGGCGACAAGAGGAACAGAGACAGAACCTCACAAAGTTGTCTGTTCTGTTCTGCTCTGTTAGCAGCATCCATCAGGGACGGGGCTAAGCCTGAGTGAACACCTCCTTCCCATCACCTGCATCAAACACTCAAAGATGTCAGGCCCCATCTCCTCCTGCTAGATAGCGGCAGTCTGCGGGGGCCGGGCAGACTTCCTTGTGATTCGGGCAGCTGCAAACCCCTGGAGTGTCTGTTCACTGCAGGCAACTGCGTTAGCCATCTGCAGAGATACAAGTGACTGGGTCCGACGGAGGGGCAAAGTGGGGAAGGAGACGTCAACTTTCCCAGAGTGCTCTGTTTGCTGGGTGGCTCCTCCTGACTCCACGCTGCACTGGGGTGAGCCGTGTCAGAGGAGTCACCAGGCCCATGTGATCCAGTTCCCAGAGACCTCTTGAACCCTTCCACCCGAGACGAGTGCCGATTGAGACAGTTGATTCGGACCTTTTGAACTGGGCTAATAGACTGAGAACTTTTCAGGCGGTGCCCTGGGTGTGCGATTGTAGGAAGGTTTGATTCTCCTTTTCCAACTGGGGCCAGACGTGGGCAGGCGGGGCGACTTAATTGCTGATTTTTCCACACAGCTGAGACTTCAAGCCAGAGTACAAGTTGCAATAGGATCGACAGAAACCAGCTGAAAACAAGACAGAACCACTTTGTTCCACCACACGAGACAGGGTCCCAGTTTCTCAGGCCACAACACTGTACGGGCCCTCGATAAAACCCCAGGGGAAAAACCAAAGGGAGTAAACCATGGGGCGGAATCAGCGGAAAAACTCTGGTAACATGAATAACCAGAATAGATCAACCCCCCCCCAAGAAAAGGTACGGCAGATGTGATTGAAGATCCCATTCATAAACAACTGGCTGAGATGTTAGAAGTCGAATTCAGAATTTGGTTTGCAGACAAGATTAATAAAATGGAATTAGGAATTCGAGGAGAAATTCAAAAATTGTCTGAAGAATTTAACGAACTTAAAGACAAAACCACCAAAGACTTAGACACACTGAAACAAAACTTACAGCCCTCGAAGATATGAAAAATACAGTAGAATCCCTCAGGAACAGAATGGAGCAAGCAGAAGAAAGGATTTCTGACATTGAAGATAATGTCTTCGAAAGCTCCAAATCTCTCAAAGAGGAAGAGACATGGAGAGCAAAAACGGATCACTTACTCAGAGAACTCTCAGATAATTCGAAAAATAACAACATAAGGGTTATAGGAATTTCGGAGAATGATGAAGTGGCTGCCAAGGGCACAGAGGGCCTTCTACATGAAATTATGAAAGAAAATTTTCCAGACATGCCTAGAGAATCTGAAATTCAGATAGTAGACAGCTTCAGAACCCCAGCACGATTCAACCCCAATAAGCCATCTCCCAGACATATCATAAATGGCTTTACTAAAGTTAACATGAAAGAGAAGATTCTCAAAGCAGCCCGGCGAAAGAAAACTATAACGTACAAAGGTAAGAATATTAGAATAACTGCAGATCTCTCTGCTGAAACTTTTCAAGCAAGAAGAGGCTGGTCATCAACTTTTAATCTCCTAAAGCAAAAAAACTTTCAACCCAGGATCTTGTATCCAGCTAAACTGAGTTTCATCTATGATGGAGAAATTAAATACTTCAATGACATTCACATGTTGAAAAAATTTGCCATAAGTAAAGCAGCTCTTCAGGATATTCTCAGACCTATCCTCCACAATGACCAACCCAATCCTATACCACAAAAGTAAACTCACTCAGAAACTTCGGATCAAATTCCAACTTCCACACTGGCGAAAGGTTTAAAAATGTCCACTGGACCTTTGAAAAACTCGATACCCAAAATTACACCAGGCTTATCAATACTCTCCATCAATGTGAATGGCTTAAACTGTCCTCTAAAGAGTCATAGGTTAGCTGACTGGATACAAAAACTCAAGCCAGATATTTGTTGCATACAAGAGTCACATCTCAACTTAAAAGACAAATACAGAGTCAGGGTGAAAGGATGGTCATCCATATTTCAGGCAAACGGTAATCAGAAAAAAGCAGGTGTTGCAATTTTATTTGCAGATACAGTAGGCTTTAAACCATCAAAAGTAAGGAAGGACAAGAATGGTCACTTCATATTTGTTAAGTGTAATACTCAATATGACCAGATCTCAATTGTTAATATCTATGCACCCAACCAGAATGAACCTCAATTTATAAGAGAAACTCTAACAGACATGAGTAAATTGATTTCCTCCAAGTCCATAATCGTTGGAGATTTCAACAGTCCCTTGGCAGTGTTGGATCGATCCTCCAGAAAGAAGCTGAGCAAAGAATCCTTAGATTTAAACCTAACCATCCAATATTTAGATTTAGCAGACATCTACAGAACTTTTCATCCCAACAAAACTGAATACACATACTTTTCATCAGCCCACGGAACTTACTCCAAAATGGATCACATTTTAGGTTACAAGTTTAAGCTCAGTAAATTTAAAGGAATAGAAATTATTACATGCATCTTCTCGGACCATCATGGAATAAAACTTGAATTGAGTAAGAACAGGAATCTGCATACCCATACAAAATCATGGAAGTTAAATAACCTTACGCTGAATGATAGCTGGGTCAGAGATGAGATTAAGAAAGAAATCACCAATTTTTTGGAACAAAACGACAATGAAGACACAAACTTTCAGAACCTCTGGGACACTGCAAAGGCAGTTCTAAGAGGGAAATTTATAGCTCTGCAAGCCTTCCTCAAGAGAACGGAAGGAGAGAAAGTTAACAACTTAATGGGGCATCTCAAGCAACTGGAAAAGGAAGAACATTCCAACACTAAACCCAGTAGAAGGAAAGAAATAACCAAAATTAGAGCAGAATTAAATGAAATTGAAAACAAAAGAATAATACAACAGATCAATAAATCAAAAAGCTGCTTTTAGAAAAGGTCAATAAAATAGATAAACCTCTGGCCAACCTAATCAGGAAAAAAAGAGTAAAATCTCTAATATCTTCAATCAGAAACAACAAAGACGAAATAACCACAGACTCATCAGAAATCCAAAAAATCCTTAATGAATATTACAAGAAACTTTATTCTCAGAAATATGAAAATCTGAAGGAAATAGACCGATACTTGGAAGCACGCCACCTTCCAAGACTTAACCAGAATCAAGTGGAAATGTTGAACAGACCCATATCAAGTTCAGAAATAGCATCAACTATACCAAACCTCCCTAAAAAGAAAAGCCCGGGACCAGATGGTTTCACGTCAGAATTCTACCAAACCTTTAAAGAGGAATTAGTACCTATATTACTCAACCTGTTCCAAAATGTAGAAAAAGAAGGAAGACTACCCAACACGTTCCATGAAGCAAACATCACCCTAATCCCCAAACCAGGAAAAGACCCAACAAGAAAAGATATAGACCAATATCACTAATGAATATAGATGCAAAAATATTCAACAAGGTCCTAACAAACAGAATCCAGCAACACATCAAACAATTATACATCATGAGCAAGTTGGTTTTATCCCAGGGTCTCAAGGCTGGTTCAATATACATAAATCTATAAATGTAATTCAGCACATAAACAAATTAAAAAACAAAGACCATATGATTCTCTCAATTGATGCAGAAAAAGCTTTTGATAATATCCAGCATCCCTTCATAATCAGAACACTCAAGAAAATTGGTCTAGAAGGGACTATTCTTAAACTGATAGAGGCTATCTACAGCAAACCCACAGCCAATATCATATTGAATGGAGTTAAATTGGAATCATTTCCACTCAGATCAGGAACCAGACAAGGCTGCCCATTGTCTCCATTGCTTTTCAACATTGTAATGGAAGTTTTAGCCACCGCAATTAGGGAAGAAAAGGCGATCAGGGGTATCCACATACGGTCAGAAGAGGTCAAACTTTCTCTCTTCGCAGATGATATGATTGTGTATCTGGAAAACACTAGGGACTCTACTACAAAAATCCTAGAAGTGATCAAGGAATACAACAGCATCTCAGGTTAGAAAATCAACATTCATAAATCAGTAGCCTTTATATACACCAACAACAGTCAAATTGAAAAGGCAGTTAAGGACTCTATCCCATTCACAGTAGTGCCAAAGAAGATGAAATATTTGGGAATTTACCTAACAAAAGACGTGAAAGATCTCTAAAAAGAGAACTATGAAACTCTAAGTAAAGAAATAGCTGAAAATGTTAACAAATGGAAAAACATACCATGCTCATGGCTAGGAAGAATCAACATTATCAAATATCCATACTACCCAAAGCAATATATAATTTCAACGCACTCCCTATTAAAGCTCCACTGTCATATTTTAAAGATCTTGAAAAAACATTACTTCGTTTTATATGGAATCAGAAAAAACCTCGAATAGCCAAGACATTACTCAGAAATAAAAACAAAACAGTTGGAATCACACTACCAGACCTCAGACTTTACTACAAATCAATAGTGATCAAAACAGCATGGTATTGGCACAAAAACAGAGAAGTAGATTCCTGGAATAGAATAGAGATCCAAGAGATGAATCCAGCTACTTACCGCTATTTGATTTTTGACAAGCCAATTAAAAACATTCAGTGGGGAAAAGATTCCCTATTTAACAAATAGTGCTGGGTGAACTGGCTGGCAACCTGCAGATGACTGAAATTGGACCCACACCTTTCACCATTAACTAAGATAGACTCTCATTGGATTAAATATTTAAACTTAAGACATGAAACTCTAAAAATACTAGAGGAGAATGCAGGGAAAACCCTTGAAGAAATTGGTCTGGGTGAGTATTTCATGAGGAGAACCCCCCGGGCAATTGAAGCAGCTTCAAAAATACACTACTGGGACTTGATCAAACTAAAAACTTCTGCACAGCTAAGAACACAGTAAGCAGAGCAAGCAGACAGCCCTCAGAATGGGAGAAGATATTTGCAGAGTATATCTCTGACAAAGGTTTAATAACCAGAATCCACAGAGAACTCTAACGCATCAGCAAGAAAAAAACAAGGGATCCCATCGCAGGCTGGGCAAGGGATTTGAAGAGAAACTTTTCCGAAGAAGACAGGCGCACGGCCTTCAGACATATGAAAAAATGCTCATCATCTTTAATCATCAGAGAAATGCAAATCAAAACTACTTTGAGATATCATCTAACTCCAAAGAGACTAGCCTATATCACAAAATCTCAAGACCAGAGATGTTGGCTTGGATGCGGAGAAAAGGGAACACTTCTGCACTGCTGGTGGGAATGCAAATTAATACATTCCTTTTGGAAAGATATATGGAGAACACTCAGAGATCTAAAAATAGATCTGCCATTCAATCCTGTAATTCCTCTGCTGGGCATATACCCAGAAGACCAAAAATCACAACATAACAAAGATATTTGTACCAGAATGTTTATTGCAGCCCAATTCGTAATAGCTAAGTCATGGAAAAAGCCCAAGTGCCCATCGATCCACGAATGGATTAATAAATTGTGGTATATGTATACCATGGAATACTATGCAGCCTTAAAGAAAGATGGAGACTTTACCTCTTTCATGTTTATATGGATGGAGCTGGAACATATTCTTCTTAGTAAAGTATCCCAAGAATGGAAGAAAAAATACCCAATGTACACAGCCCTACTATGAAATCAATTTGGGACTCTCACATGAAAGCTATAACCCAGCTACAACTTAACAATAGGGGGAAGTGGGAAAGGGGGGGTTGGTAGAGGGAGGGGAATCAGTGGGATCACACCTGTGGTGCATATTACAGGGGTATTTACAAAACTTTGTAAATGTAGAATGTAAATGTTTTGGCACAGTAACTGAGATAACGCCGGAAAGGCTATGTTAACCACTGTGATAAAAATGTGTCAAATGGTTTATGAAGTGAGTGTATGATGCCCCATAATCATATCATTGTATACAGTTATGATTTAATAAAAAAATTAAAAAAAATTTAAAAAAAAAGAAAAGAAAATTATAGACCAATATCACTAATGAATATAGATGCAAAAATATTCAACAAGATCCTAACAAACAGAATCCAGCAACACATCAAACAAATTATACATCACAACCAAGTCTGTTTTATACTAGGGTCTCAAGGCTGGTTTAATATACGTAAATCCATGAATGTAATTCAGCACATAAACAATTAAAAAAAAAAGACCATCTGATTCTCTCAATTGATGCAGAAAAAGTTTTTGATAATATCCAGAATCCCTTCATGATCAGAACACCTAAGAAAATTGGTATAGAAGCAACAATTCTTAAACTGATAAGAGGCTATCTACATTAAACCCACAGCCAATATCATATTGAATGGAGTTAAATTGGAATCATTTACACTCAGATCAGGAACCAGACAAGGCTGCCCATTGTCTCCATTGCTTTTTAACATTGTAGTAGAAGTTTTAGCCACCACAATTAGGGAAGAAAAGGCAATCAAGTGTATCAATATAAGGTCAGGAGATCAAACTTTTACTCTTCACAGATGATATGATTGTGTGTCTGGAAAACACTAGGGACTCTACTACAAAACTCCTGGAAATGATCAAGGAATACAGCAGCATCTCAGGTTACAAAGTCAACATTCATAAATCGGAAGCCTTTATATATACTAACAATAGTCAAGTTAAAAAACAATTAAGGATCCATCCCATTCATAGTAGCGTCAAAAAAGAGGAAATATTTCGGAATAAATCTAACAAAAAATGTGAAAGATTTCTATAAAGACAATTATGAAACTATGAGAAAAGCAATAGCTGAAAATGTTAACAAATGGAAAAACATACCATGCTCATGGCTGGGAAGAATCAACATTGTTAAAAAGTCCATACTACCCAAAGCAATATATAATTTCCCTATTAAAACTCCACTGTCATACTTTAAACATCTTGAAGAAATAATTTTCCATTTTATATGGAATCAGAAAAAACCTGGAATATCCAAGACATTCCTTAGAAATAAAAACAAAGAGAGGTGGAGCATGATGGCATGCAGGACCTACATGTAGCCCACCTCTTTCAAACCATCAGGTGAGAGTAAACAGGGTCTGGACCTTCCCCATGTGTGGATTATTTGTGTGGATGGAGAGCTGGAGATTCTCAGTGAAGTGGCAGACTGCTATATATAAGGGGTAATTTAAAACCGCAGACTCTGTTGTAGAAATTCTTCCCTGCTTGGCCGTACCAGCCATCAATCCCCTCCCTTACAGAGGGCAGCAGCTTGCAAATGCTGACAAAACCCAATTAACAAATATTTAAACCTGAACTGAGAGAGGCATCCAAAAAGAGAGCCACTTAAAACCATGGGGAACCGGGCAACCTGTTGGACAATTGAAGGTAAGGGATCCCACCCAGGAAACAGACATTTTGAACTACACAAAAGGACGGACACCTTCCCCCAGACAGCAGTGATTGTATAAGAGCCCAATGTTCCTGCTGAAGAAAGTTGGAGGGGAATGATGGTGGACAGGGCAGACATGTAGCCCACCTCTCCCAAGCCATCAGGTGAGAGGAAAGGCGGTCTGGACCTTCCCTGTGTGTGGATTATTGGAGTGGATGACACCTCAAGATGCCCAGCGAACTGGCAGATTGCTATATATGAGGGGTAATTTAAAATCACAGACTGTTGTAGAGATTCTTCCTTGATCGGCTGTGCCGGCCAGCAGACCCCTCCCCTATGGAGGTCAGCAGCTTGTAAATGCTGACAAAACCCAAAATTGACAAATAATTATTCTTGAAATGAGGGAGGCATCCAAAAGGAGAACCACTCAAAACCACGGGGAGCTGGGCAAACTGTTGGAAAATTGAAGGGAAGGGACCCTGACCGAGAAACAGACGTTTTGAACTACCCAAAAGGGTGGGCATATTTCCCCCAGGCGTTGGAGGGGGCTGGTGGTTTAGGCTGTGCGGTGAACTGGCAGGCGCTGATCCAAAAGAGAAACACTGAACCATAAAACCCAGAATAAGTCCCCCAAATGCTCCAACTACGGGAACCGGCTTGAAGCCGCAGAAAAGGCTATAGCTGCTAAAGCCAGAAAGTTACTGAAGCCGCAGACCTGGTTTTAGCTGCTAAAGCCGGGAACTTGGCTTCAGCCCTGGAAGCCAGCTACAGCAGATAAAACTGCAAGCCAGCCAATGACAGCGCAAAATCAGCACCACTCCCCCTACAGCCGCTGCAGTGGAAAAGTTTGAAGGAGAACCTAGGAACAGAGTGGAAAGACTTAAGAAGCGTAGACATCTGCACTGAGTGGGAAGGTCGGTCGTAAGTGCTGTCTGGAAAAGAACAGCTGAGGTTACACAATTCTTAGGGGACAAACTTTTACAGAAATTCCAAAATGGTGATCAGCCATGGAAGGTGGTTACCATGGTAACAGTATAAACTATAAATCACTATAAGCCTCAGAAACACTAAGAGCGCCACCTGGTGTACAGAAAGTATAATGCAGTATGAATATATTCCTGCAAAAGTTGATCTATACAGCAGACATATAGATATATATATAGGTATATTTCTACATGCAAGAATATTTTTGTAGTTGGTGCCATTTTTGTTGTTGTTTTTTTTTGTTTTTTTTGTTTGTTTGTTTTGTTTTTGTCTGTTTTTTCCTAACCATTTTCTTAGAGGAAATTTTGGTAATTTTTTATTATAAATTTTTATAGAGATATATTTTTCATTTCTATGTCTTCTAATTTTAATTTCTTCTTCTTATTTAACATTCCTATTAACACCACTTTTTTCTGTCTTTTTTCAATTATTCTAGGATTATCACTATTTTTTTTTTTTTTTTTTTTGTAGAGACAGAGTCTCACTTTGGCCCTCGGTACAGTGCCATGGTGTCACACAGCCCACAGCAACCTCCAACTCCTGGGCTTAAGCGATTCTCCTGCCTCAGCCTCCTGAGTAGCTGGGACCACAGGGGACCACCACAACGCCCAGCTATTTTTTGGTTGCAGTTCAGCCGGGGCTGGGTTTGAACCCGCCACCTTCGGTATATGGGGCCGGCGCCCTACCAACTGAGCCACAGGTGTCGCCCCCGATTACCACTATTTTTATTGTAGTTGTTCTTATGTTGCTGTTGTCGTGGCTATTAACTGTATGTCTATGTGTTTCTGTCTGTCTCTGTATCTGTGGGCCCATGTGCCTGGTAACCTTTGTATCTGTTTATTTGTTCATTTGATCTCAATGAGCTTGGTGTTACGACCTGCAACTCTGAGCTCCTAACACTCCCCTCCACTCTCACTCTGTGATCTGGAGACTTTCCCCCACAGGAGACCAAGATTCTTGGGTGAAAACTTGAGAGGTACAGACAGGACCTGGACTGCAGCAGGTCAGTGCTGACTCTATAACAAAGGAGCGAGAAGATGATGGTTGCTAAGAGGGAATTACACTGGAGCTGTGGTGTCCCGAGGTGGAGTGCAACAGCCATCTTCAACAATAACAAGGCCCACAACCAGATATCCTATAGCCACTCCTCATGTCTTCCTGGACAATCAGAAGACACTGGGCATCTTCTCAGATGGCAACCACCATGAAACACACCTGGGACTGAAACACAGGCTCCGGGAGTAAATGGTTTGCCTGAGGCAGCACTGACCTGGGTGGAACACAGGGACTAGAAAACACACCCGCAGAGACAGGAAACTCCCAGGTTGGGGCTGATCCAGAGGACCGCTTTACTCAGCTTAAGATGCACCTGGTCATCAGGGGATCACCAGCCTATAGACAAAGGAGGCAAAGAGGCTACAGCTGACAACTGATCGTGCTGTGAATACAAACCCGCAGGACTAAAGACAGGGCCTGAGGCACAGATGCTGGGAGCTCAAATCAGCCTCTCCTATGCAGAAGAATATAACAGGGTCAGAAACAAACTCTCACAGGGTTGTTCCATTCACCCATTAACATAAACTAAGGGTGGGGATGGAACTGAGTGAACACCTCCAGCCTCCATCAAGTGCCTGAGGTAGACAGGCCACACCACCCCCTGCTGGATAAAGGCAGAGAGTAGCGGCCTAGATGAGCAGACACAGACTACCCTGTGACTTTGGCAGGTGCAAACCCCTGGAGTATCTGCTTACTGCAAACAACTGAGTGGGCCACAGCCCTGTGGGGCTAGCAGTGACTAGGTGTGACAGAGCTGCAAGGTGGGGTAGGAGGCATCAATCTTCCCAGACTGATCTATTTACTGGGTGGCTCTCTCTGACTCAACGCAGCACTGGAGCAAGCCATATTAGAGCAGTCACCAGACCCCTGTGATGCAGTTCCCAGGGACCACTTGAACTCTCCCACCCAAGGCAGCTGCTGACTGAGACAATTGATTTTGACATTTTGAACTCAGCCACTCACCTGGGGACTATCCAGGTGATGCCCTGGGTGTGTGGTAGTAGGAAGGTTTGATTTTCCTTTTCCATTTGTTGCCTGTGGTGGGTGGGGTGACTTAATTGCTGGTATTTCTCCACAGCTGAGACTTCAACCCAGAGTAACTGTTTCACTAGGGTCAAATAGAAACCAGCTGAAAACAAGACAGAACCACTTAGACCCTCCACACCAAACAGGGCCCCAGTTTCTCAGGCCAGAGCACTGTACAGGTACTTGACAAAACACCAGGGGAGTAATCAAAGGGAGTAAAATAACCATGGGGCGCAATCAGTGGAAAAACTCTGGTAACATGAATACCCAGACTAGATCAACCCCCCCCCCAAGGAAAGATACGGCAGATGTAATTGAAGATCCCATTCACGAACAACTGGCTGAGATGTCAGAAACTGAATTTAGAATTTGGATGGCTAACAAGAGTAACAAAATTGAACTAGGAATTCGTGGACAAATTCAAAAGCAGTCTCAAGAATTTAACGAATTTAAAGACAAAACCACCAAAGACTTAGACACACTGAACCAAGAATTTGCAGCTCTCAAAGATATGAAAAATACAGTAGAATCCCGTAGCAACAGAATGGACCAAGCAGAAGAAAGGATCTCCGACATTGAAGATAAAGCCTTTGAACGCTCCCAAACTCTCAAAAAACAAGAGAAATGGAGAGCAAAAATAGATCACTCCTCAGAAAGCTCTGGGATAACTCGAAGAAGGCAAATATCTGACTCATAGGAATCCTGAAACAGATGAAGTGGCCTCACTGGGCGCAGAGGCCCTTCTGCATGAAATTATGAAAGAGAATTTTCCAGACATGCCTAGAGAACCTGAAATTCAGACAGCAGACAGCTTCAGAACCCCAGCACTACTGAACCCCAATAAGACATCCCCCAGGCATATCACAGTTAACTTCATTAAATTTAATATGAAGGAGAAAATTCTCAAAGCGGCCAGGTGAAAGAAAACTATTAACTTCAATGGGAAGAACATTAGAATGACTGCAGATCGCTTTGCTGAAACAAGCCAGAAGAGAGTGGTCATCAATGTTTAATCTCCTCAAGCAAAATAACTTTCAACCCCGGATCTTGTACCCAGCTAAACTGAGTTTCATTTATGATGAAGAAATTAAATATTTAATGACATTTACATGCTAAAGAAATTTGCCATAACCGGGTGGCGCCTGTGGCTCAGTGAGTAGGGCACCGGCCCCATAATGCCAAGGGTGGTGGGTTCAGACCCAGCCCTGGCCAAACTGCAACATAAAAATAGCCAGAGGTTGTGGCGTGCACCTGTAGTCCCAGCTTCTCCAGAAACTGAGGCATGGTAATCGAATAAGCCAAAGAGCTAGAGATTGCTGTTCGCCATGTGACGCCACAGCACTCTACCTGAGGGTGGTACAGTGAGACTCTGTCTCTACAAAAAAAAAAAAAAAAGCCACTTAAAAAAAAAAAGGAAATTTGCCATATCCAAACCAGCTCTTCAGCATATTCTCAGACATTCCTCCATAATAAACAACCTAATCCTCTACTACAAAAGTAAACTCACTCAGAAACTTCAGATCAAAGTCCAACTTCCAGAATGGCAAAAGGATTATAAATGCCCACTGGACTTTCGAAAAATTCAATACCCAAAATTTCACCAAACTTATCAATACTCTCCATTAATGTGAATGGCTTAAACTGCCCACTAAAGAGACATAGGTTGGCTGAATGGACACAAAAACTCAGGCCAGACATTTGTTGCATACAAGAGTCACATTTTAACTTCAAAGACAAATACAGACTCAGGGTGAAAAGATGGTCATCCATATTTCAGGCAAATGGTAACCAGAAAAAAACAGGTGTTGCAATTTTATTTGTGGATACAATAGGATTTAAACCAACAAAACTAAGGAAGGACAAAAATGGTCACTTCATATTTGTTAAGGGTAATACACAATATGATAAGATTTCAATTTTTAATATCTATGCACCCAAGCAGAATGAACTTCAATTTATAAAGAAACTCTAACACATGAGAGCAAATTGATTTCCTGCAGCTCCATAATAGTCGGAGATTTTAACACTCCCTTGGCAGTGATGGATTGATCCTACAAGAAAAAGATGACTAAAGAAATTTTCTATTTAAATCTAACCATCCAGCATTTAGATTTAGCAGACATCTACAGAAGATTTCATCATAACAAACTGAATACACATACCTCACATGAGCACATAGAACTTACTCCAAAATTGATCCACATCTTAGGCCACAAGTCTAACCTCAGTAAATATAAAGGAATAGAAGTTATTCCATTCATCTTCTCAGACCATCATGGAATAAAACTTGAGCTGAGTAATAACAGGAATCTGCATACTCATACAAAAACATGGAAGTTAAATAACTTTATGCTGAATGATAGTTGGGTCAGAGACGAGATCAAGAAGGAAATTGCCAAATTTTTGGAACAAAACAACAATGAAGTCACGAACTATCAGAACCTCTGGGACACCGCAAAGGCAGTTCTAGAGGGAAATTTTATAGCACGGCAAGCCTTCCTCAGGAGAATGAAAAGAGAGGAAGTAAGAAACTTAATGGGATATCTCAAGAGACTTGAAATGGAAGAACACTCCAACCCCAAATCTGGTAGAAGAAAAGAAATAACCAAAATCAGAGCAGAACTAAATGAAATTGAAAAAAAAAGAATAATAAACAGATCAATAAATTTAAAAAGCTGGTTTTTTAAAAAGGTCAACAAAATAGATAAACCTTTGGCCAACCTAATGAAGAAAAAAAGAGAAAATCTCTAATCTCATCAATCAGAAATAACAAAGACGAAATAACAACAGACTCCTCAGAAATCCAAAAAAATTTTAATGAATATTACAAGAAACTTTAGTCTCAGAAATACGAAAATCTGAAGCAAATTTACCATTACCTGGAAGCACGTCAACTTCCAAGACTGAACGAAAATCAAGTGAAAATGTTGAACAGGACCTTATCGAGTTCGTAAATAACATCAACGATACAAAATGTCCCCAAAAGAATAGCCCGGGACCAGGTGGTTTTACATCAACATTCTACCAAACTTTTAAAGAGGAATTAGTACCTATATTAATCAACCTGTTCCAAAAGGTAGAAAAGGAAGGAAGACTACCCAACACATTCTGTGAAGCAACATCACCATGATCCCCAAACCAGGAAAAGACCCAACAAGAAAAGAAAATTATAGACCAATATCACTAATGAATATAGATACAAAAATATTCAACAAGATTCTAACAAACCAAATCCAGCAACGTATCATACATCATGACCAAGTCGGTTTTATCCCAGAGTCTCAAGGCTGTTTCAATATACAGAAATCAATAAATGTAATTCAGCACATAAACAAATTAAAAAACAAAGACCATATGATTCTCTCAATCGATACAGAAAAAGCTTTTGATAACATCCGACATCCCTTCATGATCAGAACACTTAAGAAAATTGGTATAGAAGGGACATTTCTTAAAGTGATAGAGGACATCTACAGCAAACTGACAGCCAATATCATATTGAATGGAGTTAAATTGGAATCATTTCCACTCAAATCTGGAAGAAGACAAGGCTGCCCATTGTCTTCATTGTTCTTTAACATTGTAAAAGAAGTTTTAGCCACTGCAATTAGCGAAAAAAGGCGATCAAGGGTATCCACATAGGGTCAGAAAAGATCAAACTTTCGCTCTTTGCATACGATATTATTGTAGATCTGGAAAACACTAGCATCTACCAGCAGTAGAATGTTGGTTAAAAAATCAACATTCATAAATCAGTAACCTTTATATATACAAAAATACTCAAGTTGAAAAAACAATTAAGGACTCTATCCCATTCACAGTAGTGCCAAAGAAGATGAATTACTTTGGAACTTATCTAACAAAGAATGTGAAAGATCTTTATAAAGAGAACTATGAAACTCTAAGAAAAGGGTTAGCTGAGAATGTTAACAAATGAAAAAATACACCATGTTCATGGTTGGGAAGATTTAACATTATTAAAATGTCCATACTACCCAAAGCAATATGTAATTTCAAGGCAATCCCTATTAAAGCTCCACTGTCATACTTTAAAGATCTTGGAAAAACAATACTTCGTTTTATATGGAATCAGAAAAAACCTCGAATAGCCATGACAGTATTCAAAAATAAAAAAAGGGGAAATCACACTACCAGACCTCAGACTATACTACAAATCGATTTTGATCAAAACAGCATGGTATTGGCACAGAAACAGAGAAGTAGATGTCTGGAACAGAATAGATAACCAAGAGATGAATCCAGCTAATTACTGTTATCTAATCTTTAACAAACCAATTAAGAACATTTCATGGGGAAAAGATTCACTATTTAACAAATGGTGCTGGGTGAACTGGCTGGCAACCTGTAGAAGACTGAAACTGGACCCACAGCTCTCATCATTAACCAAGATAGAGTCTCACTGGATTAAAGATTTAAACCTAAGACATGAAACTATAAAAATACTAGAAGAGAGTTCAGGGAAAACCCTTGAAGAAATTGGTTTGGGCGAGTTTTTTATGAGAAGGACCCTCTGGACAATTGAAGCTATTTCAAAAATACACTATTGGGAATTGATCAAACTAAAATCTTCTGCACAGCCAAGAACACAGTAAGTAAAGCAAGCAAACAGCCCTCAGAATGGGAAAAGATATTTGCAGTTTATGCCTCCAACAAAGGTTTAATAACCAGAATCCACAGAGAACTCAAATGCATTAGCAAGAAAACAACAAGGGATCCCATCGCAGGCTGGGCAAGGGACTTGAGAGAAACTTCTCTGAAGAAGACAGGCGCACGACCTTCAGACATATGAACAAATGCTCATCATCTTTAATCATCAGAGAAATGCAGATCAAAACTACTTTGAGATATCATCTAACTCCAGCGAGACTAGCCTATATCACAAAATCCCAAGACCAGAGATGTTGCCGTGGATGTGGAGAAAAGAGAACACTTTTGCACTCCTGGTGGGAATGCAAATTAAAACATTCCTTTTGGAAGAGATTGAGGACACTTAGAGATCTAAAAATAGATCTGCCATTCAATCCTGTAATCCCTCTACTGGGCATATACCCAGAAGAACAAAAATCACATCATAATGAAGATATTTGTATCAGAAAATTAATTTCAGCCCTATTCATAATTGCTAACTCATGGAAAAAGGCCAAGGTCCCATTGATGCACGAATGGATTAAGAAATTGTGGCATATGTACACCATGGAATTTTATGCAGCCTTAAAAAAAGATGGAGACTTTACCTCTTTCATGTTTACATGGATGGAGCCGAAACATATTCTATTTAGTAAAGTGTCTCAAGAATGGATGAAAAAATACTTAATGTACTCACCCTTATTATGAAACTAATGTAGCACCTTCACATGAAAACTATAACCCAGTGACAACCTAAGAATAGGGAGAAGGGGGAAAGGGAGGGGAAAGAGGAGTTAGGTAGGTGGAGGGAGGTGGATTAAAGGGATTACACCTGCCGTGCATCTTACAAGGGTATATGTGAATCCTAGTAAATGTGGAATGTAAAGGTATTAGCAAAATAACTAAGAAAATGCCACAAAAGCTGTTAACTAGTGTGATGAAAATGTGTCAAACGGTCTATGAACCAAATGTATGGTGCCCCATGATCATACTAATGTACACAGCTATGATTTATTACAAAAGTAAATAAAGAAAAAAATAAATTTGGAGGGGGTTTGAGGTTCAGGCTGTGTTGCAAACTGGCTGTTCCCAATCAAAAAGGGAAACTATGAACAATAAAACTCAGAATAATGTCCTCAAGTGCTCTAGCAGCGTAAACCGGCTCCAGCCGTGCCAGCCAAGGTAACTGGCTCCAGCCATGGCAGTGAACTCATCAGCACCCTCCCCCACAGTTAATTGTAGTAGCCAGTTTGCAGGAGAACCTGGGAACAGAATGGAAAGACTTAAGAAGCATGGACATCTGCACTGAGTGGGAAGGTCGTTCTCAAATGCTTTCTGGAGCAGAACAGCTGAGGTTACAAAATACATAGGTGACAAACTTTTGCAGAAACTCCAAAATGCCAGTCAGTCAAGGAAGGTGGTTACCATAGTAACAGCATAAACTGTGAATCAGGTATAAGCCTGGGAACTGCACACAGCGCCACCTGGTGTCCAGAAAGCATATTGCAGTATGATTATATTCCTACGAAAGTTGATCAGTACATCATACATATAGATGTATATTTCTCCATACAAGAACAATATTTTTGTAGGTGGTGATTTCTTTTTTTGTTTGTTTTTTTCGTTTTTTTTTTCGTTTGTTTGTTCTGTTTTTTTCCTCACTATTTACTTGGAGGAGCTTTTGTTAATTTTTTATTATTACTTTTTAAATAGATATATTTTTTATTTCTTTCTTTTTTTTTTTTTTTGTTAAACAGAGTCTCACTTTATGGCCCTCGGTAGAGTGCCGTGGCCTAACAGCTCACAGCAACCTCCAACTCCTGGGCTTAAGCGATTCTCTTGCCTCAGCCTCCCGATTTATTTCTATTTTTTAAAATTTTAATTTCTCCTTTCTTCACTTTTAACTTTTCTACAAACACCACTTTTCTCTTTTTTTAAAGTATTTTATGACTATCACTATTTTTATTACAGTTGTTTTTATGTTGCTGTTGTCATGGGTGTTGTATGTATATCCATGTGTCTCCATCTGTTTCTGTATCTATGGGCTTGTGTGTCTGGTAGCCTTTGTATCTGTCCGTTCATTCATTTGCACTCAATGAGCTTGGTGTTACAACCTGCAACTATGAACTCCCAGCACTCCCCTCTATTCTTACTATGAGGTCTGGAGTACTGCCACCAGGAGTCCAGATTATGGGGTGATTGCTGAAGAGGTGTAGACAGGACCTGGACAACAGCTGGACAGTGCTCATTCTGCAACACATGAGTGAGGAGATGGCGGTAGGCTAAGAGGGAATCACACCGGAACAGCAGTGCCCCAAGGGGCAGAGTACCAGCCATCTTTAGCAATAAGAAGGCACACTCCGAGATATCCCGTAGCCACTCCTCCTATCTCCCTGGGCAAGCAGATGAGGCCGGCATCTTCTAAGATGGCAACCACAACAGATCAGACCTGAGACTGAAACACAGGCCCCAGTTGAACAGAAACCAGCTGAAAACAAGACAGAACCACTTAGCCCCACCACACTAAACAGGTCCCCAGTTTCTAAGGTCACAGCAATGTACAGGTCCTCAGGAAAGCTCCAGGAAAAAAATTGAAGGAAGTAAAACAATCATGGGGTGGAATCAGTGGAAAAACTCTGGTAACATGAATAACCAGAATAGATCAACCCCCCCAGGGAAAGATATGGCAGAGGTAATGGAACATCCCATTCACTAACAACTGGCTGAGATGTCAGAAATCGAAATCAGAATTTGGATTGCAGACAAGATTAATAAAGTGGAATTAGGAATTTGAGGAGAAATTAAAAAGTTGTCTCAAGAATTTAAAGAATTTAAAGACAAAACCACCAAAGACTTAGACACACTGAAGCAAGAATTTGCAGCCCTCAAAGATCTGACAAATACAGTAGAATCCCTCAGCAACAGAGAGGAGCAAGCAGAAGAAAGGATTTCTGACATAGAAGACAAAGACTTTGAATACTCCCAAACTCTCAAAGAGGAAGAGAAATGGAGAGCAAAAATGGGAAATTCTGTAAGAGAGCTCTGGGATAATTCGAGGAAGGACAATCTCCGAATCATTGGAATTTCTGAAACCAATGAACTGGCCTTGCTGGGCACAGAGGCCCTTCTGCATGAAATTATAAAAGAAATTTCCAACATTCCTATAGTTTCTGAAATACAGATAGCAGACAGCTTCAGAACGCCAGCATATCCCAGCCATACCATAATTAACTTCACTAAAATTAATACTAAGGAGAAAATTCTCAGAGCTGTCAGGCGAAAGAAAGCCATTACAAACAAAGAAAAGAATATTAGAATGACTGCTGATCTCTCTGCTGAAACTTTTCAAGAAAGAAGAGGGTGCTCATCAACCTTTAATCTCCTCAAGTAAAATAACTTTCAAACCAGGATCTTGTATCCAGCTAAACTGAGTTTCATTTATCATGGAGAAATTAAATACTTTAATGACATTCAGATGTTGAAGAAATTTGCCATAACCAAACCAGCTCTTCAGTATATTCTCAGACCTATCCTCCATAATGACCAACCCAATCCTATAGCACAAAATTAAACTTACTTAGAAACTTCTGATCCAACTCCAACTTTCACAGTGGAAAAAGGATAAACGTGTACACTGAACTTTTGAAAAACTCGATACCAAGCCTGGTCATTGGGGGATGGGGAGCTCTGTTACAGATTTTTTGCTGTGTGATTACCACAAGATTTACGATTTTTGGCCAGGGCTGGGTTTGGACCTGCCAACTCTGGCATATGGGGCCAGTGCCTGACACCTTTGAGCCACAGGAGCTGCCCACAGTTTTGAATATTTAAATATCACTCATAATCAGAGTAACAGCTTCCTTGAATCTGGGAACCATGAGTCTGGGGAGATAGGACTCCAGGCATCTCTGGCTGGTGGGATCTGCCTATCATCACCCCTGCGAGGATACAGGGAGTCAGCGAGAGACTTCTGGACCCCAAAAGGAGGAATAAATCAGTGGAAAACCGGCAAGTGGTCACATGTGTTCAATCCGTCTAAACCCGCCCGCAACTGTAAGTTCAGTAGCAGCGAGACTGCAAACCAGAAAGGCCTTACCTGTGAACTGTTTTGGTGTTTTTGGACTTGGCACTCAGTTGAAATGCCTTAGGGAGAGTCTGAGCGGGAGTGTGGAGAAATTTGGCCGTTGTCTAGGGCCCCAGTCTGAGCAGCGGAGCCAGACGGAGCTAATAGTGTTTGGCTCTAGGTCACAGGGAGCCATTGTGAGCGATCTGCCCAGGCAAGCTCCGCCCTCAGGGTCACAGAGCTAGAATTGGATGGGAGCTAGTAACCCAGAGACCAAGTAGACTAAGGGTGGGGTCTGACGGCCTTGAAGCCCTAACACTCAGGGGCAGAGTGAGACCAGCTTTGGCACACTGGGTAAGGGGATAGCCACTTCAGCAGTGATTCCAGCGACAAGCACTTTCCTGGGAATGCTTCTGCTCAGCAAGTCAACAAGTTCAAAGTGCCTTTTATGTGGGCTGAAGACATTTAGGGTGTCTACCTGCTGGGGTTGAGAAATCAGCACTCTCCAGTGGTATCAGAACTGTGATTAACATTTCATACCCCAGAAGACCATGTGTTCCCCAGACAATATTCAATAAAATATACACACTGCTTTGTTTTTGGTTGTGTGTGTTTTTTTTTTTTTTTTTTTGGTTTGGTTTTTTTTTTTTTGTTTATTTTGATGTTGTTTTGTTTTTTAAGTTTAACCTTTTCCATACAGATCATTTTTCTTTCTCAATAGTTTCTAGTTTAATTGTAATTTCCCATTGCTGCCTTTATCAATAATTAGAACTTCATTTTTGCTAGTGTTTCTACCACTATTATTTGGTTTTCCACACAATTTTATACCATAAAGATTTCTGTTTGCTTGTTTTGGTTTGATTTATAGCATTTTTGTCTTTCCTCTCTACTAGGTGGAGGTGGGGTACTGTGGCTGATAAGGTTAGCAAAGAGCTGCTGACTGCTGACCTCAAGGGAACCAAACAAATGGGCAATTCCTGAAGGTGCGTTTTTTTTAAGGTTGTGTCAAAGTACCCTACTGTACACCTATATTATCTATCTCCCTCTTTCTCTGTCTCTCTTCATATTGTCAATATTCCTTTTACCCACCCCCTCTCCTTTTTCTATTTTTCTTTTTTTTCTTATCATTCGGTCCTCCTTTCTATCATCATTTTTTTGCTCTTCAACCTTCTCACCTTTCTGGTCCTGTAACCACTAGTCCACAGGCACGAGAACTTAAAGAGCAAGAGGAAGTGAAAGGAAAATTAGGGCAAGGAAACAGATAAAAGAAATCACTCATGAGGAAGAATCAGCAGAAAACTCCAGCCAACATGAAGAACCAGTCCAGAACAACCCTGCCAAGGGACCATGAAGTAGCTACTGCGGATGATTTCACCTATAAAGAAATGTTAGGAATGACAGAAAGGGAATTTAGATTACACATGTGAAAACAATGAAAGAAATGATGGAAACAATGAAGGAAACTGCTAATAAAGTGGAAAATAACCAAAAGGAAATCCAAAAACAGAATCAAATAAGAGACGAACGATATGAAGAATATAAAAAGAATATACAAGAGCTGAAGGAACTGAAACAGTCAGTAACAGAACTCAAAGATGCAATGGAAAGTATCAGCAACAAGTTAGACCATGAAGAAGAAAGAATTTCAGAGGTAAAAGACAAGTACTAGAGATAACTCAGATACTAAAAGAGGCAAAAAAGAAGAGACAGAAAGAGGAACGTTCACTGTCAGAATTATGGGACTTTATGAAGCATTCCAACATACAAGTTATAGGAATTCCGGAAGGGGAAGAAGAATGCCCCAGAGGAATGAAGCCATACAAGAGAACATTATAAAAGAAAATTTCCCAAATACCACCAAAGATTCTGACACACTGCTTTCAGAGGGCTATCGGACCCCAGGTCTCCTCAACTCTAACCGAGCTTCTCCAAGACACATTGTGATGAACCTGTCCAAAGTCAAGACAAAAGAAAAGATTCTGCAAGCTGCCAGGAGTAAGCGCCAGTTGACCTACAGGGGCAAATCCATCAGAGTGACCACAGACTTCTCTAATGAAACTTTCCAAGCAAGAAGACAATGGTCATCTAACTTTAATCTACTTAAACACAACAATTTCCAGCACAGAGTTCTGTACCCTGCCAAGCTAAGCTTAAAAATGGACAGAGAAATCAAATCATTTACAGATATACAAACATTGAGGAAATTCGCCACAACATGACCAGCTCTACAGGAAATACTTCAACCTGTTCTGCACACTGACCACCACAATGGATCAGCAGCAAAGTAAGAACTCAGAAATTTAAGGACAGAACCTAACCTCCACACTGATGCAAAAGATAAAACTAAGCAATGGACTCTCACCAAATAAGATGAACAGAATACTACCACACTTATCAATTATCTCAAAAGATGTTAATGGCTTGAATTCCCCACTGAAAAGACATAGATTTGTTGACTGGATTAAAAAACAAGAGCCATCCATTTGCTCTCTGCAAGAAACACACCTGGCTTCAAAAGACAAATTATAGCTCTGAGTCAAGGGTTGGAAGACAATTTTTCAGGCAAATGGAATTCAGAAGAAAAGAGGCGTTGCAAACTTATTTTCAGATACATATGGATTTAAAGCAACTAAAGTCAAAAAAGACAAAGATGGTCACTTTATATTGGATAAGGGAAAAATACAACAAGAAGACGTTTCAATTCGAAATATCTGTGCACCCAATTTAAATGCTCCCAGATTCTTGAAACAGACCTCACTCTGTCTGAGCAATATGATATCTGATAATACCATAATAACAGGGGACTTTAACACTCCTCTTACATAGTTGGACAGATACAATAAACAGAAATTGAACAAAGATATAAGAGATTTCAATGAGTCCCAAGAACAACTTTGCTTGATAGACGCATATAGAACACTCCATCCCAAAGATAAAGAATATACATTCTCCTCATCACCCCATGGAACATTCTCCAAAATTGATCATATCCTGGGACACAAAACAAATGTCAACAGAATCAAAAGAATTGAAATTTTACCTTGTATCCTCTCAGACCATAAGGCACTAAAGGTGGAACTCAACTCTAACAAAAATGCTTTAACCCACACAAAGGCATGGAAATTAAACAGTCTTCTGTTGAATAACAGATGGATGCAGGAAGAAATAAAACAGGAAATCATTAACTTCCTGGAGCATAACAACAATGAAGACACAAGCTACCAAAACCTGTGGGATACAGCAAAAGCAATTTTGAGAGGAAAATTCATCACTTTAGATGCCTACATTCAAAAAACAGAAAGAGAGCGCATAAACGATCTCACAAGAGATTTTATGTAATTGTAAAAAGAAGAACAATCTAAGCCTAAACTCAGTAGAAGAAAAGAAATATCCAAAATCAAATCAGATATCAATGAAATTGAAAACAAAAGAATCATTCAGAAAATTAATGAAACAAGGAGTTGTTTTTTGAAAAAATAAATAAAATAGATAAACCATTGGTCAGACTAATGATGAATAGAAAAGTAAAATCTCTAGTAACCTCAATCAGAAATGATAAAGGGGAAATAACAACTGATCACAGAAAGATACCAAGAGATCATCTCTGAATACTACCAGAAACTCTATGCCCAGGAATTTGATAATGTGAAGGAAATGGATCAATATTTTGAATCATACCATCTTCCTGGACGCAGCCAAAAAGAAATAGAGCTCCTGAACAGACCAATTTCAAGCACTGGGATCAAAGAAACAATAAAAAATTTTCCAACAAAAAAATGTCCTGGTCCAGATGGCTTCACTTCAGAATTCTATCAAACCTTCAAGGAAGAGTTTATTCCTCTACTGCAGAAATTATTCCAAAAAATTGAGGAAGAAGGAATCTTCCCCAACACATTCTATGAAGCAAACATCACCCTCATACCAAAACCAGGAAAAGACCCAAACAAAAAGGAGAATTTCAGACCAATCTCACTGATGAATATAGATGCAAAAATTCTCAACAAAATCCTAAAAAATAGATTACAGCTTATCATCAAAAAAGTCATTCATCATGATCAAGTAGGCTTCATCCCAGGGATGCAAGTCTGGTTTAACATACGCAAGTCCATAAACGTTATCCACCACATTAACAGAGGCAAAAACAAAGATCACATGATCCTCTCAATACATGCAGAAAAAGCAGTTGATAAAATCCAGCATCCTTTTCTAATTAGAACACTGAAGAGTATAGGCATAGGTGGCATATTTCTAAAACTGAAGCTATCTATGACAAACCCACAGCCAATATTTTACTGAATGGAGTAAAACTGAAAGCTTTTCCTCTTAGAACTGGAACCAGACAAGGTTGTCCTCTGTCACCTTTACTATTCAACGTAGTGCTGGAAGTTCTAGCCAATACAATTAGGCAAGACAAGGAAATAAATGGAATCCAAATGGGAGCAGAGGAGGTCAAACACTCCCTCTTTGCTGACGACATGATCTTATACTTAGAGAACCCCAAAGACTCAACCACAAGACTCCTAGAAGTCATCAAAAAATACAGTAATGTTTCAGGATATAAAATCAATGTCTGCAAGTCAGTAGCCTTTGTATACACCAATAACAGTCAAATTGAGAAGCTAATTAAGGACACAGCTCCCTTCACCATAGTCTCAAAGAAAATGAAATACCTAGGAATATACCTAACAAAGGAGGTGAAGGACCTCTATAAAGAAAACTATGAACTCCTCAGAAAGGAAATAACACAGGATATTAACAAAGGGAAGAACATACCATGCTCATGGGTGGGAAGAATCAACATTGTTAAAATGTCTATACTTCCCAGAGCAATCGACCTATTCAATGCCATTACTATCAAAATACCAACATCGTACTTTCAAGATTTGGAAAAAATGATTCTGCGTTTTGTATGGAACCGGAAAAAAGCCCAGCTAATGTGGTTCTTTGTAACAAAAATAAAGCTGGGGGCATCAGCATAGCAGATTTTAGTCTGTACTACAAAGCCATAGTGCTCAAGACAGCATGGTACTGGCATAAAAACAGGGACATAGGCACTTGGAATAGAATTGAAAACCAAGAAATGAAACTAACATCTTACAACCACCTAATCTTTGATAAACCAAACAAGAACGTACCTTGGGGGAAAGACTCCCTGTTCAATAAATGGTGTTGGTAGAACTGGATGTCTACATGTAAAAGACTGGAACTGGACCCACACCTTTCCCCACTCACAAAAATTGACTCAAGATGGATAAAGGACTTAAATTTAAGGCATGAAACAATAAAAATCCTCCAAGAAAGCATAGGAAAAACACTGGAAGATATTAGCTTGGGGAAAGACTTCATGAAGAAGACTGCCATGGCAATTGCAAAAACAAAAATAAACAAATGGGACTTCATTAAACTGAAAAGCTTCTGTAGAGCTAACAAGACAATAAACAATGCAAAGAGACAACCTACACAATGGGAAAGGATATTTGCATATTTTCAATCAGATAAAAGCCTCATAACTAGGATACATAGAGAACTCAAATTAATCCACATGAAAAAAGCCAACAATCCCACATGTCAATGGGCAAGAGATATGAATAGAACCTTCTCTAAAGATGCCAGATGAATGGGTAACAAACATGAAAAAATGTTCATCATCTCTATATATTAGAGAAACGTAAATCAAAACAACCCTGAGATATCATCTAACCCCAGTGAAAATGGGCCACATCACAAAATCTCAAAACTGCAGATGCTGGCGTGGATGTGTAGAGAAGGCAACACTTTTACACTGCTGGTGGGACTGCAAACTAGTACAACCTTTCTGGAAGGAAGTATGGAGAAACCTCAAAGCACTCAATCTAGACCTCCCATTTGATCCTGCAATCGCATAGTGGGCATCTACCCAGAAGAAAAAAAATCCTTTTATCATAAGGACACTTATACTAGACTGTTTATTGCAACTCAATTTACAATCGCCAAAATGTGGAAACAGCCTAAATGCACACAAACCCACGAATGGATTAACAAGCTGTGGTGTATGTATACCATGGAATACTATTCAGCCATTAAAAAAATGGAGACTTTACATACTTCGTATTAGCCTGGATGGAAGTGGAAGACATTATTCTTAGTAAAGCATCACAAGAATGGAGAAGCATGATTACTGTGTACTCAATTTTGATATGAGGATAATTAATGACAATTAAGGTTATGGGGGGGAAGCAGAAAGAGGGACGGAGGGAGGGGGATGGGCCTTGGTGTGTTTCACACTTCATGGGGGCAAGACATGATTGCAAGAGGGACTTTACCTAACAATTGCAATCAGTGTAACCTGGCTTATTGCACCCTCAATGAATCCCCAACAATAATAAAAAAAAAAACTCAAAATTTCACCAGACTTATTAATATTCTCCATTTATGTGAATGGCTTAAACTTTCCTCTAAAGAGGCATAGTTTAGCTTACTGGATACAAAAACTCAGGCCAGATATTTGTTACATACAAGAGTCACATCTTAACTTAAAAGACAAATACAGACAGGGTGAAAGGATGGTCATCAATATTTCAGGCAAATGGTAATCAGAAAAAAGCAGGTGCTGCAATTTTATTTGTGGATACAATAGGATTTAAACCAACAAAAGTATGGAAGGACAAGAATGGTCAGTTCATATTTGTTAAGAGTAAGACTCAATATGAGGAGATTTCAATTATTAAAATCTATGCACCCAACCCTAATGCTCCTCAATTTATAACAGAAACTCTAACAGACTTGAGCAACTTCATTTCCTCCAACCCCATAATACTCAGAGATTTCAACACTCCTTTGGCAGTAGTGGATCAATCCTCCAACAAGAAGCTGAGTAAAGAAATGTTAGATTTAAACCTAACCATCCAACTTTTGGATTTAGCAGACATCTGCAGAACATTTCATCCCAACAAAACTGAATGCACATAGTTCTCATCAGCCCATGAAACTTACTCCAACATTCATCACATTTTAGGTCACAAGTCTAACCTCAGTAAATTTAAGGGAATAGAAATTATTCCATGCATCTTCTTGGACTACCATGGAATAAGACTCCAGCTGAGTAACAACAGGAATCTACATACTCATACAAAATCACGGAAATTAAACAACCTTATGCTGAATGATAACTGGGTCAGAGATGAGATTAAGAAAGAAATTACCAATTTTTTTTTAACATATGAAAATGAAGACACAACCTATGAAAACCTCTGGGACACTACAAAGGCAGTTCAAAGAGGGAAATTTACAGCACTGCAAGCACTTCTCAAGAGAATGGAAAAAGAGGAAGTTAATAATTTAATGGGACATCTCAAGCAACTGTAAAAAGTAGAACATTCCAACCACAAACCCAGTAGAAGAAAAGAAATAACCAAAATTAGAGCAGAATTAAATGAAATTGAAAACAAAAGAATAATACAACAGATCAAAAACCAAAAAGCTAGATTTTTGAAAAGGTCAATAAAATAGATAGACCTTTGGCCAACCTAATCAGGAAAAAAGAGTGAAATCTCTAATCTTGTAAATCAGAAATGACAAAGATGAAATAACAGCAGACTACTAAGAAGTCAAAAAAATCTTTAGTGAATATTACAAGAAACTCTATTGTCAAAAATATGAAAATCTGAAGTAAATTGATGAATACTTGGAAGCATATCACCTTCCAAGACTTAATCAGAATCAAGTGGAAATGTTTAAAGGCCCATATATAGTTCGGAAATAGCATCAACCATACAAAACCTCCCTAAAAATAACTGCCCAGGACGAGATGGTTTCACGTCAGAATTCTACCAAACCTTGAAAGAAGAATTAGTACCTATACTACTCAGGCTGTTCCAAAAGGTAGAAAAAAAAAGGAAAACTACCCAAAACATTCTATGAAGCAAACATCACCCTGCTCCCCAAACCAGGAAAAGACCCAACAAGAAAAGAAACTTATAGACCAACACCACTAATGAATATAGATGCAAAAATACTCAACAAGATTCTAACAAACAGAATGCAGCAACACATCAAACAACTTATACATCACGTCCAAGTCGGTTTTATCCCAGGGTCTCAAGGATGGTTCAATATACGTAAATCTATGAATGTAATTCCCAACATAAACAAATTAAAAAAGAAAGACCATATGATTCTCTCAATTGCTGCAGAAAAAGCTTTTGATAATATCCAGCATCTCTTCACGATCAGAACACTTAAAAAAATTGGTATAGTGGGGACATTTCTTAAACTGATAGAGGCAATCTACAGCAAACCCATAGCCAATATCATATTAAATAGAGTTAAATTGAAATCATTTTCACTCAGATCAGGAACCAGACAAGGCTGCCCATAGTCCACACTGCTTTTCAACATTGTAATGGAAGTTTTAGCCACTGCAATTAGGGGAAAAAAGGCGATCAAGGGTATCTATATAAGGTCAGAAGAGATCAAACTTTCACTTTTCATAGATTATATGATTATATATCTGGAAAATACTAGGGACTCTACTACAAAACTCTTAGAAGTGATGAAGGAATACAGCAGTGTCTCAGGTTAAAAATCAACACTCATAAATCGGTAGCCTTTATATACACCAACAGTCAAGTTGAAAAAACAGTTAAGGACTCTATCCCATTCACAGTAATACCAAAGAAGATGAAATATTTCGGAATTTATCTAACAAAGGATGTGAATGACCTTTATAAAGAGAACTATGAAACTCTAAGAAAAGAAATAGCTAAAAATGTTAACAAATGGAAAAACATACCATGCTCATGGCTGGGAAGAATCAGCATTGTTAAAATGTCCATACTACGCAAAGCATCATATAATTTCTTTTTTCTTTTTATTAAATCATAACTGTATACATTGATATGATCATGGGGCATCATACACTTGCTTCATAGACCATATGACACATTTCTATCACAGTAGTTAACATAGCCTTTCCGGCGTTATCTCAGTTACTGTGCCAAAACCTTTACATTCTACATCTACCAAGTTTGGCAAATACCCCTGTAAGATGCACCACAGGTGTGATCCCACTGATACCCCTCCATCTACCCACCCCGCCCTTTCCCACTTCCCCCTATTGTTAAGTTGTAACAGGGTTATAGCTTTCATGTGAGAGTCCCAAATTAGTTTCATAGTAGGGCTGAGTACATTGGGTACTTTTTCTCCCATTCTTGAGATACTTTACTAAGAAGAATATGTTCCAGCTCCATCCATGTAAACACAAAAGAGGTAAAGTCTCCATCGTTCTTTAAGGCTGCATAGTATTCCATGGTATACATATACCACAATTTATTAATCCATTCGTGGATCGATGGGCACTTGGGCTTTTTCCATAACTTAGCTATTATGAATTGGGCTGCAATAAACATTCTGGTACAAATATCTTTGTTATGTTGTGATTTTTGGTCTTCCTATGCCCAGCAGAGGAATTACAGGATTGAATGGCAGATCTATTTGTAGATCTCTGAGTGTTCACCATATATCTTTCCAAAAGGAATGTATTAATTTGCATTCCCACCAGCAGTGCAGAAGTTTTCCCTTTACTCCGCATCCACACCATCTCTCGTCTTGATATTTTGGGATATAGGCTAGTCTCATTGGAGTTGGATGATATCTCAAAATAGATTTGTTTTGCATTTCTCTGATGATTAAAGATGATGAGCATTTTTTCATATGTCTGAAGGCCGTGCGCCTGTCTTCTTCAGAGAAGTTTCTCTTCAAATCCCTTGCCCAGCCTGCGATGGGATCCCTTGTTTTTTTCTTGCTGATGCATTTGAGTTCTCTGTGGATTCTGGTTATTAAACCTTTGTCAGAGCTATACCCTGCAAATATCTTCTCCCATTCTGAGGGCTGTCTGCTTGCTCTGCTTACTGTGTTCTTAGCTGTGCAGAAGCTTTTTAGTTTGATCAAGTCCCAGTAGTGTATTTTTGAAGCTGCTTCAATTGCCCGGGGGGTTCTCCTCATGAAATACTCACCTACACCAATTTCTTCAAGGGTTTTCCCTGCATTCTCCTCTAGTATTTTTATAGTTTCATGTCTTAAGTTTAAATCTTTAATCCAATGAGAGTCTATCTTAGTTAATGGTGAAAGGTGTGGGTCCAATTTCAGTCTTCTGCAGGTTGCCAGCCAGTTCACCCAGCACCATTTGTTAAATAGGGAATCTTTCCCCCACTGAATGTTTTTAATTGGCTTGTCAAAAATCAAATAGCGGTAAGTAGCTGGATTCATCTCTTGGATCTCTATTCTGTTCCAGATATCTACTTCTCTGTTTTTGTGCCAATACCATGCTGTTTTGATCACTATCGATTTGTAGTAAAGTCTGAGGTCTGGTAGTGTGATTCCTCCTGTTTTGTTTTTATTTCTGAGTAATGTCATGGCTATTCGAGGTTTTTTTTCTGATTCCATATAAAACGAAGTATTGTTTTCTCAAGATCTTTAAAATATGACAATGGAGCTTTAATAGGGAGTGCGTTGAAATTATATATTGCTTTGGGTAGTCTGGACATTTGATAATGTTGATTCTTCCCAGCCATGAGCATGGTATGTTTTTCCATTTGTTAACATTTTCAGCTATTTCTTTTCTTAGAGTTTCATAGTTCTCTTTATAGAGACCTTTCACGTCTTTTGTTAGGTAAATTCCCTAATATTTCACCTTCTTTGGCACTACTGTGAATGGGATAGAGTCCTTAACTGCTTTTTCAATTTGCCTGTTGTTGGTGTATATAAAGGCTACCGATTTATGGATGTTGATTTTGTAACCTGAGACGCTGCTGTATTCCTTGATCACTTCTAGGATTTTTGTAGTAGAGTCCCTAGTGTTTTCCAGATACATAATCATATCATCTGCGAAGAGTGAAAGTTTGATCTCTTCTGACCCTATCTGGATACCCTTGATCGCTTTTTCTTCCCGAATTGTGGTGCCTAAAACTTCCATTACAATGTTGAAAAGCAATGGAGACAATGGGCAGCCTTGTCTGGTTCCTGATCTGAGTGGAAATGATTCCAATTTAATTCCATTCAATATGATATTGGCTGTGGGTTTGCTGTAGATGGCCTCTATCAGTTTAAGGAAAGTCCCTTCTAGACCAATTTTCTTGAGTGTTCTGATCATGAAGGGATGCTGGATATTATCAAAAGCTTTTTCTGAATCAATTGAGAGAATCACATGGTCTTTGTTTTTTAATTTGTTTATGTGCTGAATTACATTTATAGATTTACGTATATTGAACTAGCCTTGACACCCTGGGATAAAACCAACTTGGTCATGATGTATAATTTGTTTGATGTGTTGCTGGATTCTGTTTGTTAGGATCTTGTTGAATAATTTGCCTCTATATTCATTAGTGATATTGGTCTATAATTTTCTTTTCTTGTTGAGTCTTTTCCTGGTTTGGGGATCAGGGTGATGTTTGCTTCATAGAACGTGTTGGGTACTCTTCCTTCATTTTCTACCTTTTGGAACAGGTTGAGTAATATAGGTACTCATTCCTCTTTAAAGGTTTGGTAGAATTCTGACGTGAAACCATCTGGTCCCGGGCTTTTCTTTTTAGGGAGGTTTTGTATAGTTGATGCTATTTCTGAACTTGATATGAGTCTGTTCAACATTTCCACTTGATTCTGGTTAAGTCTTGGAAGGTAGCATGCTTCCAAGTATCGGTCAATTTCCTTCAGATTTTCATGTTTCTGAGAATAAAGTTTCTTACAAGAAACTTTCATTAAGGATTTCTTAGATTTCTGATGAGTCTGTTGTTATTTCATCTTTGTTGTTTCTGATTGATGAGATTAGAGATTTTACTCTTTTTATCCTGATTAGGTTGGCCAGAGGTTTATCTATTTTATTGACCTTTTCAAAAAAACAACTATTTGATTTATTGATCTGTTGTATAATTCTTTCGTTTTCAATTTCATTTAATTCTGCTCTAATTTTGGTTATTTCTTTTCTTCTACTGGGTTTGGGGTTGGAATGTTCTTCCTTTTCCAGTTGCGTGAGATGTCCCATTAAGTTGTTAACTTCCTCTCTTTCTGTTCTCTTGAGGAAGGCTTGCAGTGCTATAAATTTCCCTCTTAGAACTGCCTTTGCGGTGTCCCCGAGGTTCTGATAGTTTGTGTCTTCATTGTCGTTTTGTTCCAAAAAATTGGCGATTTCTTTCTTAATCTCATCTCTGACCCAGCTATCATTCAGCATAAGGTTATTTAATTTCCATGTTTTTGTATGGGTATGCAGATTCCTGTTGTTACTCAATTCAAGTTTTATTCCATGATGGTCCGAGAAGATGCATGGAATAATTTCTATTCTTTTAAATTTACTGAGGTTAGACTGTGACCTAAAATGTGGTCAATTTTGGAGTAAGTTCGGTGGGCTGGTGAGAAGTATGTGTATTTTGTTTTGTTGGGATGAAATGTTCTGTAGATGTCTGCTAAGTCTAAATATTGGATGATTAGGTTTAAATCTAAGATTTCTTTGCTCAGCTTCTTGCTGGAGGATCGATCCAACAATGCCAAAGGAGTGTTGAATTCTCCGACGGTTATGGAGCTGGAGGAAATCAAGTTACTCATGTCTGTTAGAGTTTCTCTTATAAATTGAGGTGCATTCTGGTTGGGTGCATAGATATTAATAATTGAGATCTCATCATATTGAGTATTACCCTTAACAAATATGAAGTGACCATTCTTGTCCTTCCTTACTTTTGATGGTTTAAAGCCTACTGTATCTGCAAATAAAATTGCAACAACTGCTTTTTTCTGATTACCATTTGCCTGAAATATGGATGATCATCCTTTCACCCTGAGTCTGTATTGGTGTTTTAAGTTGAGATGTGACTCTTATATGCAACAAATATCTGGCTTGAGTTTTTGTATCCAGTCAGTTAACCTATGCCTCTTTAGAGAACAGTGTAAGCCATTCAGAGTGACGGAGAGTATTGATAAGTCTGGTGCAATTTTGGGTATCGAGTTTTTCAAAGGTCCAGTGGACATTTTTAATCCTTTCGCCAGGGTGGAAGTTGGAGTTTGATACCAAGTTTCTGAGTGAGTTTACTTTGTGGTGTAGGATTGGGTTGGCCATTGTGGAGGATAGGTCTGAGAATACCCTGAAGAGCTGGTTTACTTATGGAAAATTTTTTCAACATAAGAATGTCATTGAAATATTTAATTTCTCCATCATAGATGAAACTCAGTTTGGCTGGATACAAGATCCTGGGTTGAAAGTTACTTTGCTTTAGGAGAGTAAAAGTTGATGACCACCCTCTTCTGGCTTGAAAAGTTTCAGCAGAGAGATCTGCAGATATTCTAATATTCTTACCTTTGTACGTAATAGTTTTCTTTCACCGGACTGCTTTGAGAATCTTCTCTTTCATGTTAACTTTAGTGAAGCTAATTATGATATGTCTGGAGGTGGCTTATTGGGGTTGAATCGTGCTGGGGTTCTGAAGCTGTCTGCTATCTGAATTTCAGATTCTCTAGGCATGTCTGGAACATTTTCTTTCATAATTTCATGCAAACGGGCCTCTGTGCCCTTGGAGGCCACTTCATCATTCTCAGAAATCCCTATAATTCTTGTATTGCTTTTTTTCGAATTATCTGAGAGCTCTCTGATTGAGTGATCCATTTTTGCTCTCCATTTCTCTTCCTCTTGAGAGATTGGGAGCATTCGAAGACTTTATCTTCAATGTCAGAAATCCTTTCTTCTGCTTGCTCCATTGTGTTGCTGAGGGATTCTACTGTATTTTTCATATCTTTGAGGGCTGTAAATTCTTGCTTCAGTGTGTCTAAGTCTTTGGTGGTTTTGTCTTTAAATTCACTAAATTCTTGAGACAACTTTTGAATTTCTCCTCGAATTCCTAATTCCATTTTATTAATCTTGTCTGCAATCCAAATTCTGAATTCGATTTCTGACCTCTCAGCCAGTTGTTTATGAATGGGATCTTCAATCACATCTGCCGTACCTTTTCCTGGGATGGTTGATCTATTCTGGTTATTCATGTTACCCGAGTCTTTCCGCTGATTCCGCCCCATTGTTATTTTATTCCCTTTGGTTTTTCCCTGGGGCTTTATTGAGGGACTGTACAGTGTTGTGGCCTGAGAAACTGGGGCCCTGTCTGATGTGGTGGAGCAAAGTGGTTCTGTCTTGTTTTCAGCTGGTTTCTGTTCGATCCTATTGGAACTTCTACTCTTGCTTGACGTCTCAGCTGTGTGGAAAAATCAGCAATTAGATCACCCAGCCCACCCACCTCTGGCCCCCATTGGAAAAGGAGAATCAAACCTTCCTACAACCGCACACCCAGGAACCGCCTGTAAAGTCCTCAGTCTATTAGCCCAGTTCAAAAGGTCCAAATCAACTGTCTCAATCGGCACCTGTCTTGGGTGGGAGAGTTCAAGAGGCCTCTGGGAACTGGATCACAGGGGCCTAGTGACTCCTCTGACACGGCTCACCCCAGTGCAGCATGGAGTCAGGAGGAGCCACCCAGGAAACAGAGCAGTCTGGGAAGGTTGACGTCTCCTTCCCCACTTTGCCCCTCTGTCGGACTCAGTCACTGGTATCTCTGCAGATGGCTAACCCAGTTGCCTTCAGTGAACAGACACTCCAGGGGGTTGCACCTGCCTGAATCGCAAGGAAGTTTGCCCCGCAGACTGCCGCTATCTAGCAGGAGGAGATGGCGTCTGACATCTTTGAGTGCTTGATGCAGGTTATGGGAAGGAGGTGTTCACTCAGGCTTAGCCCTGTCCCTGATGGATGCTGCTAACAGAACAGAACAGAACAGACAACTTTGTGGGGTTTGGTCTCTGTTCCTTTCGAAATCGCCTACAGAAGTCGGGCTGTTCTGAGTTCAAACATCTTTTCTGCTGGAGGTTTGTGTCCTCCTTGCTACTGGAGGTTTGTGTCCGATCACCTCTCTGGGTCGGCCCAGCTGTGGAAGCTTCCCGGGTTTGTGAGCAGTGTCAGTAAATCCCCCGCTCACCGGTGGCCTCCTCTGGTGCCCAGGGAGACAGGGGGTGTGGCCTCATAATATCCAGAAGTGAGCGTTCTGCCGTTAAAGAAAAAAAGGCTGTTGATCTACCTCCAGGGAACTGCTGCTCTGGTGTGGGCACTCAGCCGACCCTTTTCTCCTCTGTCTCGTGTCCCAGAGTCAGCACTGAGTGGCTGCATTTTATGCTGGGTCCACACCCCTCAAGAGATCCCCCAAGAATCCAAACTCTTGGGGGATAGGCCCCCAGACCCCAATTGGGAGTGGGGGGGAAGCTAGAGTTTCATTCAGTTTTACGCCCGCCCGGGGAGGGCTGTTGCACTGCACCACAGTGAAGTGCCACCAAGGCTTGAATTCCCCTCAGCAGAGGGCCCTCTCCTTGCTCACGTGTCTCAGAGTCAGTGTTGATCTGATGCAGCTCGGGCACTGTGCACTCCCCTCGAGAAATCACCCAAGGATCTGAACTCCTGGGGGATAGGCCTCCAGACCCCGAGTGAGAGTAGGGGCTCTCAGCTCTCAGTGGGGAAGCTAGAGTTTTATGCAGTTTTGTGCCCGGCCCGTAATGTTGTCCGGGAGGGCTGCTGCACCTAATCCACAGGGAAGTACTGCCGAGGCGTGACTCCCCCTCAGTAGAGTGCTTTCTCCTCGCTCGTGTGTCTCAGAGTCAGCGCTGACCAGTCGCGGCTCAGGCACTGTGCGCTCCCCTCGAGAAATCACCCAAGGATCCGAACTCCTGGGGGACAAGTTCCCAGACCCCGAGTGAGAGTGGGGGAGAAGCTAGAGTTTCATTCAGTTTTATGTCTGGCTGTATTGATGCACGGGGAGGGCTGCTTCACCGCACCACAGGGAAGTGCCACTGAGGCGTGACTCCCCCTCAGCCCTGTGCCCTCTCCTCACTCGCGTGCCTCAGAGTCAATGCTGACCAGTCGCAACTCGGGGACTGTGCACTCCCCTTGAGAAATCACTCAAGGATCCAAACTCCTGGGGGACAGGCCTCCCGACCTCAGTGGGCAGGAGGAGAGTGTTGGGGATGCAGGGTTGCCGGCAAAGGATTTTTAAAGTTTTATTCAGTTTTATGCCTGGCAGGAGAATGCCACGGCACCCCAGTAGGGGAGATAGGTCCAGTTTTTAGAAGGTCTCTCTCGTGGAGTGTAGTGGGAGGGCCTTTAATTTCTGCCCGCTTGTATAATTGGGGGGAGGGGGACTCCCATCCGCTTGGTGGTGGATTTTGTACCTTTTGTTTGCGTCCTTGTGATCACAGCTTGCCTCAGCGGTGTTGATGTTCGTTCTTCAACCTTCTCTCTTGGTGAGGCTCAAGTCCACCAGGATACTTACTAAATTCCTGTCCCTTAACTCTCCTTCTGGACAGGAGCCTCTGTTGAAAGCTGGGTTCAGTCCACCATTTTCGAAATTCTTTGCATCATATAATTTCAATGCAATCCCTATTAAAGCTCCTTTGTAATACTTTAAAGAATTTGAAAAAACAATAATTCGTTTTATATGAAATAAGAATAAAACCCAAATAGACAAGACATTACTCAGAAATAAAAACATAGCAGGAGGAATCACACTACCAGACCTCAGACAATAGTGATCGATAGTGATCAAAATAGCATGGCATTGGCACAAGAGCAGAGAAGTAGATGTCTGGAACAGAATAGAGAACCAAGAGATGAATCCAGCTACTTACTGTTATTTCATCTTTGACAAGCCAATTAAAAACATTCAGTGGGAAAAAGATTCCCTATTTAACAAATTGTGCTGTGTGAAGTGGCTTGCAACCTGCAGAAGACTGAAACTGGACCCACACATTTCACCATTAACTAAGATAGACTCTCACTGGATTAAAGATTTAAACTTAAGACATGAAACTACAAAATACTAGAGGATAGTGCAGGGAAAACCCTTGAAGAAATCAGTCTGGGCGAGTATTTTATGAGGAGGACCCCATGGGCAATTGAAGCAGTTTCAAAGATACACTACTGGGACTTGATAAAACTAAAAAGCTTCTACACAACCAAGAACACAGTAAGTAAAGTAAAGTAAACAGGCCTCAGAATGGGAAAAGATATTTGCACGTTATGTCTCCAACAAAGGTTTAATAACCATAATCCACAGAGAACTCAAACGCATTAGCAAGAAAAGAACAAGGGATCCCATTGCAGGCTGGGCAAGGGATTTGAAAAGAAACTTCTCTGAAGTCAGTTGTGCTTTTTAAGACCTATGAAAAAATGCTCATCATCTTTAATCATCAGAGAAATGCAAATCAAAACTACTATGAGATAAAATCTAACTCCAGTGAGACTAGCCTATATCACAAAATCTCAAGACAAGAGATGTTGGCATGGATGTGGAGAAAAGGGAACACTTCTATACTGCTGGTGGGAATGCAAATTAATACATTCCTTTTGGAAAGATATATGGAGAACACTTAGAGATCTAAAAATAGATCTGCCATTCAATCCTGAAATTCCTCTGCTGGGCATATACACAAAAGACCAAAAATCACCTTGTAACCAGAATGTTTATTGCAGCCCTAATCATAATTGCTGAGTCATGGAAAAAGCCCAAGTGCCCATCGATCCACGAATGGATTAATAAATTGTGGTATATGTACACCATGGAATATTATGCAGCCTTAAAGAAAGATGGAGACTTTACCTCTTTCATGTTTTATGGATGGAGCTGGAACATATTTTTCTTAGTAAAGTATGTCAAGAATGGAAGAAAAAGTACCCAATGTACTCAGCTCTACTATGAAACTTATTTAGGGTTTTCACATGAAAGCTATAACCCAGTTACAATCTAAGAATAGGGGGATGGAGGAAAGGGAGGGGACAGAGGGGGCAGGTGGGTAGAGGGAGGGGGATTGGTGGGATTGCACCTGTGTTGCTTCTTACAAGGGTATACGCGAAACTTAGTAAATGTGGAACGTAAATGTCCTAGCACAATAATTAAGAAAGTGCCAGGAAGGCTATGTTAACCATTGTGATAATGTGTCAAATGTCTATGAAACTAGTGTATGATGCCCATGATCATATCAATGTACACAGCTATGAATTAAAAAAAATAAATAAAAATAAAAAAAGAGGAGAGGAGAGGAGAGGAGGAAACTGGAGAGGACGTAAGAGGAGTGGAGGGGAGAATGATCACATATGTGTCTATGTTGTGTAAACTTTTCTACTTGTCTCTCTAAAATAAAGCTGTTATGGTCTCTTTGGCCCACCTGGATAATCCAAAATGATCTTGAAACTGTGATAGAGTTTGATGAAGTGATTCAAAGTGAAGCTAGAATAAGCATCTCAAAATGTTGTGAAGGAACAGGCCTAGCCAAAATAATAATAACCAGGAAAGGAAAAGTTTTAGCTAAAGTAAAAATAACAGTCAGCCCCTAACTCCTATTTTCTTGATATAAGTCACTGTCTTCTTGTTTGCTTCTCTGTAACTTCATCTCTAGAGGGCACAGCTGGTAGTTGTAAAGATTCTTAACTTTTTTCCATAGAAACCATCACCTGTTTATAACCTAGGGAGAGTTTTTGAGAGACTTCCAGGTCCTGCATTCCAGTAAAGTGGCTGAACCACCCAAGCAGCAGCTTATACCAAAGGGTTGGTCGTTCTCCCTCAAGCCAGTCAATTAGCAGACCCTTATTGCTCAGACCTCTGTCCACCAAACTATCATTAAAAACCCTATTTTCCCCTACCCCCAATCCTCACTCATGGAGGCAGGCTTAAACAGTATCTCCCAATTTCTCTCATTTCCCTACTAAGCACTCTGCAAAATAAATTCTTTCTCTTTCTAAACCCTGCTCTTTGTGGGTATTGGCCTCCTTTTGGGCAGCAAGCACATGTGCCAGGCTGGGTGGTAACAACTTGTCTTCTTGAGGTTCTTCATTACATCCTCAAAGATCTTTTGGCACATAAGGAAACTTTACAGTACCAAAAATTATAAAGTTGAATTATTTTCACGATTCATGTTTCAACCTATATCACAAGATAAGAGATAAAAGAACCTGTCAAGGGAGAGCACCTGTGGCTCAAAGGAGTAGGGTGCCAGCCCCATATGTCAAAGGTGACAGGTTCAAACCTAGCCATGGCAAAAAAAAAAAAAAAAAAAAAAAGGGCCTGTTAAACTTTTTGCCATTATTCCAGAAATTCAGGCAGTGAATGGCTTTTGACATATGTGGACTTCATTGGCCATTATGTCCCAAGCAGTTTTATGTCCAGGGCATCAGGATTTGTAAACCATGTATCTGATAATCAACTCAAACAATTCAATATTAAGAAGACAAGTAACCCTATTAGAGAATGGATGAAGAAACATTTTTCTAAGGAAGACATACAAAATGATGAAAGAGGGCAATCATGGTGCTCCTCCCAGCATTTTAGGAGGCTGAGTCAGAATTGCTTAAGGGCAGATGTTGCTGACCAGCCTGTGTAACAGAGAGAGAGACTCCTCTTCTACAAAATATATAAAAACATTGGTAGGGCAGGGTGGCATAGGCCTGTAATCTCAACTATTTGGAGGCTGAGTCAAGAGGATCCCTTGAACTCAGGAATTTGAGGTTGCTGTGCACTAGCATGCTGTTACTATATTCTATTCCATGAAATGTCTAAAAAGAAGAGGGGAAAAAGAATGAAGGAAAGGAGGTGGTGAGGGTGACCTCTTAAGCCTTTTCTAAATTATTTAGTGGGATTTCTGGACCTCACTGGATGAGTTCCTAAAATATATATATATTTTTTTTAAAATAAAAAAACAGTAAAAACACAGAAAGTTAATGCATTTGTGAGGATGTGGAGAACAGGAAACACTTGCACACAGTTGGTGGGCATGTGAAGTAGCCCAGCCACCAAAATTAGAATTAACCATCTGATTCAGTAGCTCTGTTATAGGGTGTATCTCCAAAGGATGATGAAATCAGTATGGTGAAGCAATCTATAAAATTTACCTACATATGCACCAACAGATGAATGGATAAAGAAAATGTGAGGTGCACAGACACATACATACACACACACACACACTAACACCCCCCCCCCCGAACACACCCTCAAACACTCACAAGTTCTATTAAACATTCAGGCTTAGAAGAGAAGGAAGTCTTGCCATTTTCAATAAGATGGGAAGGACCTGGAAGACATGTAACATGAAATTATACAGTCAAAGAAGGGAACAATCACATGCTCTCACTTACATGTAGGAGCTAAAACAGGTTGACTTCATAAAAGTAGAAGGATAGCTGGGGAATGGTGATAAAGTGTTGGCCAGAATGGGGAGACTTTGGTCAAAGTTTCAGTTAAACAAGAGGAATATGTTTTAGAGAACTACTACACAGCAGGCTCTCTAGAGTGAGAAAGGTCTATTACAAAAGTGCTAAAAGGACACATTTTAAATGTCCTACCATAAACAAAAATGATGAGTATTAAATAAGAGATAATAGATAGGCTAATTAGCTTGATTTAAACATTCCATAAGGTATTAATACATCAAAACATCACAACCTACTACATTAATATATGTGATTACTTGTCCATTAACATTTTTAATTCTTAAGGAGGCGTATAATTCAAGAGATCATTTGTACAACAAAGTGACTATAGTTCACAAAAAAAGGCTGCATAGTTAACAATTATAAAGTAGAATTTTAAGTATTTTCACCAAATAAAAATCAGAAGTATGTGATGGAATGCATATGGCACCTAATTTGAGTTAGCCATTCTAAATATGCTATAAGTACAGATATATTAGAACATCATGTTGAACAACATAGGCACATAATATTTTTCATTGTCAATGCAAAAAGAATAGATCTTTTAATTTGTTGTTAACCATGCATATATTCAATCTCAGACATATATAATCTATTGTTAACCATGCATATTTCAATCTCAGACATAGTTTAAGAGGTCTTTGTGCAAAGTTTTAATTTTTACATAAACACACATACTTTTTGTTTTGTTTTTTTTTTTTCTCTAAATGCTGGTTTGTGTTGAGATCCTTTTTATTTCCTTTGTTCCTAAATTGTCAATGAACAACAGATTGTCTCTGTTAAGAAGAGAGAAATGATCTGTGGGAGTTCTAGCTATAATTTTACTTTGTGTTTCACTCGCTATTATATCAGAATATTATGTCATAAAAAGGATAGAACATAATAGCAGACAGGATATATGTTAATCTCAGCTCTCCCATAACAAAGAGTAAGAGTGAGTGCGCTAGATCTTTCCTGGCCTGGAATATTAGTACAGACAGGAAGTTTGTGGTGCACAGTGAAATGGTGGATTGCTGGGCTTTAAATGTAATCTGGAGCTGCAGAGTCTGCCAGAAAAATTTCTGTGTTGCTGCTGAAGAGGGGACTAGGCAGTGGCAACCAGCCCCTCCCCCACAGAGGGCTACAGTTCCCTGTTCATGGGGAAATAGGTATTGTGTAGAAAGATTGGCGAAGTTTGAACTCTTGAGCAGAATTTGGCGCCCAGATAGGGGTGCCATTTGAAGGGCATTTGCAGTGCTCTGCAGCTGGAGTGAAAATTAGGGGGAAAAGATCCCACTTGGGAAGCAGAAATATTTTGAAATTTCAGAAATGGCTACTGCCATGGCCACCTTTTCCAGGTGTGGCTATTTGAGTCTCACCTGCAGGCAAGTCATCTTGTACCCCAAACTGGTCTAGAATACTCTGCACTTCATGAGCACTCTTGCAGGCAGAGTTTGTGAAACCTGCCTGTGAAAACTTTTTGAGATCCATGAAATCAACAGTTTGGCAGGGTCTAGGAGATGGAACATGATGGCTGATGGGATAGACAGCTAGCTCAGCTCTCCAAGAACAGTATGTGAAAGTGAGTGGGCTAGATCATTCCCTGTGAGGAATGATGGTATAGACTGAGATTGGGGGTGTGCAGTAAGGTGGTGGATTGCTGGACTTAAGGTGTGATCCAGAGCTGCAGAGGCGGGTGGTGGTGGTGGTAACTAACCCCTCCCCCAAGGAAGATTACAATACCAAGTTCTTGGGGAAACTATGTGTTTTATGGAAAAACTGGTGTGCACTGGTGTGCACTTCTGAGTGGAATTTGGGGGTCAGATAGGATACAGCCAAGGCCAGGCATCCAGAGGGACAAGCAGATGGGAAGGCTTCTGGTCAGGAAGCAGACTTTCTTTGAAATTTTGGAAATGGTGACTGCCATAAGCACCTTTGAGCACAAGGCCAGGTACCACCATTTGAGTCTCCACGTGTAGGCAGCCATCCTGCACCAAAAGCAGGTCCAGGATACCCCTCACTTCATGGTAACTGTTGGAGGGAGAATTTGTGAAACCTGCCTGTGAAGTTTTTTCTTGAAATCAACAGCTTGACGAAGTCTAAGCCCAAGCCCATAGCCAGGCAACCACCAAAAACACTGCAAACTGTGAATCAGGTATAAGCCTGGGAACCGCTCACAGCACCACCTGGTGTCCAGAAAATATATTGCAACATAGACATGTTCCTACTAAAGATGATTCCTATGGCATACATATAGTCATATGTTTATATATAGATATAGTTTTTGTTGGTGGTGGTGGTGGTGGGGCTTTTTCAAATTCTTTTCTTTGCTTATTCTTTTTGCTATTTTGTGTTTTTTCCTTTTCTTGTAGGAGTTATTGTGAATTTTCTTTTTTTAATTGTTATTACTATTTTTTTATTTTCCTCTTCTTCCCTTCTTATGGTTGCAGAGAGTGTTTACAACAGGCTATTAGAGGTTTTTGAATTATTATTTTATTATTATTACTATTATTATATTATTTTTTCTTTTCTTTATTTTATTTTTTCTGCCTGTTTATTTGTTTCTGATTGACTGTGTATCTGTGGGCTTGTGTGTTGGTAGCTTCTTTCTTTGTTTATTTGTTCATTTTGTTTCAATAGGTCTTGTGTTTTGCTAAATCCTCTGGTTAGCTTTTTTCCCTACTACAATTTTTACATACAATAAGAACAAGGGGGAATGGGGGACAATGGCTGACTGAAGCCAGCTTTCAACAGAAGCTCTAGTCCAGTGGGAAAGATAACAGCCAGAAAGAACCCAACAAAGCTGAAGGGCAGGAGCTGAGCTGAGAGAAGAAATAGATAATGGCACATCTTTTCTGCCAAGGCAAACTGCGACTCCAAGGAAACAAATTTCAGGTACACAAATCATCCCAAAGAGGATGTGTGATTATCCCCTCCCCCAAGAGAGTTGTTGCTTGCTGTGGAATCTCTACTAGTGAGCAGTGGACCGAGGTTCTCTTCTCTGACCCCACTGGAGCAACTTGCTGGAGGCTGGGACTCCTTCTCCAGAGAATCCCTGCTGTAAGCCTAGGAATTTCCCTTGTCAGGCAAGAAGTTTGAAAAAATATTTTCCCTGCTACCTTAAACTTCCAATCTGCCCTTCCCCCCTTGCCTGGTGGTATAGAAGTCCAACCCCTGAAGAGACCAGAATGTCTGCACTTCTTGGCTAGGTCTGGGCATTGCATAGATGGTGACAGCACAGCCATGCTGTATCTGTGAATCCAATAACAGTGCAGAAAGACACATAGAGGAAGTTTTCTGACCTGGCTCTGAGAAACAGTATCTCAGCAGCGGGCAGAGGACTGGGTCTCTGCGCTATGGATGGAGACTCAGGAACTGCTGAGGTGTGCAAACCCAAGTGGAGACAACTCCCACCCAACATGAGCATTAATACAGTGATCCTGCTGGGGTCTAATTTCAGAGAATCACTTCCCCAACTCTGTGGCCTGCAAGAGGGAACCAGACCTCACCCTATAGGATACCAGAACAGCAGTGACAAATGCGCAGTGGCTGAGGGAGAAATGCACTTGCTGTCTGTATATCCTCAGGTTTAGACTGTGCTCAGGTGGAACACTCCTCAGTTGCCATTGAGTACCTGAGTCAGGCATGCTTCAACTCCCCCGGGTGATGGTAGAGGGTGGTAGCTGAGAGGAGGAATTGACTTTACTGAGCTAAGAGGAGGCATTGACTTTGCTTTGACTCTTGCAGGTGTGAAACCCTGCCACATGTGCTTAATGGACAAAACTGGGTCATAGAGACTGGGTTAACAGAGATGGGCATTGGGGTTACCGGAGATTAGGATTATCAGACTTCAGTGTTGAAGAGGGAGCAAGGTGGGGAAAGAAGTATGAGCCCCCCTGGTACTTCTACTAGATGGGACTTTCTTACTCCTCAGAGCAAAAGAGCAAGCCACACTTAAGCTACCAGTAGATGTCTGCTATGTAGGTGCTGGAGACCTTTTGAACTCTTCTGCAACATGGGTGCTGATTGGATCAATGGTTTGGAACTCTTAAACTGTACAAATCAACTGAGGACCCTCCAAGGTGGTACCCTGTTCTGTTCTAGTGGGAAGGTTTGATTTTCCTCTTCCAGTTGTTGCCTGTGAAGGGTGGGATATCTCAGCTGCTTGTATTTCTCAATAGCTTAGACTTCAACAGTCACTGATTCACTGGGATTGGAATAGAGATCAGCTGAATACAAGACAGAGCCACATAGCCACACCACACCAAGGTCTCCAGAGTCTCAGGCTCAATGGGTCCTTTGCAAAGCTATAGAGGAAAAATTTCAATCATGTGTCCCAGCTCTTTGGTAAAGGGCTGGTCAGCCACAACCCCAGAAGCCCCCAATCCAATTTCACCCTACCTGCTTATCTAGCCAAACAGCAAAAACAATCATGGGGCAAAATCAGCAGAAAAACTGTGCCAATGTGAGTAATCAGAAAAGATCAATTCCCCCCAAGGATTGACAAACCAACCACACCAGAATATACTATTCATAAACAGATGGCTGAGATGTCAGAAATCAAATTTAGAATTTAAATTGCAGATAAGATTAACAGAATGAAAGTAAAATTAGAATTAGAAATTCTAGGAATAATTCTAAAGTTGTTTCAAGAATAAATTCAGGGTGGCGCCTGTGGCTCAAGGAGTAGGGCGCCAGTCCCATATGCCGGAGGTGGTGGCTTCAAACCTAGCCCCGGCCAAAAAAACAAACAAAAAAAAAAAAAAAAAGAATTCAATAAATTCAAAGACAAAATCATCAAAGACTTTGACACTTTGAGAAAATAAGTCACAGCTTTCCAAAATACAGTAGAAACCCTCAGTAACAGAATGGAGCAGGCAGAAAAATGGATTTTGGACATTGAAGACAAAGCCTTTGAACACTCCCTTTGCCTTATGAAGAGTTACAAGTTGGCTGACTAAATTCACAAACACAGTCCAGATATCATCTGTATAAAACACAAAAAAAGGAAAAGGAGTGGAGAGCAAAAGTGAACCATTCTCTCAGAGATCTCTAGGATAATTCCAAGAAAACTAATATTCACCTTATAGGAATCCCAGAAGGTGATGAGTTTACTTCAAACTGTTCAGATGCTCTTCTTCAAGATAAAGAAGAAATTTCTTCAAGAGAATTGAAGAAAACTTACCAAACATTATAAGAGATGCTGAAATCCAGATACCAGACATCTTCAGAAATACAGCATTACTCAACCCAAACAAAGCATCTCCCAGACATATTATAATAAATTTCACCAAAGTTAATATGAAGGAGAAAATACTGCAAGCAGCCACATGTAAGAAAACCATAACTTACAAGGGGAAGAACATTAGAATGACTTCAGATTTCTCTGCTGAAAACATTTCAAGCTAGAAGAGGATGTTCATCTACCTTCATCCTCCTAAAAAAAAAAGAATACAAAAAAACAACAAAATAATTTTGTTGGAACATGTATCCAGCTAAACTGAGTTTCATTTATGATGGAGAAATTAAGTACTTTAATGATATTCACATGCTGAAGAAATTTGCCATAACTAAAACCAGCTCTCAAGCATATTCTCAGACCGATCCTCCACAATGAAGACTACAAGGCTTTACCACCAAGGTAAACTAACTTAGAAATTTTTGATCAAACTCCAACTACCATGTGCAAAAGGATAGAAAATGTCCACTGGACTTTCAATAAATTCAACACCCAAATAATACCAGACTTATCACTACTCTCAATTAATGTGAATGGCTTAAATTGCCTTATAAAGAGGTACAAGTTGGCTGACTAAATTCACAAACTCAGTCCAGATATCATCTGTATAAAAGAATCTCATCTTACCGTAAAAGATAAATATAGACTCAGGGTGAAGAGATTATCATCTATAATTTAGACAACTGGAAATCATAAAAAGGCAGGTGTTGCAATATTATTCGCATAATAATAGGGTTTAAACCAATAAAATTAAGGAAAGATAAGAATGGTCACTTCATATTACATAAAGACAACACTTGATAAAATGTGATTTCAATTATTAATTTTTATGCACCAAAAAAGAATGGTCCACAATTTATAAAAAGATTCTAACTGACATGAGCAACTTGATTTCCTCTAGCACTATAATAGCCAGAGACTTTAACACGCTTTTGGAGATCCATCTGTGTGAATAGATCCTCCAATAAGAAACCAAGCAAAAAAATTTTACACTCAAAATTAACCATTCAATAATTGGATTTAACACACATATACAAAACATTTATTTTTTAATTTTTATTGTCTTTTGTACATTGATCATAAATACACTTATGCCATTTTCAGATTGTTGATTATTTTTGTACAAATTGGAGTGTTTACATCATACTAATCAACATAGCTTTCACCTTATTTACCCGATTATAGCATTAGGATATTTGTTTTCTACACATGATAGATCCAAATTGTACTTGCAATGTGCTCCATAGTCGTGGTCCACATACTATCCCTACTATCCTTCCCACCATCTCCCCTTCCCTCTCTCTCCTTTCCCTCATTTATCCTAGGCTAAAGTTGTGTTTCATTTTTCATATGCAAGTGTGAGTTATTATAATATGGTTTTACAGTAATACTGAGAATATTTGATACTTTTTTTTTCCATTCCTGAGATACTTTACCAAAAAGAATATTTGCTATCTCCATCCACGTAAACATAAAGGATGTAAAGACTCCATTTTTTAAAATGCTGCACAGAGTTCCATTGTATGCATATACAACAATTTATTAATCCATTCATGTGTTGATGGGCACTTGGGCTTCTTCCATGACACGGCAATTATGAGTTGAGCTGCAATGAACAATCTGGTGCCAATATCTTTATTGCCAAATGATTTTTGGTTTCTTTGGATATACACCCAGAAGAGAAATTGCAGGATCAAATGGCAGGTCTACATCTAGATCCCAGGGTGTTCTCCAAACTTCCTTCTAAAAGGAACATACTAGCTTGCATTCCCACCAGCAGTGCAGAAGTGTTCCCTTTTCTCTACATCCATGCCAACATCTTTTGTTTGGGGAATTGTGAAGTAAGCTAGTCTTAATGAAGTTAGATGGTATCTCAGAGTAGTTTTGGTTTGCATTTCTCTGATTCTTAAAGATAATGAGCATTTTTTCAAGTGTCTGTAGGCCATGTGCCTGTCTTCTTCAGAGAAGCTTCTGTTCATGTCTCTTGCCCACAATGAAATGGGATCACTTGTTTTTTGCTTAGAAATAAGATGGAGTTCTCTGTGGATTCTGGTTATTAGAATTTTTTCAGTAGTATAACTTGCAAAACTCCTCTTCCATTCCAAAAGCTGTCTATTTGCTTTGCTTAGTGTGTTCTCGGCAGTACAGGAGATTTTAAATTTGGTCAGATCCCAGTAATGCATTTTTGATGTTGCTTCAATTGTCTGGGTGTCTTCCTCATGAAGTATTCTCCTAGGCCAATTTTCTCAAGCATTTTCCCTGCACTCTCTCTAAGACTATTTATAGTTTTATGTCTTAAGTTTAAGTCCTTTAACAAGGGAGAGTCAATTTTTGTAGAGGAGAAAGGTGTGGGTCCAGTTTCAGTCTTCTACAAGTTGCCAGCCAATTCATCCAGCACCATTTACTGAATGGGAATCTTTCCTCCAATTTATATTTTTAATAGGCTTATCAAAAATTAAATGATGTTAAGTGTCTGGGTTCACCTCTTGGTCTTCAATTCTGTTCCATAAATCTACCTCTCTATTTTTGTGCCAGTACCATAGTATTTTGATCACTATCGATTTATAGTATAGTATGAATCTGGGAGCATGATTCCTCCAGATTTGTTTTTATTTCTGAGTAATTTGTTGGCTATTCAAGGTTTTTTCTGTCTCTATATAAAACAAAGTACTACTTTTTCCAGGTCTTTAAAATCTGAAAGAGGTGCTTTAGTAGGGATCATGTTCAATCTGTAAATTGCTTTAGGTAGTATAGATATTTTAATAATGTTGATTCTTCCCAGCCATGAGCATGGTGTATTTTTCCATATGTTAACATCTTCAGGTATTTCTTTTCTCATAGTTTCATAGTACTCGTTATAGAGATCATTCACATTCTTAGATACACTCCCAGATAGTTTATCTTCTTTGACACTATTGTAAAGGGAATAGAATCTTTGATTTTTTTTCCCCTTGACATTGTTGGTGTATATAAAAGCTATGGATTTATGAGTGTTATTTTTGTATCCTGAGATGTTGCTATATTCCTTTATTACTTCTAGGAGTTTTTTAGTTGATTCCTTGAGGTTTTCCAGATACATAATCATATCGTCTGTGAAGAGTGACAGTTTGATCTCCTCTGGTCCTATTTGGATCCCCTTGATTGCCTTCTCTTGCCTGATTGTGGTGGCTAACACTTCCATTACAATGTTAAAAAGCAGTAGAGACAGTGGGCAATTTTGTCTGGTTCCTGATCTGAGTGGAAATGGTTTCAATTTTAGTCCATTCACTATGATATTGGCAGTGGGTTTGCTGTAGATGGCCTCTATCAGTTTAAGAAATGTTCCTTGTATACCTATTTTCTTAAGCATTCTGATCAAGAAAGAATGCTAGATATTGTCAAAAGCTTTTTCTGCATCAATTGAGAGAATCATATGTCTTTCTTATTAATTTGTTTATGTGATGTATATTTATCATTTTACATATATTGAACCATCCTTGGGACCCTGGGATGAAACCCACCTGTTTGTGGTGTATAATGTGATGTGTTTTTGGTTTCTGTTTGCTAGGATTTATTGAATATGTTTGCATCAATATTCATTAGAAATATTGGTCTATTGGGCGGCGCCTGTGGCTCAGTGAGTAGGGCACCGGCCCCATATACTGAGGGTGGTGGGTTCAAACCCAGCCCCGGCCGAACTGCAACAACAACAACAAAAAATAGCCGGGCATTGTGGCAGGCGCCTGTAGTCCCAGCTGCTTGGGAGGCTTGAGGCAAGAGAATCGCTTAAGCCCAGGAGTTGGAGGTTGCTGTGAGCTGTGTGACGCCACGGCACTCTACCTAGGGCCATAAAGTGAAACTCTGTCTCAACAAAAAAAAAAAAAAAAAGAAAGAAATATTGGTCTATAATTTTCTTTTCTTGTTGGGTCCTTTTCTGATTTGAGTATCAGGGTGACATTTGCTTCATGGAATGTGTTGAGAGGTATTTCTTCTGTTTTAACAATAAAAAAGTAAATAAAAAAAGTACTATGGGTAATACTTCTTTAAAGGTTTGGTAGAATTCTAATGTGAAGCAAATTGGTCCCAGGCTTTTCTTTTTGGGGAGATTTCTTATACTTGATGGTATTTCAGAGCTTGTTATAGGCTTGTTCAACATTTCCACTTCTTTCTGGATAAGTCTAGGACAGTAGCATGTTTCCAAGTATGGATCTATTTCCTTCACATTTTCATACTTCTTAGAGTAGAGTTTTGTGTAGCATTCATTAAGGATTTGTTGAATTTCTGAGCAGTCTGTTGTTATGTGTCCTTTATCATTTCTGATTGATGAAATTAGAAATTGTACTCTTCTAAATCTGGTTAGATTAGCCAAATGTTTATTTTATTGACCTTTTCAAAAAACCAACTCTTTTATTGGTTGATCTGTTGTATGATTCTTTTGTTTTTTATTTCATTTAGTTCTGCTCTAATTTTAGTTATTCCTTTTCTTCTTCTGGGTTTAGTGTTGGAAAGTTCTTCCTTTTCCAGTTGCTTGAGATGTCCCATTACGTTATTGACTTTCTTTCTGTTCTCATGAAGAAGGCTTGCAATGCTATAAATTTTCCTCTTTGGACTACCTTTGGTGTATCCAGAGTTTCTCAGAGTTTTTTTTTTTATTATTGTTTTGTTCCAAAAATTTAATAATTTCCTTCTTAATCTTATCTATGACCCACCTATCATTCAGCATGACATTAGTTTCCATGTTTTTGTATGTGTGTGGAGATTCCTATTGTTACTAAGTTCAACTTTTTTTCATGGGAAGGTCTGGGAAAATACAAGGAATGATTTCCATTCTTTTGAATTTGCTGAGGTTAGACTTGTGACCTAAGATGTGATCAGTTTTAGAGGATAATCCATGGGCTGATGAAAAGAATATGTATTCAGTTTTGTTAGGATGAAATGTTCTATACATGTCTATTAGAAGCAAATGTTGAATGCTTAAGTTTAATTCTAAAATTTCTCTGCTTAACTTCTTTTTTGAGCTTCTATTCAACACTGCCAAAGGAGTGTTACAGTCTTCTACAATTAAGGTTCTAGGGGAAATCAAGTTGTTCATATCAGGTAGAGTTTCTCTTATAAATTGAGGCACATTTTGGTTGGGTGCATAAATGTTTATAATTCAAATCTCATCATGTTGAGTGTTGCCCTTAATAAATAAGAAGTGACCATCATTGTCTTTTTTTACTTTGATTGGTTTAAAGCCTATTATATCTACAAATAAAATTGCAATACCTGTTTTGTTGTTGTTGTTGTTGTTGTTGTTGTTGTTGTTGTTGTTGTTTGCTTCCATTTGCCTGAATTGTAGATGACCATCCCTTCAACCTGAGTCTGTGCTTATCTTTTAAGGTAAGGTGAGATTCTTGAATGCAGCAGATGTCTGCCCTGAATTTTTGTATCCAGTCAGCCAACATTTGTCTTCAGAGTGCAATTTAAGCCATTCACATTAATTAAGAGTAATTATAAGCCAGACTTTTGAGTATCAGGTTTTTCAAAAGTTCAGTGGACATTTTTAATCTTTTCACAACCATGGAAGTTAGAATTTGATCAAAAGTTTCCTAGTGATTTTACTTTGGTGCTGGAGGATTGTGTTGTTCATTATGGAGGACAGGTCTGAGAATATCCTGAAGAGCTAGATTAGTTATGGAAAATTTCTTCTAAATGTGAATGTCATTAACGTATTTCATTTCTCTACCATAGATCAAACTTAGTTTAGCTGGATACAGGATCCTGGGTTGAAAGTTATTTTTTTTAAGGAGATTAAAGATCAATGACTACCCTCTTCTTGTTTGAAAGGTTTCAGTGGAGAGATCTGCAGTCATCCTAACGTTCTCCTCTTGTATGTTGTAATTTTCATATAGAATGACCCAATTTTGTTCTCCACTTTTTTTCCTCTTTAAGTTTTTGGGAGCGTTCAAAAGCTTTGTCTTCAATATCAGGATCCTTTCTTCTGCCGGCCCATTCTGCTACTGAGAGATTCTCCTGTATTTTTTAAATCTTTGAGGGCTGCAAATTCTGGCTTCAACATGTCAAAGTTTATCAGCATTTTGTCTTTAAATTTGTTGAATTCTTGAGACATCTTTTGAATTTCTGCTTTGAATTCTAGTTTCATCATTTCCTCCATTTTGTTGATCTTATTTGCTATCCATACTCTGAACTCTATTTCTAACATCTCAGCCATTTGTTTTTGAATGGGATCTTGTGCTGTGTCTGCTTTATCATTTCTTGGGAAAGTTGATCTATTCTGACTGTTCATGTTGCCAAAGTTTTTCTGCTCATTTCACATCGTTGTTGTGTTTCACTGTTGGCTAGGTGATCAGGTAAGGTGAAACTCCAATTTCCTGAAGTTGTGGTTAAAAAGCCCTTTATTAAGGATCTGGGACTGATGACTGCAGCTTTTTCCCCTTTAGCTTTGCAAAGAACCTGTACAGTATTACAGTCTGAATGTGGAGAAACCTCCTTGGTGTGGTGGGTTAGGTGGCTCAGTCTTGTATTCAGCTGGTTCTTTGCCAATCCTGGTGGATCAGTGACTCTGGTGAAGTCTTAGCTGTGGAGAAATACAAGCAATTAAGAAATTACACCCACCCCACACAACAACTGGAATGGTAAAATCAACCCTTCCTATTACTACACAACCATATTATCCTGCGAAAGGGTCCTTGGGTGATGTTTCAAGTTAGGGGTTCTGAACCAATTGACTCAGTTAGTACGAACTCTCAGATGGGAGAGTTTGGTCTCCAGCCGCTAGATAGCAGAGATGTAGTGGCTACTCAGATTTGGCTCTCTCTGATGCTCTAAGGAGTCAGAAAGTGAACCCATTAGCACAGTAGGACAAGGGTGTTGAGTCTTTCTCCACTTTGTCCCTTTTTCACACCCAATCACTGGTGATTCTGCAGGGCTGCAGTCCTGCTCTGTCCAATAATGCAAAGTATCAGGGCTTAGCACCTCTCAGAGTCAAAGGAAGGTCAATGCCCCCAATGCCTGGCTACAGCCCTTGGCTAAAAGCCAGCTGGGGGAGCTGAGGACTGCATGCTTCAGGTGTTCAATAGCCAGTGGCGAGTGTTCCACTTGGGCTCAGTCTAATCCTTGGGGTACCAGGCCAGAAAATGTTTTTCTCCCTCAGCCACTGCATTTTTGCCCCTGTTGCTCTGCAGCACCAGTATCCCTATAAAGTGAGTTCTGGTTTCTTCTGGCAGTGCACAGAATGGCGGGGTGAGGGGGTTCTGCAAGATTTGACCCCAGTGTGATCACTCTATTGTTCAGTGTGATCACTCTATTGTTGCTGGATCTTTGTGGGAATTGCTGCTGTGCAGCTCCTCTGCCACTGTGAAAGCCAGAGAGTTCTGGCTGTAGGAGCATCTCCAGGAGCATGCTGCACACAGATTCAGCAGCATGGTAGGGTATGCTGTACATGATTCTGGCGGTGTCTAGCACCCGATAACTTCAGGTAGGAGAACACTAGTCCACTAGTGATTCTGGTTGGGTGGATGCCTGTCATGCAGGCAGGGTGGGCATAGCACATGGCCTAAGCAGTCTCCAGTGAGGCAGTGTACAGAGTGGCATGCAGCCTCAGCAGTCTCTGGCTGTGTGGGCATGGTGCAGAGGCAGGGAGAGCACCAGAGGCAGGGCTTGGGACCCACAGCGTGAAATGGAGACAGGGATGGTGCAGGGTAGGGTGCAGGTGCAGGGCTCCAGGTGAGTCTGGCCAGGCATGGGGTGGGGCACTTGGCCATGAAGATTGGGGGGGAGTTCTCATGAGCCTCCTCTCTCAGTCTCTGCAGGAGTTAGGGATGGTTTATCTGGTGAGGGGATAAGGGTGGACTGGAAGTTCAGAATGGCAGGAAAAATGTTAGTTCAGTTTTTCTGCCTGGTAAGATAATGTTCAGAGTCTCCACAGGAACCCTGTGGTAGTCCCCACTTCCTACTGCTCTCACCCGTGTGGTAAGATAAGAGATTTTCAGTTCACTACTCACCTGTAGGAAAGCTACAGGAGCAAACAGTGAAAGGAAAAGGAAATAAAACCCCACAGTTTTCTTGGGGGAAGGGGATGACATTTCTCCTTTTAGTTCAGTTTTTTACCTAAAGATTGTTGTCTTGGAATTGCAGCTTGTCTCACCAGGGGTGACCTGCTATTATCCCACTTCTAAGTAGAGCTCTCTGTCTTCAGCTTAATTGGGTACTTTTTGGACAGTTATCCTTCTCTCTGAACAGGAGCTTCTGTCAGAGGCTGCTTCCTGTTGGACATCTTGCCCCTCCTCTGAGATACAGAACATTTTATCCTAACAAAAGTGAATACTGATTCTTCTCATTAGTGCATAAAACATTCTCCAAAGTTGATCACATCTTTGGTCACAAAAATAATGTCAGCAATTTTTTTAAAATAGAAATTATTTCTTGTATATTCTCCAACCATCATAGAATAAAAGTTGAATTCAGTAACAACAGGAATCTGCAAACTCACACAAACACATTAAAACTAAATAGTCTTATGCTAAATGATAGCTGGGTCATAGATGAGATTAAGAAAGAAATTACCAAATTTTTGGAGGAAAACGATAAAAAAGACACAAATTTCCACAACCTCTGGGAATCCTTAGAGAGAAACTTATAGTATTTCAAGCCTTCCTCAAGAAAACAGAAAGACAGGAAATCAACAACTTAATGGGACAGCTCAAAAACTGGAAAAGGAAGAACATTCCAACCCCAAACCCAGAAGAAGAAAAGAAATAACAAAATTGGAGCAGAATTAAATGAAATTGAAAATAAAAGGTTTATACAACACATCAATGAATCAAAAAGTTTTTTTTTTTGAAAGGTCCATAAAATACATAGATCTTTGGCTAACCTAACCAGAAATCAAAGAGTAAAATTTCTTATTTCATCAATCAGAATGACAGATACTTCAAAGAAATTCCAAGTAAACTTAATGAATATTACAAAAAACTCTAGTCTCAGAAATATAAAAATCTGAAGGAAATTGACCAATACTTGGAATCACACCACCTTCCTAATCTTATCCAGGAAGAAGCGGAAATGTTGAACAAGTCTATCTGAAGTTCTGAAATAGCATCAACTATATAAAATCTTCCAAATACAAAAGCCTGGAACCAGATGGTTTCAGCTCAGAATTGTACAAAACCTTTAAAGAGGAACAATTGCCTGTATTACTGAACCTTTTCCAAATCACAGAAAAACAAGGAATACTTCCCAACACATTCTATGAAGCAAATGTCACCCTGATCCCCAAACCAGGAAAAGACCCAACAGGAAAGAAAATTATAGACTCTGAAATCAAAGTCCATCATATATGGAGTGAGAACTCTCATGGGGGTCCTGTTTACACATTTCCTGGTGGGCCAGGTGCCATGGCTCATGCCTGTAATCCTAGCACTCTGGGGGGCTGAGATATATAAGAAAATAGGTATATAAGGGACATTTTTTAAACTGATAGAGGCCATGTACAGCAAACCTACAGCCAATGATATATTGAATAGAGTAAAATTGAAACCATTTTCACTCAGATCAGTAAGTAGGCAAGGTTGCCCACTATCTTCACTGCTTTTTAACATTGTAATGGAAGTCTTTGCCATTGCAATCAGGCAAGAGAAGGCAATCAACAGTATGGATGATATAATTTTATATCTGGAAAACCCCAGGGACTCAACCACAAAACTCTTAGAAGTGGTCAAGGAATATAGCAGTGTCTCAGGCTACAAAATCCATACTCACAAATCAGTCAAGCTGAAAAAAAAAAAAAAGTCATGTACTCTATTTCCTTTACAATAGTGTCAAAGAAAATGAAATAACTGGGAGTGTGCCTAATAAAGGAGAAGAAAGATGTCTATAAAGAGAACTATGAAACTCTGAGAAAAGAAATAGCTGAACATGCCAACAAACAGAAAAACATACCAAGCTCATGGGTGGAAATAGAGGTAAGAAGAGAGAGTATTGTCAAAGAAGCTGGGTAAGAATGCTGAAATCAGCAGCACTTGAACAGTGGCTTCAGAGTTACGAGCACAGACATAAATGGGGAATTGCCTGAAAAGATGCATAGAGGGTGGTTTGAACCTCCAGGTCTGTTTTTTTTTTTTTTTTTTTTTGTCCATGCAATTAGGGAACTATTTTTTTCACCCTTTGTTCTTACATAAAATTGTTAATCAAAACAGACTTTGGGCTCAAAGATACAGATATGTATTTAAAGAGTCGCACCAGATTTAGAACTGAAGTGTCTCAGAGAACATGTAGATGGCAATTCTAATGAAAGCAACCCATTAACTTAATGAAATTCTAACTAGGACTAAGATAGCAATGAAACTTTTGTAGATATAAGAAGGTAATCCTAACATTAACATAGAAATTTAAGGAGAACAAGAAAAACAACGTCAATTTAAGAACAAAGACAATAAAAAGAATCTCTACACAAACCAACTATTCAGAAAAAAAACAAAAACTATGTGTGTTTATGTAAAATTAAAATTTTATTTGCACAAAGACCTCTTAAACTGTATGTCTGAGATTGAAATACTTGACACACAGACTTATGCTAACAACAGATTAAAAGATTAATCACGGACTAGTGATTGGAAGTGATTATTATAGTAGGTCAAAGATAAATAATTCTGAGGAAAGGGATACAAAAATAATGCATATCGGTATTAAAAAAGAAAGAGCCTTGGGAATGTATATAAGAACTCAAACGCATGAGCAAGAAAAGAACAAGGGATCCCATCGCAGACTGGGCAAGGGACTTGAAGAGAAACTTCTCTGAAGAAGACAGGCGTGCGGCCTTCAGACATCTGAAAAAATGCTCATCATCTTTAATCATCAGAGAAATGCAAATCAAAACTCCTTTGAGATATCATCTAACTCCAGTGAAACTAGCCTTATCACAAAATCCCAAGACCAGAAATGTTATTGCGGATGTGGAGAAAAGGAAACACTTTGCACTGCTGGTGGGAATGCAAATTAATACATTCCTTTTAGAAAGATACATGGAGAACACTTAGAGATCTAAAAATAGATCTGCCATTCAATGCTGTAATCCCTCTACTGGGCATATACACAGAAGACCAAAAAGCACATCATAACAAAGATATTTGTACCAGAATGTTTATTGCAGCCCTATTCATAATTGCTAAGTCATGGAAAAAGCCCAAGTGCTCATCAATCCATGAATGGATTAATAAATTGTGGTATATGTACACCATGGAATATTATGCAGCCTTAAAGAAAGATGGAGACTTTACCTCTTTCATGTTTACCTGGATGGAGCTGGAACATATTCTTGTTAGTAAAGTATCTCAAGAATGGAAGAAAAAGTACCCAATGTACTCAGCCCTACTAAGAAACTAATTTAAGGTTTTAACATGAAACTATAACCCAGTTACAACCTAAGAAAAGGAGGAAGAGGGAAAGGAAGGAGAGGGAGCGGGGGAGGTGGATAGATGGAAAGGGATTGGTGGGATTACACCAGCGGGGCATCTTACATCTTATTCCATCTTACAAGGGAATATGTGAAACTTGGTAAATGTGGAATGTAAGTGTCTTGGCACAGTAACTGAGAGAATGCCAGGAAGGCTATGTTAACCAGTGTGATGAAAGTGTGTCAAACGCTCTGTGAAGCTAGTGAATGATGCCCCATGATCATATCAATGTACACAGCTGTGGTTTAATAAATAATAATAATAATAATAATAATAAAATACGGATAAGTCACATGGATAAGAAAAAGGCAAGCATAGAAAATAAAAGATATACATTACACAACAGCTTTTCTAATTGTTTATTTGCTCACCATCTTGTGAGTGTAACATAAACTTTTTTTTAATTAATGTGCTCTTAGTTACTGCTTCACTTATTATGAGTCAGTTTGACAAGAGTTCAAGTACTCTTCTGTACACATTTTGTATGCTATTGTTCCTTTTACTGTAGACTATCTCTTTCTTTGTTATTTATTTACACATGATGAATAATAATATTTTATATTTCATGTTTCAAATCTCCTAAGGCCTTCTCCACAGAACAAAAATAAAATTAACCTAAAAATGAAAACATTTCCAGTGTTAACTCTTAAAGAAAAATTTAAAAAAATACAACATCAATAAAACACATGCACACTCAGAAATAAGAAGCTTGGAAAGTAAGTTTATAAACTGAGTCATTCTTGCCTTATATAACTGAAACAGAGTCAAGAGGCCAGTGGCAAGACCAGTGGAAATGGCTAACACCTGTAATTCTAGCATTCTGGGATGCAGAGGCAGGTGGATTGCTTCAGCTTTAGAATTTCAGACTAGGCTGAACAAGAGGTAGACCCATTTTTACGAAAAAAATTAAAACTAGCCCAGTGGCATGGTACACGCTTATAGTCCTACTTACTCAGGCAATTGTAACAATTAGAGGTTGCTAGGGTGGCGCTTGTGGCTCAGTGAGTAGGGTGCCGGTCCCATATGCCGGAGGTGGCAGGTTCAAACCCAGCCCCGGCCAAAAAAAAAAAAAAAAAACCACAAAAAAAAAAAAAAAAACAATTAGAGGTTGCTATGAGCTATGATGATGTCCCAGCACTCTTTATCCAGAGAAACAGAGTGAGAATATTGTTGAAAAGAAATGAAAAGAGAAGACAAGAAAAGGGAAAAAAGAAGAGAAAATACAAGAGAAGAAAAGAAAAGAACTGAAAAAAGAAAAAAAATTGAGTCCAAGGAAAGACTAACCCTTCTTCTTCTTCTTCTTTTTTTTTTTTTTTTTATTAAATCATAGCTGTGTACATTAATGTGATCATGGGGCACCATACACTAGTTTCATAGACCGTTTGACACATGTTCATCACACTGGTTAAAATAGCCTTCCTGGCATTTTCTTAATTATTGTTCTAAGACATTTACATTCCACATTTACTAAGTTTCACATATACCCTTGTAAGATGCACTGCAGGTGTAATCCCACCAATCACCCTCCCTTCGCCTTGCCCTCCCTCCCCTCCCCCTCTCCCTTCCCGCTATTCTTAGGTTGTAACTGGATTATAGCTTTCATGTGAAAGCCTTAAATTAGTTTCATAGTAGGTCTGAGTACATTGGAAACTTAGATCTGCCATTCAATCCTATAATTCCTCTACATGGCATATACCCAGAAGACCAAAAATCACATTACAACAAAGATATTTGTAGCAGAATATTTATTGTAGCCCTATTCATAATTGCTAAGTCATGGAAAAAGCCCAAGTGCCCATCAATCCACAAATGGATTAATAAATTGTGGTATACTTACACCAGAGAATATGATGCAGCCTTAAAGAAAGATGGAGACTTTATCTCTTTCATGTTTACATGGATGGAGCTGGAACATATTCTCCTTAGTAAAGTATCCCAAGAACGGAAGAAAAAGACTAACCCTTCTTTTCCAGGCCACCATTTTCACAGTTAACTATTGTTTGTCTAATCCAATATATTCCTAAATTTTTCAAAGAGCTTTACCCAAAATTTGATTCACAGACTTTATAAATTTTTCTTTAAAAGAAATATGTTAAAATTTGAATTTATTCTATCAGAGAAATAATTTAGTCTAATTTTTAAATAAACCACCATGTATCTATATTATCTCATGACTCAAATTCTAAATATATATATATATATATGTATATATTGGTAAATGTGGAATGTCTATATATATATATATATAGTTAGCCAGAAAAACCTTAAAGTATTTATTTCATTTAGTTTAAATAAATGAGCATGCATATAAAATAGATCATCACTAACACTATTTGTTTTCTTCAGTTCACATGATTGAAAGTAAATACAGTAGAACCCCTGTGAGTTGACCTCCAAGGCAGGTGGTCAACATAAGGAACAAGGCCTACTGTACTGATAGGTATATGTGGTGAATGTCTGGTCTATAAAAATTAGGTCAACTTAAGGAGGTTGTCAGTGTAGCGAGGAGATCAACACATAGAGGTTCTACTGCATTTAAATAAATTTAGTTTTAAAATTAGTGATAAAATAACATTTTAAATGCCTTCAAGATTGTCTACACACTGTTGTGGGTTTCTCTTTGTTGTTTGTTTCTTTGTTTCTTTGTTTGTTTCTTTGTTTTAGACAGAGTCTCACTTGTAGCTATCAGTAGATTGCTATTCTGCCACAGCTCACAGTAACTTCAAACTCTTGGGCTTCAGCAATTCTCTTGCCTCAGCTTCCTTAGGTAGCTGGGACTAAAGGCAGCTGCCACAATACTGGGCTATTTTTAGAGATGTGGTATTATTCTTGCTCAGACTGGTCTTAAACCTGTGAGCGCAGTCAATTCACCTGCCTTTGCCTCCTGAAGTCCTAGTATTACAGGCATGTTTTTTTAAGACAACTATTATAGGACTGAGACAAGGGTTTGAGAAAATAATGAAAGATCTAAGCAAGTTGAAAGAAGAGTTATAAAGGATGGACCTTATGAAGAAAGTTTTGATATGTGATCATACTGACTGCAATTGGAATGACCCCTGTGAGTTGACCTCCAAGGCATTGATTATGTTAATTTTCTAAAAATTAAGCACTAGTCCCAAAAGAGCAACTGATACAGGATAAGAGTCTATTCCTCTGTACTTAAAAACAACTGATTTTCTTAACATACATATCTGCTCTTAACAAAATTGCAAGAAGTTTTTTGGGGTTTTTTGTTTGTTTTTTCTTTGTTTTTGAGAGACAGTCTCACTTTATTGCCCTTGGTAGTGTCATGGCATCACACAGCTCAAAGGAACCTCCAACTCCTGGGCTTAGGTGACTCTCTTGCCTCAGCCTCCCAAGTAGCTGGAACTACAGGTGCCCCCACAACACCTGGCTATTTTTTGTTGCAGGTTGGCCAAGGCTGGGTTTGAACCCACCACCCTTGGAATATGGTGCCTGTGCCCTACACACTAAGCCACAGGCACCACCCAAGAGGTTTTGATTTTCAATACAAAAATCTGTTTCTTTAACAACTATCTTCTTCCTGAGAGCTATTAATTTCCCTGCCTTTAGATTTAAAATGTCATCCTCTTCATTTAAAATGGTAATTTTATTCCTTGAGGTAAAGTTTTGCTTTTAAAAATTCTCAGATTTAATTTCAAGCAACTAAGGTCAAAAAAGACAATGGTGGTCACTTATATTGGTCAAGGGAAAAATACAAGAATATGTTTTAATTCTAAATATTTATGCACACAAATTAAGTGCTCACAGATTTTTGAAACAGACTTTACTCAGTCTGAGCAATATTATATCCTATAATACCATAAAAACAGGGGACTTTAACACTCTTCTTACAGAGCTGGACACATCCTCTAAACAGAAATTAAAGATATAAGGGACTTAAATAAGAACCTAGAACAACTGTGCTTGATAGATGTGTATAGAACACTCCGTCCCAAAGATAAAGAATATACATTGTTCTCATCATGCCATGTAACATTCTCCAAAATTGATCAAATCCTAGGACACAAAACAAACCTCAACAGAATCAAAAGAATTGAAATTTTATCTTGTATCTTCTCAGACAAGGTACTAAAGGTGGAACTCAACTCCAAAAAAAAAAAAAAAAAGTTCAACCCCACACAAAGGCATGTAAATTAAATAACTTTCTGTTGAGTGACAGATGGGTGCAGGAAGAATTTAAACAGGAAATCATTAACTTCCTTGAGCATAACAACAATGAAGACACAACCTACCAAAACCTGTGAGGTACTGCAGAAGCAGTTTTGAGAGGAAAATTTATTGTTTAGATGGCTACATTCAAAAAACAGAAAGAGAGTACATCAACAAACTCACAAGCCATCTTATGGAATTGGAAAAAGAAGAACAATCTAAGCTTAAACCCAGTAGAAGAAAAGAAATCTCCAAAATCAAACCAGAGATCAATGAAATTGAAAACAAAAAGAATCAGTAAGAAAATTAATGAAACAAGGAGTTGGCTTTTAGAAAAAAATAAATGAAATAGATAAAACTTTGGCCAGACCAACTCAAAACAGAATAGTAAAATCTGTGGTAACCACAATCAGAAATGATAAAGGAAAAATAACAACTGATCCCAAGGTGATAGAGGAGATCATCTCTGAATACTATCAGAAACTCTACACCCAGAAATTTGACAATGTGAAGGAAATGGATCAATATTTGGAATCACACCTTCTCCCTAGACTTAGCCAGGAAGAAATAGAGCTCCTGAACAGACCAATTTCAAGCGTTGAAATTAAAGAAACAATAAAAAAAAAAAAAAATCCCAACCAAAAAATGCCCTGGTCCAGATAGCTTCACACCAGAATTCTATCAAACTTTCGTGGAAGAGATTATTCCTGTACTGCAGAAATTATTCCAAAAAATTCAGGAGGAAGGAATCTTCCCCAAAACATTCTATGAAGAAAACATCACCCTGATACCAAAACCAAGAAAAGACCCAACTAAATAGGAGAATTTCAGACCAATTTCACTCGTGAATAGATGGAAAAATTCTCAACAAAATCCTAGCCAATAGATTACAGCTTATCATCAAAAAAGTCATACATCATAATGAAATAGGTTTCATCCCAGGGATGCAAGGCTTGTTTAACATATGCAATTCCATAAACATTATCCACTATATTAACAGAAGCAAAAATAAAGACCATATGATCCTCTCAATAGATGCAGAAAAAGCATTTGATAAAATCCAGCATCCTTTTCTAATTAGAACACTGAAAAGAATAGGCATAGGTGTCATATTTCTGAAACTAGGAAGCTATGTATGACCAACCCATAGCTAATATTTTATTGAATGAAGTAAAACTGAAAGTTTTTCCTCTTAGAACTGGAACCATACATGGTTGTCCTGTGTCACCATTACTTTTCAACATAGTGCTGGAAGTTCTAGCCAATACAATTAGGCAAGACAAGGAAATAAAGGGAATCCAAATGGGAGCAGAGGAGGTCAAACTCTCCCTCTTTGCTGAGACAACATGAGCTTATACTTAGAGAATCCCAAAGACTCAACCACAAGACTCCTGGAAGTCATCAAAAAATACAGTAATGTCTCAGGATATAAAATCAATGTCCACAAATCGGTTACCTTTGTATACACCAATAACAGTGAAGATGAGAGGCTAATTAAAGACACAATTACTTTCACCATAGCTTCATTGAAAATGAAATACCTAGGAATATACCTAACGAAGGAGGTGAAGGACCTCTATAAAGAAAATTATGAAATCCTAAGAAAGAATATAGCAGAGGATATTAATAAATGGAAAACATATCAAGTTCATGGAAGGGAAGAATTGGCATTGTTAAAATGTCTATACCTCCCAAAACAGTCTACCTATTCAATGCCATTTCTTTTAAAATACCAACATCATACTTTCAAGGTTTGGAAAAAATGATTCAGTATACATAAGGCAGTTCTTGGTAATAAAAATAAAGCTGGGGGCATCACCATACCAGATTTTAGGCTGTACTACAAAGTCAAATGTGTCAAATGGTTTATGAAGTGAGTGTATGATGCCCCATAATCATATCATTGTATACAGTTATGATTTAATAAAAAAATAAATAAATAAAACAAAACAAACAAACAAAAAAAAAAAACAAAGTCATAGTGGTCAAGACATCTTGGAACTGGCACAAATATAGAGAAATGGACATTTGAAATTGAATAGAAAACCAGAAAACGAAATTAACAACCACCTAACCTTCAATAAATCTAACAATATCATACCTTGAGGGAAAAATACCCTATTCAATAAATGGTGTTGAGAGTACTGGATATCCACGTGTAAAAGACTGAAACTGGATCCACACACTTTTTCACTTAGAAAATTGATTCAAGATGGATAAAAGACTTAAATTTGAGGCATGAATCAATAAAAATCCTCAAAGAAAGCATAGGGAAAATAGTGGAAGATATTGGCCTCAGGAAAGACTTCATAAAGAAGACTGCCATGGCAATGGCAACAACAACAAAAATAAACAAATGGGACTTCATTAAACTGAAAAACTTCTGTATATCTAAGGAGACAACAATCAAAGCAAATAAACTACCTACACAATAGGAAAGGATATTTGCCTATTTTGAATCAGACAAAAACTTGATAATTAGAATCTATAGAGAACTCAAATTAATCCACCTGAAAAAACCAACAATCCCATCTATCAATGGGCCAGAGACATGAATAGAACCTTCTCTAAAGAAGACAGATGAATGGCTTACAAACATATGAAAAAATGATCATCATCCCTATTTACTAGATAAATGCATATCAAAACCACCCTGAGATACCATGTAACCCCAAGGAGAATGGCCCACACTACAAAATCTCAAAACTGCTGATGCTGGAATGGATGTGGATAGAAGGGAACACTTTTACACTGCTAGTGGAACTGCAAACTAATACAACCTTTTTTGAAGAAGTATGGAGAAACCTCAAAGAACTGAAGCTAGACCTCCCATTTGATCCTGCAATCCCATTACTGGGCATCTACCCAGAAGGAAAAAAATCCTTTTATTCATAAGGACTCTTGTACTAGACTGTTTATTGCAGCTCAATTTACAATCGCCAAAATGTGGAAACAGCCTAAATGCCCGCAAACCTGGGAATGGATTAATAAGCTGTGGTATATGTACACCATGGAATACTATTCAGGCACTAAAAAAGATAGAAACTTTACATCCTTTGCATTAATCTGGATGGAAGTGGAACATATTGTTCTTAGTAAAGCATCACAAGAATGGAGAAGCATGAATCTTACGTACTCAATTTTAATACGAGGGCAATTAAGGACATGGTGGGGCACGGGGAAGGGGAGAGCAGAGAAAGAAAGAAGGAGGGAGGGGGTGGAGAAAGAAAGAAGGAGGGAGGTGTGTGCCACACCTTTTGGAGGCAAGACACAATTGTAAGAGGGACTTTACCTCTTACAGTGCAGTCAGTTTAACCTTGTTTCTTGTACCCTCAATGAATCCCCAACAATAAATAATAATAAGAAGAAGAACAACAACAACATAATGCAATGAAAGAAAAAAACTTCTCAGATTTATTTTTCAGAGGTCCAACACTTGCTGTTTAGCTTCCTACATGTGATTTCAGGGACATACATCATCATTTCTTTCAGATTTTTCTCATTTTGAAAAAGCTTAGGAGAATAACTCTCTCCTTCAACTTTTTTGCCAACTCTTCCAATTATTTTCTCTTCAGTGTACTAACTCTGTTGTTATGGCCTGACTTGGAAAGGTTCATCTTAAAGGTTTAGAAAAGAAACATTGTGCCAGGTATAGTGGCACATGCCTGTAATCCAGCACTCTGAGAGACTGAGGCCAGTGCATTGCCTGAGCACAGGAGTTCACGACCAGCCTGAGCAAGAGCTAGTCTCCGTCTCTAAAAATAGGTGGGCATTGTCATGGGCATTGTTGAGGGCACCTGTAGTCTGAGCTGCTTGGGAGGCTGAGGCGAGAGAATAGCTGAAGCCCAAGAGTTGGAGGTTGCTGTGAGCTGTGAAGCTGTGAAGCCATGGCACTCTACCCAGAATAGCTGAAGCCCAGGAGTTGGAGGTTGTTGTGAGCTGTGAAGCCATGGCACTCTACCCAGAGCAACATAGTGAGACTCTGTGAAAAGAAAGAAAGAGAGGGAAGGAGGGAAGGAGGGAGGGAGGGAGGGAGGGAGGGAGGGAGGAAGGAAGGGAAGGAAGGAAGGAAGGAAGGAAGGAAGGAAGGAAGGAAGGAAGGAAGGAAGGAAGGAAGGAAGGAAGGAAGGAAAAGAAAGGGGGAAAGAGAAGAAAAGAATAAAGGAAAGCAATGGCAATGTTCATCTCCAATATAATTTAATTTTATATTTTTGACTTTTTTGGATAACATCAGAATTGTTATACTCAGAATCTCAGATACATTCTCTCTGTCTGATTAAATTCAAGAACTCCTTTTTGTGTCCCATCCGTAGAAAGGCAGACAGAAAGAAAGAAGGGAGGTAAGGAAGGATGAAGAAAACAAAAAAAAATGAATTGGGAAAAAAAAGTACTCGTTTCCACGCGGCTGCCGAGGGAGGAAGGGAGATGGGTGTTTCCGGACATGCATCAGTCAACTGCGGGGAGACTGGAAAACATGCTGCCAATTCAAAAACGTTTAAAAATGAAATGTATTGAACAAGAGATACTGGTACTTTTATTAAAAAGTGGATTGGAGTCCCAAAAGGTCTGACAAATCCTATGAGTTTTGAAGGTGTGTGAAGGTCATTGTGACAGATGTCTTCCAAAAGCTTAACAGAAAATGGCAATGAAAAAGTAGAACCACCACTGCATATATTGAGCACATAGGTAGCTGCAGATGGATGTCCTTTAGCTGCAGTTTTTTGAAATACTCCTTTGTTGCCTCAGAGGTGTGCCATGCAACATTATGGAAGAAAGAACGAAGACTGCAAGAAAACAGATGAACAGAAGCAAATGATGAAAATGAATATTTTACTTGTTTTAACTAACTTCATAATAAATGATATAGAAAATAAAAAAAAAGAAAGAAAAAAAGTACTCTTGTCGGTCATTAGAAAATGATTCTTTCATTAGGTTTACCTTCTAAGTTTTCTCAAAAAGCTTCCCATGAGAAGCACACGGCAGAAGGTTTTCCTTTCTTTCTTTCTCTCCCTATCTTTGTGTTGTCTCCTCCTTCCTCTTCTTCCTTTTCTTTTTTCTTTTTTTGTAATTTCAGACTACTGCAGAAGTAGGAGTTTTGGTTACAGTTTAGACTTCCTCTTTCCACCTGCTTGAATTCCATTGAGTGCACACATATGAGTTGACCAGAGGTTTTTCATTACCTTTTTAATATCTGGTCTAAGAAACAAAGACTTTACAATTCACCAAAGGAATTTTGTATATTGTCTCTATTGGGTTTTTGATTTTTCAGGAAAACTAAGCTTTAAAGATGTTAAGGCTTATATATCCTTGTATGTCCATGTAACTTTCTGTAGTTCTTTTGAAGTCTTATGATTATCACTCTGGTCAAATAAGTGAACTTAATTTTACAGTGCACTGTGATTCTTTTTTATGTCTTTTAACATCTTTGACAAACTTCTTTAAATATAATCCTAAATTTAAGTCTCTTTAACCTAGAATTCACATTGGAACTTTGCAAGTGAGCCTCTGAGAAGGACACATATGAAACAATGTCAAATGATTAATGATACTAAGTCTTCTTTCACTTGGATTATTTATTTATTTATTTATTTATTTATTTATTTTTGTAGATAACTGTTACTCTGGCTAGAGATCAGTGGTGCCATTGTAGTTCACTGTAGCCTCCAACTCCTGGATCTAGGTTATTCTCCTACCTTACTTTCTGAGTAATAGGAGAACAGGTGGGCAACAACATGTATGGGTAATTTTTAAATTTTTTGTAGAGCTGAATTCTTGCTATGTCACGTAGGCTGCTCTCAAACTGAGGCTCTCTAGCAATCCTCTCTTCTCAGCCTGCCAAAGTGCTAGAATTATAGACAGAAGCCACCATGTCCAGTCCCTTTTTTGTTTTTAATTTTTTTTTAGAGGTAAAGGTCTGGTTCTTGTTCAGGCTGATCTTGCATTCCTCTGCTTAAGTAATCTGCCCTCTTTGGTCTCTCAGAGTGCTGAGATTACAGGCATTAGCCATACCACCTAGCCAATCACTAGCCCTTGTAATTGCATTTATAGGCATGTTATTATGAATATTTCATAATTATACAAGGTCAAAAAAATCTACTGTACTGACAGTCATAATTCCATGTTTTTTTTTAATCTTAAAAAATGCTTTTTGCAATCAAAATGACTAAATTTCCTAAACAATTATAAGCTTCCATCAGACTTTTAACTATGGCTATTCTAAGATTTTATCATTCACATTCATTGTTTTGAAATCTTCTCTAAAAAACTTTTATAATCAGATATGTGCAAAAATTTCCTACAAGGAACACATATATATGGGTTTCTGATGACTTTAATCAATAACTAAACAAATATTTTCAGAAGTCTTATGACAAACTAGTGGATTCTTGAAACTACTACTGTTGATTAATTGAAACATTGTTGGTCCTTTACTCAAACATCTTATCTTCTATATTTAAAGAAATTTTCTCGAATAAGCTTTTTGCAACATATTATAACCTGGTAGTGTATGATTTTCTAAAAGAAGACAAAATACTTATTGTCTTTTTTTTTCTTTTCTACCTTGACTTCTCCTTGATTTGAGAACTCTTTATGAATATTCTCATTATAATAAGTATGTGCACAAGCTCAAGAAAACGTGTTTTCTCTTTATAATATGGTAGAATTGTATAGGAAAAATCTTGGTTACATTGCCAAGTTTAACTTCACTGTCATATTTTAAAACATACATAAAATGTCTGATTTTAAGGGTTCTTAGCCTCATAGTAAACAAATAAAAACTATTACTTGGGCAGAGCCTGTGGCTCAAAGGAGTAGGGCGCCAGTCCCATATGCTGGAGGTGGCGGGTTCAAACCCAGTCCCAGCCAAAAACCGTAAAAAATAAAAAAAAACTATTACTTGCTGGCAGGCCTAGGATATTTTAGATAGTAGCTAACATACAAAATCTACTTGGTTTGTCTTTCTAACCCATAGAGGTTTTTAATCTCATATTCCTATATGATCAATGCAAACGAAAACTTTTCCAAAAGAAGAAAAACAAAACTGTAGCACACGTGTTATACGATTATAACACTATACATTATTTTCAAGTTCTTTGTGATCTACCAGTACACTACACTGGGTCCTAAATTCAACTTGGTTAATGCAACCCAACTTTGTCCCCTACAATTGCTAAAATTGGAACTACTCTGTTCCAAAGCCTTACAAGCTGAAAGTTAGTGAAGATTAGGACAAAAAAAAGTTCTCACTTCTAATATATAAGCTACACTGAAAGCTCACCAAGCCACCAGATGTCATAAACGAAGACATTCAGACTATAAGCAAACATGAAAAGTTGATGTTTTGTGCTGTACAATTTTTCCTAAGACTTCAGTACAATCTTCAGTACCCCATACCATAATGGGATTCTTACTCCCCTTAAATAATAACTATCAATATGCTTACTACCTAACTGCTCATTTCACTATCAAATAACTGCAATTTGTGTCCTCAGAACGTTTGAATCCCATGAACCAAAATGCTTGCCTTGCTGTTTCCACCAATCCTGGTCTGCAGCATTGTGATCCTTACCTAATCCTAATAAAGCCACCCTTGGCCATTCTGCCTCCCCAAAGCCCTGAGAATCATAAATTCTCAATATATTTTGACTTCACTATCTCTTACTTCTGTGAGGTAATGTCCCCCTTACTCTGCAGTGAGAAATAAGGTCAGATTTTCTTTTATCTACAGGTGTATAATGGTGACATTGAGAGGTGTAATTTGGGCGACAATTTTGGGAGCCATGTTTAAGATACAACATGACAGAAATAAATAACATACAGGTAAAGATGAACATCTGGTTAAGTTTGGGCAGTGTTGCATCAGGTTAACTTCTTTCACCAGATAAGACACATTTTACCAAATGTATTCTGGAAAAGGCTTTGAAAACATCTTTCCCCATAGTACCTAAGGAGCTAAGGCTTTAGGACATACTACACCAAAGTATAGCACATTGTCATTTAAGAAAACAGCAGAAGCAGGTCATAAGATTCTCTTTCCAAATGGGTACAGGTGATTGCAGTAATGTACACAGCTATGATTTAACAATAAAAAAAAAAGGAAAAAAAAAAGATCCTCTTTCCAGAAGGAAAGAAATTGACAATACAAGAGAGGCCAAAAAGAATCTAAACTTGGGCATTGGTATGTTTCCATTAAATTAGACTCTTTTTGTAGCCTTACTTCCCACATAAATTCTGTTCCTCATCAAACCTAAGCATAAAAATACACACATTGCCCTTGTTTATTTGTTCTTCATTTTTAAAGGCTCTTGTCTTGATTATCTACTTTTTTGTCATGAGGTATCAACCATGAACCTCATGATGGATGCATGAGGAAAATAGATTTCTTTTTCTCCCCTACAGAGTGTAAAACCTCTGACATGTGATTCAAATTCTCAAATTCACACTGGGAAGGGCACACAATTGCCTTAAATAAGTATTATCTTAGTAGTAAAATTCAAACTACCAACCATGATCAGAAAGATTAAGAAGACTCATTGCATTTTAATCACCCCTTTCTAGGGAAATTTTGGACAAGGTCTAATTGCCAGGTAAGATAAAAGTATAAGAAGCCCACAATTCCTCAGATTTTGCCTTCAATGTTACTAGACACCTGCTGCAGTTTTCACCATAAAGAGCATTTTATAAGCAAGGAACATTTTTTAACTGATAAGATACTAAAGCCACTGTCATTCAAACAAGACCAAAACAGGGAAGTGCATTATAAACATTACTGTTGCATTGTTGTTTTGAAGATTAGAGGATAAAAAGTATAAATACAATGATAAATCTAAAATGGGATTGGTTGTGAAATGTAGGAAAGGTAAAAGATAACATGTCTCAAATATAAATCACTAAAAAGTTAACATTTTTTCAGCAACAAACGAGAAATTTTCTTTAGTCAATCAAGCGTTTGTACATCAAGCAAAATATCTCAAAACATTAAAAACAAAGGAAAGCAGTCTCTGATCTTAATGCAACAAAGTGAGAAAAAGATAATGTATATAAGAATACAACAGAACACTTCCATAAGTTGTCTTTAAAAATAGTTTTTTAAAATAGTTTTTGCTCAAACAGCTGCTGGCTCATAGTGAAGGAGTATAGTTGACCTTGAGCAGAAAAGTAATGAAGGGAGACCCTAGCAAAGATCAAAAGCAACCTTCACTTTATAGAAAAGAACAAGTTACAACTTGTAGTATTTGAGATGATTAGAGGGACTAAAAAGAGTATCTCAAATTTGTGTATGAGAAGGTTTATGAAAGGAGGGAGGTTACCTGTTTGTTTCAAAGTAGAAAGGACCATTGTTCAATTTATAAGTTTTTGTTACATACCTGAGGCCCAGCTAGCAAAGATGTAATACCATTAGTTACAACAGATATGAAGAGATTCCTCAGGTTTTACCAAATTTATTCCTACATTTAAAACATTGTTTTCCAAGATGCTTTCCTACATTTTGGAAAAAACTAAAACAATACATTAAAAGAAAAAAAATTTTTAGCTGAAAGGAGAGAAGAAAAACAAGCAGTACTAATTTGAAGTTATGAATTAAATATAGTACCTATGCATTTGTAAAATCCATTTGTTCAGACAGTCAACCTAACTCCCATAATTAGATAAAAACTGGGAAAGAGATGCCAATGAAGTTAATCATGTGTAAGTGAATCAGATTCCTGAAACAGTGGAAGCTAGCAAATAAAGACTTAAGCATTTATTTGTGCCCAACACATGAAAGACTATTCTAATTATTTGAGATTGGGCCAAGAGAAGTAATATTTGTTTGAAGAATTCAGCATGATTAAACAACAACAACAGAACAATGACAGTAATAACAAGTAGTCAAGGGATCATCTCACTCCAAAATCTGAAAGGGATTAGATATTAATTACTGTTCTTAAAATTCTAAATTTAGAATTATACTACCATATTTTTTCATTTATTTGATAGTGTCCTTTCATAAAAGTTTTTAATTTTGCTGTTTTTCCCTTTATCTTTCAATTATTTTTTTGCTTACATCTTGGTGTTCTATCTTCGATATATGTGTTCACAAAAAACATTCACAAAAACATTTTAGAGGCACTCTGAAGGGAAAATGGACACAAAGGACATACAAGTAGAATTAGATTAGTAACCTACATCTGGTCTAAAATCTGGGGAGAAGCTTGTGATCCTTTGATTTTGGTGAAGACATCTTAAGATAAAATTGGAGCAAACAAATGGAGAAATAGTCATGTAATTTTTCTTGTTTTCATTCCCTAATTTAAAGATATACCAAATCACATTTTGTTAAGAGAAAAATATAAATTAATGACATAAAATTATAGTGCCATAGTGCCTGCATTCACTATGAAAGTTAAAATTAGGACTATCAGAGTGATTTAGCCACTGAGAATAAAATAATTAGTTATACCTCAAATGCAATTAATTTTGTTAGAATAATATAAATTAGTATTCTTCAGATCCTATTCATGTGTCTTGTAATATTTATTTATTTGTTTATTTTTGGAGACAGAATCTCAAGCTGTTACCCTGGAAGGAGGGCTGTGGTGTCCTAGCTCAAGCAACCTCCAACTCTTGGGCTCAAGCCATTCTCTTACCTCAGTTTTTATATTTTTAGTATAGATGGTGTTCTCGCTCTTGCTCAGGCAGGTCTTGAACATGTGAGCTCAAGCAATCCACTGCCTCGGCCTCCCAGAGTGCTAGGATTATGGAATGAGCCACCACGCCTGGCCCATGTGTTTTGTAATTTGAGAAGTAATGATGGTCCCCACTGTCCTTTGAGTAATTTTGTAACCATACCAAAAGACAAAAGGAGTCTGCTAGAATCTCACTGAGATTTAACATTGACAGGATTTCACTTCCTACCACTTAGATTGCTAGTGAACATAATTGATGCAAAAATGTTTAAGAACTGCTGAGACACAAACATCAAGGAATGCAAAAGGTTGCCATGTAAAAGACTGTCTTCTCCTTCTTTTTTTTTTTTATTTATTTATTTTTTTTTTTTTTTTGCAGTTTTTGGCCAGGGCTGGGTTTTGAACCCACCACCTCCGGAGTATGGGGCTGGCACTCTACCCCTTTGAGCCACTGCCGCTGCCCTCTTATAATGATATTGCTTTAACTTCCTATTCACTGAATCTGGAGGTTAAGAATAATGTACTGGGAATTATGGTCACTCAAGAGCACTAGGGAGCATATGTTTGGTCCCACTTATAAAGGCCCACTCTTGGAAAAAAATGTGAAGAAATACCTGAGTATAGTGCCTAAATACTATATAAGTAGTAATTTATTAGATTAAAATGAGTTGAAATGTCAAAAACACACTCAAAGAATTATTGGGTAAATTATTTATGTCATATTACAGAGGCAAATTCAATCTTTCCTCCCTGCCTACTTCTAGTTTTGCATTTGAAGCTTGTTACTTTAAAGAAAGACCAATACTGTTTCTCTTCTCTTCTCTTCTCCTCTCCTTTCCTCTCATCCTCTCTCTTCTCCTTTCCCCTCCCCTCTCCTTCCCTTTTCTTCCTTTCCCTTCTCTTTTCCCTTTCCTTCCCATCTTTCTTTACAAAGGGGATTGTCAATTTAAACCCAGAGCAATTGTTGCCCATCTCATTGATTGAAGCATTGGAGAAATATTTCAAGAATCTAACATATATCATATATCATATATAACATACTATCCTACAAGATTTACATCAAAAGTAACACAATCTCTTTTTAAGTTTATTTTTATTTTTTTATCTTATCAAGGCAGAGTCTCAAGCAGTCCGTCATCCTGGATAGAGTGCTGTGGAGTCATAGCTCACAGCAACCTTACACTCTTGGGCTCAAGTAATTCTCTTGCCTAAGCCTCACAAGTAGATGGGAGTATAGGGCCCACTATAACGCCCAGCTATTTTTTTGTTGCAAGTGTCATTGTTGTTTTAGCTGGCCCAGGCCAGGTTGCAACCAGCTAGCCTAGTATATGTGGCCAAAGCCCCACGCACTGAACTATAGGCACTGCCCTCTCTTTAAGTTTTATTGACTGCTGGCCCACGTGAGTTCCTTTCCTCCTTATATAATGGTATGACATACATATTTGTGAAATTTTGTTGTCATTGTTCTCGTTGTAGTTGCTTTGTTTTGTATTGTTTTCCCTGAAACAGAGTCTTGTTCTTTCACCCTAGCAGCCCCAAACTCCTGGGCTTAATAGATCTTCCTGCAACAGCCTCCTGAGTGGCAGGGACTATAGGCCTGGGCCACCACAAATGGCTCTTTTGGCCAAATTTTGGCACTCGAGAAATTAATATTTGTACATAATGGTGTTATGTTGTGTTCACTGATAATATTAATAACACTGTTCATAAAATTCACCATTTTAAAGTGTACAGTTCAGTAGTGCTATGAAAGGAAGGCATCAGGAACTGGCCCTAGCAACACTATTTTGTTCCAGAATGCTGTTTTACAAATGGTCTGACCACAGAATTTGCTTGCTGAAGCTGCAGACAGAACAGAAGTCACTGCCACTTGTGAGAAACTCATTTTTCCCCTAAGCCTCTTAATCCTCAAGTACTGTGGCCTATAAAGCAATGAATGTTATAATAGTACTTAACCATCAATAAAAATAACAGGTTAAAAATGAGCTAATGACTACCAGTTTCTTTTATTTTTAGTATTTTTAAAGTCTTATTTCCTTTAAAAACACTATCCTATAACAGTTGAACAGGACACAATTTCAGATGTTGGGTAAATCTGAGTGCCTCAAATTGCAACTGGATAACTGCCAACAAACCTCCTTACGGAGATTTCATGCTCCTAAACCTTTGGTTCACAGTACATTCACCATGTCCAAGGATATAGTCCCAGAACATTTCATTGCCCCAAAAGGGAAACCTGAACCTCAGTCCTCACTCCTTATGCTCTTCCGCACTCAGTCCTTGGCAGCCAGAAATCTGCTTCCTGTTTCTGTCTGCTTCTGCTAAGTATTTCATACAAATGGAATTACTCAGCTTTTGCTTTCTTGTGTCTCATTTTTCCAAGTAGCATATGTTTCAAGTATGTTGTAGCATGTGTCACTGTTAGGTGTTTTAGTGTTGAATTTTGAAATGGCACATTTTTTGTCTCTTCTAGCAAGAAATTTCCAGTTGTAAAATATTTGATCTTGAATCTAAGTGTAATTTAAGCATTTGATTCTGCATTAGGATACATGGTGTTAATGGAGCCAAATAACAGTGTGTTTCTATTTTATTTGGATCTTGAACACAAAAATGTATTAGATGACTGTGATATGAATTATGGATTTCACACTTATCTTTGGCCTTAATGTGGTTAATTTATTTTCCACTTCCTAATGTTAATTTACCACAATATTCACTGGATAAATCACATTTGATTATATGAACTATTTCCATATAGTTCAGGATAAGGATTCTTATTTTATTTTTTTTTATTTTATTTTATTTTTTTTTTTGGTTTTTGGCCGGGGCTGGGTTTGAACCCGCAATCTCCGGCATATGGGACCGGCGCCCTACTCCTTGAGCCACAGGCGCCACCCAGGATTCTTATTTTATTTTTTTAGAAATCCAGGCATCATTTTTATTCTTTCTTGGTGGGATTTTATCTTTGTTACATAGTAATAGGTTGTGTCCTGGTGCAACCTACAGTAGCTAAATATGACTTTAAGACTTGTTTGGAGAGAGAGAATTTACTCCTATTTAATTTCATCAAAGACCTCTTAGGACATAAGTTCCCAAGTCTTGACTTCATAGAGGTTATTCACTTATTTCATTTGATAAAGTCAAGACCTTCTAATTTTGTACTTAGTGAATTAAAATGTAAAAGATGATATATTGGTGACTCTAATTTATTAGCTGTATGCAGAAGTTTAATTTATACTTGTAAATGATAGTTTTTTAAGTTGCCAATGATGTGAAAGTAAAGAGGACAAAGGGCATGACTTAAAAAGTAAATCACTGTACTTCCTCCCCTTCCTTCCTCAGTAGTTCCTTTGTATCTTAACGCTACCCTGGAAATGTTTGAGTTCAAAGGGCCTCTAATTTTCTTTTAATGAAACAATTTCTAAAAAATAAACTATTAGTTCCAGAAATTGGCCATTAATTAAATAGGTATAACATTCTGATATTTGTTACCACAGACAATATCATGAAATTCTTCATTATTTCCCACAAAATTGACACCAAATTTTCAGTTACTCTTTATGTAGCAGTGAAGCAGAAATGTTTACCATAAATTCAATTAACAGTGGTCAGTGTGGAGTGCTTAACAGAAGTAGATTCTCTTTAATCTTTGTTTCTAAAGAGGACACCCGCGAGCAATTCCTTAGCATCTCTTTTGAGGTACCCTCATCCTTTGATGTAAAGCGACAATGAGATAACCTGTGATTTAACCTGTCTTGTAATTTTAAGGGTAATAGCAGAAACTTGGGGTAGCAGATTAGGAGAGCAAGTTTCACTTAATGTGTTATTGAATTACCGACCATTTGCCTGAGAATGGGTAGGTTGACAGAGTGCCTACCTGGTGCGGAAATCTCCTCGGGGTGGAGTTGAGGGGGCGTGTTGGGGCGGAGAAGGGCCTATTTCATTACAAAAGTCAAGGCAACAAAGTCTCTGCCAGAAATTAAGTTCTGGATAGTACAAGGCTTCAGCCCTCTTACCCCTTCACTTTTAAACGCTGCGATCCTGTGCCTCCACTATGTCCAGAGTATCCAACAGCAGTGACTACAGTCCAGTCTCACAGCAACCTGATAGTCTCGCTTTCGGGGAAGCCTCTTCCTTCTTTTGGACTGACGATCCCAGATTGAATTATCAGTGTGAAACAAGAGGAACCGGCAAAGAGAGAGGACAAGACCGGGTAAAACGACCCATGAATGCATTCTTGGTCTGGTCCCGCGACCAAAGGCGCAAAATGGCTCTGGAGCATCCCAAAATGCAAAACTCAGAGATTAGCAAGCGGCTGGGATGCCAGTGGAGAATGCTCACAGAAGCAGAAAAGTCGCCTTTCTTCCAGGAGGCACAGAGATTACGAGCCCTGCACAAAGAGAAGTATCCGGAATACAGGTATCGACCACGCCGGAAGGTCAAGAGGCTGCAGAAGAGTGGCAGCGTGCTCCCGGAAGTTCCCTCTCCAATGCTGTGCAGCCAAGTGCACCGGGCCGAGAGGATACACACCCTCACATACAGGGACAACCGCACCGAGGCCACACATTCACGAATGCAGGACCAGCTACTGCCCACCGACTCACCCAGCTCGCCGCTGCAACCGGAGCTTTGCATCCCCTGCACAAGCAGATGTCACAATCTGGCTCTGCAGAACTTCTCAGACACTGCCTTCTACCTTTACTGTAATTTACAGCCCTGACGTTTCGCGTCTGTTTTCGACATTGCTTTCCTTTCTCTTGCTAAAAAGGCTCTATTCATTTCAGCTTCACTCATATTCCACCGTTAATTTCAGAACAATGTACGCTGAATGTGTTTAACTTGAAAGGAATCAGGACATTGAAAAGTTATTCCGCCTGTGTTTGGGGTTAACAGAGGGCTGACTTGGTAAGAAGGGACACTGCTTTTTAAATAACCTGCTGAGGAAGACACAGGAAAAACTCACGCTTCATAGGGTAAAAACTTTGTGCTTGGACGGAAAGCTACATGCACTGTGGAAAGCGGTCCTTTCTAGACCATATGTTCGCTGCTCTTTCTGCTACTTTTTCCGTTTCTCTCTGAATTGTGGTTACCTCTCGAATGGATATGTAAACTCTGTCAAACTGGTTTGGTAGTTTCATTGGCTCCCTTGCTCTCTGGAAAAACCAGTTTTTTTTCTCCGTTTGCAAATCAATTCCTTTGCTCCATAGGAATCTGTGTGCTTTCACTTTTAATGTTAGCATGTTAACATCTCTCCAGTAAAATAAAACCTTTAATTCATGTCATTTACTTTTCTGTATGAGACTGGTTGTTTCAGCTCTATTTTGAGAATTTTCTTTTAACAGTGGCAATGCATTTGTTTTTTATCGCTCATTAACGTGGAAGTGTGTGGAATGCAAAATAGAAGAGTGTTGGAAACACAAATAATTCAGATTTATGAAGGTGAGAGGAGGGGGCTGGGCCCCAATCTGTTAATTTGAAGAGTTTTCAGTGAAAATTCAAACCAGATATGTCAAAAAATTTGCAGACAAGGTAAAGTAGGAAACTGGAAATTTACAAAGTACACATTACTTTTAACAGTAAAAATAACTGATAGTAAAAATAGACATTGCATATCACACTGAACTTTCCAGTAGAGACTTTTCAAAACTTTTAAAAAGTAATGCCTCAAATAACAAAACTCAACTGCTTAAATAGCATCTATGACAGTTGGAGCTTATGTTTTTTGTTTTTTTTTAAGTAAGTAAAAGTTAAAAAACAAAAGAACAAACAAACAACAACAAAATTAATTCCACAGACCACACAGACCAGTTTAGCCCAGAAAAGATATTACCTAATCTGATCTTAATGCCAAATAAGAATTATAGATTGCCCATTACCTTTAAATAACTGCTTAAACTATTTTGTAGTATCAAAAACCACTCTTTCCACTCCCTGGGAAATAACCTCTACTTTGAACTTTATCATCATAGGTTAATATACCTATCCTTAAACTTCTGACAGATTGTCTTTACTCTTGAACCTCCTCCTGGGCCTAACTGCTCACTTCCTTTGTAAAACCTAGTTTTAGCAATGAGCCCTGCTAAATCTGTTCAGCAATTACCCTTTTCTCTCAATATCTCATCAGGTTCTTCATCCTTCACCACCCCACCCTCTCCCACTCCTTGCCCCCAGGTGATGTCTAGTCATCCTAGCCTCCTTCTTTAGTCAGAATCTTACTAGGTTTGGTCAGAGATTCCCCTTATCTTTGATGTCTCTTCTTGTTCACTTTTCATCTGCTGATTTCCCACTCTGCACTCTCCCTAGAAATTCTACTTTCCAATGCTGTATTTGGAGTTCAACCCAATCTCTCTCCCACACTGTAAGACCCCAGTGTCATGGTCTCTGTACCTATTCTGGTGGTAATTCTGAATAAATTCTTCATTGCCAAACCCTACCAACTTTCAGAATAAAGAAAAATAAATAAAGAATAGTTTTTCTTTAACATTTCAAATAAATAATAATGCCAAATATTATACCTATCTCCTTTTGTTTAGCATAATTTTGGTGCTACTATAATTATGTTCAAAAATTGCTTAATTATAGTTTCATGTATACAAACATTGTGGAATAACTAAATCAAGATAACATATCTACTACCTCTCATATTTACCTTTTGTGTGTGTGTGTGATGACAATATTTAAAATGTCTCCTTGTAATGTTCAAGTATTGAATATCTTGTTATTAAGTATATTTCCCATGCTATAGTATAATAGATCTGAATGTATTCCTTTAGAAAGAAGAAATACTTTGTATACTCTGGACAACAAAATTCTCCCCAACACCTGTGTCCTTATACCATATTCCATCCCTGCCAATCACCATTTTTCTCAAAAATGTGAAATGCTTCGTGAAATTAAATATCATCTTTGCCCAGGAGCCATGCTAAAGGTCTCTGTATGATTCTAATTTAATAGAATTTTGCTGCCTAAATCAGATTTTTAAAAATTGTTAATATTGCTATGTGGATTTAATTCCACTTTGTTCAGGGAAATAAATAGATGCTTTCTAGTTTTAGCTATGACAAACTATGCTGTTCTTTGTCCATTGTAAAAATGTGGGCTCTGGAAGCAAACTCACCAGATTTGACTCCCTTCTCTGCCATATCATCAACCTGCCTTCAAAAGACACACTTGACATGTTTAGGTCTCCATTTCCTCATTTTCAAATACCACTACTACTACCAACACTACTACTAACAAAACCTACCTCAGTGATGTTGTGAATAGTAACAGTTAATGTATGCAAAAGTGTAATAAATAAGTGCATACAAAAATAATTAGAACAGAGGTCAGTATTGGTAGAAAACTGATGGTATTATTGGCATTTTTGTTTTTTTTTCACTTAAGCTGGCTGGTATTATTTTTCTTTTCCTTTTTTAAATTTCAGGTTAACATGAGGGTAAAAACAACTAGGTAACAATGTTTGTATTTGCTAGGTAGTGTTCCTCTTTTGTTTGTGTTCTGAACCCAATACGCATGCCATATACCCCTACATTGTGACCATTAAGTGAGAACACAAGAATCCCACTCCATCTTCCCCTCTTTCACTCTCCCGCCCCTCAACTTGAATTTAGATTTTCTCTTGTTGTGGGCATGTATTAGATTCTCTGCTGCCTTTTGTATTAGCATTGAGTACATTGGATACTTTCTTTTCCTTTTTTGTGATATTTGACTAAGAAAAATGTGCTTCAACACCATCCAGGTTAATACAAAAGATGTAAAGCCCTCATCTTTTCCATGGCTGAACAGTATTCCATGGTATACATTCACAAGGTGGTAAACTATTCCTGTGCTGGTGAGCATCAAAGCTATATGTAATGCTCTATAAATTTGTGTGTCATCCTTGCATAGGGACCATGGTAAGCTTGTCTGTTTCATTCCAATTTTAAAATATTTGCTGCCACAGGGAGCACTATTGTTAGCTGTTATTAAGTTGAAAGCAATTACCCCATCTAAGAAATATTTTAGTGGAAGACTAATATGGCTATCCATCATCAATTTATTTAAGCAAATATTTACTTATTAATCATTGAAATGGTGGCTCATTTCCCAGTAGTATGAAGTGTCCCAGGTTCACTGGTATAAAATAGACTAATTTTTCATATGTACATAGATTCTTTTCTGACCTTTTATTCAAAAGTTTCTAAGGGCTTTAACTAATCTAATATTGTATTTCACATTGGCTTACTTAAAAGAAAAATTGAAGAATACTTCACACTACATGAGATATTGTACACAGAACTTTTATTTATAGGATGATGAGCTTTGAAAAATGCATAAAACTTAATAGCTACCATCTGAGCTAGGTTATGAAATATTTACATCATCCCTTCAGCCCTAGACATTCCATGTGCTCCTTTCCTTTCTCAAGGGTTCAGATTTATTACTGAAAAAGTACAGATGATGTGGAGAGAGTTATAAATGTTATTTAATATGTATACACTGGAGACTTCAAAGTGAAGACCTAAAGATACAGAGGAAACTGTCCAATTTTATGCTTTGCTCAGGTTCAACAAAGTATGGACAGCTTTGCTTATGAGGCTACTTCTGAGGCCTTCATTTGGGATTCTGTTCTCTGATGCCCTACATTCCCCACTGTGAAAATTTCCCAAGAAGTGTCACAACCCAGATTTTGGATTGGTGGAGTGTTTTACAAGTCATTGAATCACTCCTTACATCACAAGAATAGGCCATTCCATTTCAGTACTTAGCAGTTCTGTCTTACTTCAGCTGTCCACCAAAGTCAGGGTGGTATATGATTTGAGTAATCAGATACTTAGTAAGAGGCATTTCTATGGAAACTGTGGCTAGAACAAACTATAAACACAATGTTTGCATCTACAAGGCAGCCTGTTGAGATGGTTTTTACATGTTGAGCTCAAAGCACCTTTTAAATGAATTTTAAGCAGATAGTGGCAATCTTTGATGGATTTTTTTTCAGTTTGTTGTTTGTATCAGTAAATTTTCTGACTTATCTACATATCAACAGGTATGAAGACTGTGTCTATATTAAGTTGCTATACCTATATCAAGCTGTTTATCAGCTTGCAGGGCTTCAGGAAAATAATGTTTTAAATGTAGTGATTTTGAAGACAGAAAAGTGGCCTACAAGATGGAATCTGAGGAGATAAGCCCGGCAGTGCAGCTGATTTAGTCTGCTTGGCCCACATTCTTTTCCCAATGGCCATATTTATCTATTTCAGGTTTCCCATGCTTGTCAGAATATTTATCTCAAAAGGCTTTTGGGGAGGTACTCACATTTAGATAATAAGTGTTGTTATATTGTTAGACTAGGAATTACTTTTCTGTTGTTTAAGTATTGTTACATAGATAAAACAAGGGATAGAGCTCTTTTAGTCCTATATATCACATGCCTGTGTCTTTTCGCCACCAAAATATGCAGAAGAGCCCATTATTTTTTTTTTTGAAACAGAGTCTCACTTGGTCACCCTTGGTAGAGTGCAGTGATGCCTTAGCTCACAGCCACACTCTTGAGTTCAAGTTATCCTCTTGCCTCAGCCTCTTTAGGTAGCCGGGACTACAGGCACCTTCCACAATGCACAGCTAGTTTTAGAGATGGGGTTTAGCTTTGGGTTAGGCTAGTCTTGAACCTGTGAATATAAGTAATCCACCTGCCTTGACCTCCCAAATGCTGGGATTACAGGTGTGAGCCACCATGCCCAACCCTAGCAAGGGCTACTTTTGTATTGTTTTCTTATCAAGATTATTTCAGACAAAGTTAAAAATTTCCAGGTTTGTTTCCTTGTAAATCTAGAAGAACAAATAGGAGAGGGTACTCTCACTGTTCTCCAGAATTGCTAGTTCCCTGGCAATAAATTTTTGCTTAACAGTGACAGGAGGCTAAACCCTCTTTGGTAACATTTCTGGCTATCACAAAGAAGCCCCTAGACTACTCTAGTAAGTGTTGGCTGGTGAAGCCTTATGGTCACCTGGACAGGTGGGCAGGCTAGCAGTTGCAGTGCTCAGAGGTTCCTAGCAGCACTGCCATTGTCAGGAGATTTATAAGAGACTTTAAGCTCTGCTCTTGCACCCTCATCATTGTCATCACTAACTAAGATCCATCAGCTTTATTCTGATTGTGTGCTGAGACTATTAGTTCTCATCAGTTCTGGTTTTGTTCTCAAGAAATCTGACGTGCCTGTATCTGGTCTGTATTTTGGGAACTCAGGCCTCTCTCCCTAAAAATAGTCCTTTGGGGCAGGTTGTCTGCTTGGTTTTAGTATAGGTACTCACCACTGACTTAAAAAGAAATGAAATTTTATGGTAACATGGCCAGGCCTATGTATCATCTAGATTCTGGAGAGAAATAATTCTAAATTCTGGGTACTTGAATGACTATAATGATATTACATTGTTTAAAATAAAAAGTTTTATCAAAATACTTAAGTTTTTCTTGGTTTATGAGTTTCAAAGCAGTAATTACAACTATATTTTAATCCCTGGACTGCATTATACTTCTGATTTATGAGGTGTAGAAATGGTTAGCAGAAAAATAATATAAAAATAATAATGAAAACCTAAACTACTAATACAAACAAGTTAGGTAATGAAAAGATTAATAGTCTGAATAAAAAAATACATGCTTAAAAGCTGGCAAAGATAAATTCTACTTCTGTCTGTGTGTGAGTCTTTATGCGTCACATGCCTGTGCTATTTCACTACCAAAATATGCAGAAGAGCTCTAATTAACTGGCTTAAGAAAAGATGGGGGAAAAGTAAGCACATATTTTATCAGGAAAACAGAAAAGGATGCAAATGCCTCTTCATTCCAGTGACTTTGGTAATGTTTGACAAATAAAACTCGTTTTAAAACTGTTATTAAGGCTCAGATGTTCAAAGATTATAGAACTGCCACTAAAAGAACCAGACCAGCGCTATCTTAAAAGTTTCGTTTCCCTGCCATTTCATTCAGTAAGTTCCACTTTCCAGACACATCCAGGCAATTCCCCGAAATCATGAGACAACCGCCCACCAATCGGGGACCTCCAACCTAACCAATCCAGAAGCGATCCTTTATTTCAAGCTGTGCACACCCACCCCCTCTGAGGGACCATAAGAACCCCCTGCTCCAGAGCTCTGGACTCCTGGCTCTGAACTGTTACAATGGAGTCCCCGGGAGCCCAAGTTCAAACTTGCAATAAAAGGCCCTTTTGCTTTTGCATTGGAGTTGGCTCCCTGGTGGTCTTTGTGGGGGATTTCAAGATCTGGGCACAACATTTGGTGTATTGGCTGGGAAATCCCCCAAGACCCCTTGAGGACTCCAACCTGAAGGGCTGCTACATGTCTGTCTTGTCTGCTGTGGATGTTTTTGGAAATCTGGAATCTGTAAAGGTGGTCAGTGTAAAGTCAAAGTGGACATGCTGGAGGCTGCCAGCCAGGGGTGCCGAGGAGATGTCCTGGCCCCTTCTGCAAGGGACCTTGCCCCCCCCCACTGCCCCCTGGACCGAGATGTGGAACCCTAATGGCGTGGTATGGACATAGTACAAACTCTTATAGTTTTTCTGGGTGGACAAAGCAGTTGTGCTCACAGCACGGTCAGAGACCATCATCCTATTGTTTCTGTGGACTGCCGATTTTGTATGTCCTCAGTCTGTTTATGAGTTTTATGTTACATTGGTATCTTAATGTTGCTGAACTCAGAGCTCAAAATTTAGGACATGTGGTTGGAAAAAAAAAGAGCTAAACCGATTACTTTTTGCAGGACCAAGTGGCCAACCTTTAATGTTGGCTGGCCTCCACAGGGAACTTTTCATCTCCCCCTCCCTGACTGAAAGTACTTCCTGAGCAGTTTGGTTCTTGCAGTGTGGGAGAATGTCCTAACTCCCCTAACATGAAACCCCACAAACCTTCTGTGCTGCTTTACACTGTTTTGCAGGATAGTGCAGACCAAGATCTACTTTGCCCTCCTTCATATCACCCCTCACTGAACACCCTCCCCCTGTGGGGGTTGCACTAGTGCTCTCATAGGGGGCTGGGCCTCCCCTCCCACTGCACAACTGCTCCCCCACCCCCTTTGCATTAGCCCTCCATTCCAGTGATGAAGGGGTGAGGAAGGTGGGGCGGGGGTGGGGTGGACAGTCCCCAGTGGGCCCTGGGTGGGTTGTACCTTTGGGGCTGGAGGACTTTTCTTTCTCTCCAGGAGCCACATGAAAAAAAGCCAAGTGAGCGCACAAGGTGGGTGGTGATGTTGGCTACCCACCCGACCCATCCTGAAATATGGATCAAGAAGTCTAACACATGCATGAGTCAGGGACTTGCATGAAAGTTGTGGTGGGGGACCACCCCTCCCAGCCAGAGACCAGCCGCCACCGGGCACATTTCCACCAGCTCCAGGATAGCTGAGAAGACTCAGTAGGGAAGGTAGCTGGAGGCCCCCGCCCTTTGCAGGGCAGGCCTACCTCACAAGTGTTACAGCCCCCTGGCAGCAGCGCTGGAGGAATCCTGAGGCCTAGGTGAGGCTTAGAACCTTTATTATTGGCCCTTTGCCACTAGTAATTTGTATAAATAGAAAAATATTTTTACAAACTGAATCTTTGTCAAAGGATAAGATTTTTGCCTTTTAAACTTTCTAATTATCAGTTTGGCTGAGTGAATAGGTGACTTCATGGTAAACTGGGATGATATTTTATGGAAAGTGAGTTTTTGAGAGTAAGAGAAATTAAACAGAAAGGAGAATTGCATGGTGTAAAGAAAGAATCTTGTGTGATAAATTTTGTCCTGAAACAGAATGGTTGTGTAAAATAAAAGGCAGGGCAAAGGTTAAAAAAAGTTTAGAAGTTTGTAGATGGTCTGTGCAGGTTAAATGAAGCTCATAAAAGAAAATTTGTGAAAGAATTTACATGTAATCCAGTTGACTATGTATTGCCTTTAAAATCTTTTAACTTGTTTTTCTTTCTTTTTTTTTTTTTTTTTTTTGGCCGGGGCTGGGTTTGAACCCGCCACCTCCGGCATATGGGACCGGCGCCCTACCCGCTGAGCCACAGGCGCCGCCCAATCTTTTAACTTGTAATCTTGTTTGAACAAATGTTTTAGGCCTTTGATATTTGACAAACCTTCTGAAATCAAAATTCTAAAGTTTGGTCTTTTGAAATATCAAGACCACTGAAAGTCTGAGAAAAACACATTAGACTTATTTGATTTGTTAAAAATTGTAGGAAACACTGTCAAATATGAAATGGTGATTAATTTCATGTGAGTTATGATTATATGGATGTTCTAATATTATAAAACATCGATTTGTCCTAATTCACATTGACGGTAATAATTTTAAATCATCTCAAAAAGTATTTTTTATGTAACTGGCTGAGTCCAAAGTTCATCCTAAGAATAAAAAGAAATATTAAGAGAAGCTGATGAATTCTCTCAAATTCAAATTACTGATGTCTTTGGAAATTGAATACCTTTGGACTAAAAGAAGATTTTTTGAACTTTCATTAGAAAGATAACATGTCTATAAGTATTGCTAACTTAACTTCAAAAAGAACAGAAATCTGTTACGTGGAACTGGGCTGGTTTGTAATGGCTTTTTGTTCTAAATATTGTTAATTCTTTCTGTGTTCTGTTTTCCAGAAGTCAAGAAATAATTTTCTGTCTTTTGAGCTATTTGCAGCTTTTCAAACAATGTGTGTACTTATGAGCAGAGTTTAAAGCATGTATTTTTTTCTCTCTCCTTGATTTCTCTAGAATGTGAAAGCCATTTGTAAGTATTCTTAATTTTTGATAATACAGTTATTTGCATAACTTCAATAAGAATCTGTTTCGTTCTATATGACATGATGAAGGCATTGGTTATTTTACCAAGGCTTTGGCTGGAATAACATTTCCAGAGGTGTCCAGACTATGTTAAGGAATTAAGGTTGACATTATTAAGGCCAATAAAAAAAAAAAAAAGCCTTTGGAAAACTGGCCAGATACCCATCAGTAACATTTCCTGATCTGTGGTAAGTAATGAAGGTCACTTGCTGATGGGTCCAGGAATCAAAATGTGCTTGGAAACCTCAAGAGAAGAGGGATTTATGCAATGCATACAGGTATCTAACAGCTCAGATGAAACCTGGGCTCTGAAAGGCTTTCAAAAAGTCCAGCATGAGATTCCTTATAAAAGGTTCTAGCAAAGCCAATTTTAAAAGAAAAAAAGAGCCTAAATGGCTAATAATTAATTATTCTTACTGCACTTTATGCAAATAATCAGACTCCATATATTAAAAGTACAGTTTATTTTGGCAAATAAGTTAGTTCTACTATAATTTGCCTTTAGTAAAGAGAGAAATAGGAGAGAGAAAAATAGTTTAAAAGGAGGAAAAAGAGTCTGTGGTCCACCTGTATTCAGATCCCAGCCTTGTCTATACTCATAAAATGAGACATAACTGTTTTACTAAATTGATCTATTAGATGGGAATAAGAGACTGGCCAAAAAGTATAGAATTATATATAATAGTTATTTTTACTCTGAAACCTTAAGACTCAACAAAGATCACCTGTTGGCTACACTGGAAAACTTGTGCAATATTAAATGTTATCTAAAATTTCCCAGCAAATGGTATAACTGTAAACACTGCATTTTACTCTGCTGAATCTGCTGCCAGCAGAAGCCAAGTGTCCCACTTGTCTAAACTTAAAAGAGGCCTTTTTCAGTGTAAGGCTGGCTCTGGGAAGCCTGGAACTGTTTGCCTTCCAGTGGGAGAGACCAGACATAGAAACAGTACACATGGACCAGGTTGCCACAGGGGTTCAAAACACCCATGATTTTTGAAGACACACTGACTTGTGACCTCCAGAAATTCCTGGCTGAGGAATCAGAATGTGTGCTGTTCCAATATATCAATGACTTCCTTTCAGGTCACCCTTCCCAGGAAGTCTGTGCCTGAGGCATGGACTGTCTTTTATGACATCTAGAGATATGTGGCTATAAAGTGTCTAAGCAGAAGGCCCAAGTCTGCCAGCAGCAAGTATGTTATCTAAGATTTACTATTCAGCAAGGGGAAAAGAATCTAGGCATAAAATAAAGGCAGGTCATTAATCGCCTCCCCACCTCCAAGAAACAAAAGCAAGTTTGAACATTCTTAGGCCCAGTTGGCTTTTGTTGTCTTTGGATCCCCAACTTTGCCATCTTAGCTAAGCCTTTGTATCAGGCAACTAAAAGAGAGGAGGAAGAGCTCTTGGAGTGGGGAAGAGAATAGGAATGTGCCTTCTCCCAGCTAAAAATAAGGCTGATGGCTGCACCTGCATTGGGACTACCAGACTTGGCCAACCCCTTTACTCTGTATGTTTCACAGAAAAATAAAATAGCTGGGGATGTGTTAACCCAGCTGGTTAGGTCCTGGCCAAGGGCTGTAGCCTACCTCTCTAAGCAGTTATATAGAATGGCAAGAAAATGGCCACCCTGCTTACAGGCTCTAGCCTCTATTGCTCTCCTTGTGCAAGAAGAGATAAGCTGATTCTAGGGCAGGATCTCAGAATGAAAGTACCCCACTCTGTGGTTAATTTAATGGACACTAAGGAACATTTTTGTCTCTCTAATGCAACACTCTAAACCAAGCCATGCTCCTTCCAGTCAGTGGAAGAGAGACTGAGCATGACTGTACAGAAGTTATAGATAATGTGTACTCTAGCAGACCTGACTTGCATGACCAGGCCTGGACAGATACAGACTGGAACTTGTATGTAGATGGAAGCAGTTACATGATAGTTCCAGGTGAGTCGTGAGCTGGGTATGCAGTGGTCACCTTAACAGAGACTGCAGAGGCTAAGACCCTTCCTCAAGGGACATTGACTCAGAAGGCTAAGTTAATTGCCTTAACTGGAACCTTAGAACTAAGTCAAAGAAAGAAATGTGAATGTTTTTCTGACTCTCTAAGTACACAGGACATTGTACAAGGAGAAGGGACTATTAAATTCTAGGGAAAAAAAAAAAAAAGGACATTAAATGTTAGTAAGAGATAACTTCAGTTGTTAAAGGCAGTATGAAATGAAAACCCCAGAAAGTGGCAGTTATGCACTGTCGTGGACTTCAAAGAAATGCTTCCACCATCACTAAATGGAACACCAGAGCTGATACTGAGGCAAAGAAGGTTGCCTCCCAGCCATACCAGGTGTCACCAGTGGCTCCCCTCATGCCATGGGTCCCAGAGCTCACCCCTATCTAATCCCGGGAACAGAAGGAATGCTTGGCAGTGGAAGGGAGCCAGGAAGCAGAGGGAGGATGAATAAAAATGCCAGACACATGAGTAGTAGTCTCCAGATTCTAGGAGCCACCGTAGTGACAGGATTGTTTGATGAAATTGCTGGGCCAGTACTTCTACATCCCCAACTGGCAGCCCTGGCCAAAACTGTCATTCTACAGTATGTCACCTGCACCCAGTTCAATGTGTGCCAAGGACCAACGGTACCCCCAGGAATCCAGTCATATAGAGCAACACCCTTCAAGAACTTCCAGATCAAGGGACAAAGTTTAGGTCTGGAATCAGAACCTGGTACCCTTAAACCAAGGTAGAAAGGATCTTACACCATCATCCTGACCACATGCACGGCAGTGAAGATAAAAAAAATCTTCACCTAGAGTCATCACAGCTAGATGAATAAAGCTTCACTGCCCCTTGAAAAGTAAAAGTAAATTTTAAGACATACAACATGCCCTACTCCAGTCACATACTGGGAGCTGGTTGGTCAACGCATGGCCGAAGCCTGAGGAAACTCCTCAAGGAACTTGCCTTAATTAAACTTTAGACTTTGATAAAAAAAAAAAGAAAGAAAGAAAGTGTGGGGGGATTGTGTGCTGTTGTAAGTAGAAAATGCTGTTTTTACACTGATTGTTCAGGAAAAATGAAAAAAAAAAATCAATGGCCTTTGTGCAGGGGAGCTTGCACAAGTGTAGATTAGAAAGAAAAAATAATCAGAGCTGGTACAAGTCTCTCTTGGCTAACAACTCTAATATCAGCCCTGGCTGTGTTATTGTGTTATTACTCCTACTGACTGTGGACCCCACTCCTAATTGTGTTATTACTCCTTCTGACTGTGGGCCCTTGCATTATCAATAGGTTCATCACTTTTGTACAGGAAAGTGTAAGAGCCATACAACTGCTAGTCTTAAGAGGCCAATATTGGCCCCTTTCAGACAGAAAGCTAGAGATGACACACATGGTACCAGAAGCATGATTGGGTCCATGAATTTACAAGTAGAGGGGAGAATGAAAGAACCAGACCAGCGCCATCTTAAGAGTTAAGTTTCACTTTCCAGACAAGCCCAGGCAATTCCCTGAAACCTATCAAGATCTGGGCACAACACCACTTCTGTGATATTTATAATTTTTGTGGGATTTGACTGTGAGCTTTTGTTCTTAACATTGATCCTGCAAATTCTGAGGTATGGATAGGTGGCTGTGGTGAGGCTTAGGGACTCATTCCCAGTGCCTAGACCTGGAGCTGCCAGCCATAATCAAGTGGCCCCTTCTTTCCTGCTTCAGCTTTGATCCTGGCTATAACAAGAGAAATTGAATTCCCCAGTCATCCTGTGTTCTATCTCTGCCCTGGTAAATGCATCAAGGGCTTGGGCAGGTCCTGTACTTTATAGCCATTTTTGGTGCCAGGTGGTCATGTGAGACTTAGGAGGACCCAAAAAGATATCAGCCATAGTGCCTAAGTTGTGGTTCCAAAATACTTTTCCAAAAGCAAACTTTTCAATAACTTAAAACTGAAATGTCATGTTAAATTAGAAAGATAATTATAAGATATCCGAGGTTCTTGTAACACTTTGGCTATCTATAATTGTTTGGGAAACTGACTTTTTTCCCTGTCAATGAATTAAGATATTTTTGCCTTTTAAAATCAGTTTGACTAAATAAATGACTCTCCTCAGAGTAAACTGCGATTCCATTTTATAAAAAAATGTTTTTGGTAAGAAAGGTTAAACAGAAAGAAAAACAGCATTTTGTAAGAAAGTATCTTGTCTGGTAAACTTGGTCAAGGAATAGAATGACTGAATATTTAAGAAAAAGGAAAGTGAGGACAAAACAGACGGTATTTAGTGTTTATAGGTTATCCATGAAGGTTGGATATAAGACACAACAGAGAATTTAAGAAGGAATGTACATGTGATCCAGTTGGCTATAATTTATGAAATTTGGTTAAGACAATGAATTTTGCTTGAAATATTAATTCACTCTTGATGAAATTAAATTACATGTTTTTCTCTAATTAAAAAAAAAGGCTCACTACAGGTTTTTGTTTGTTTTCACCTTTTCCAAAAGCGGCCTAAAAGAAGCAAAAATTTTATGATTTATCAAGCCAATACCAGCATTGCCTTTTTTAGGGTTTTGGCTAACTAGAAAAAAACAAAGCTTTAAAAGGGCTAAGGTTTATTTCCACATAATCTCTTGTTTTGCCTTCAGAATCTTTTGAGTTGTGATCCTGTTTGAACAAATGTCTTGTTTGATATTTGACAAATCTTCCAAAATAAAAATTCTAAATTCAGTCTTTTTTACCTCAAATTATCTTTTGAAAGATTAGAACGAATGAAAATCTAAGAGAGGCATATTAGACTTATTTGGTATCTATTATGTCTATACAGGAAACACTGTAAATATAGAATGGTGTTCAATTTTCTTTGGAATATGTTTAGTATGTGTTGTTAAGATATTTTTAATATTCTAGAATATTGACATGCCTTAGTGTACATTATCAGTAATAGTTATGGTTATCATGTTAATTTGTCATATGCCACAACAACAACCAGCTTTGTTTGTCAATTTTCTCTTTAACTGTGGTTATTCCTTTGTTTTGCCCAGGCAATTATTTTTATTTTGATTCATCTCTGAAATTGTTTTTGAACTGGCTAAGTCCAAAGTTTGCCCTTTAAGGCAGGACATAGAAAGACTGACAGGTTCTATCAAGTTTCCGAGAGCTTGGGAGATTGTATGCAAACAGAATAAAGCAAACTTCCAGGACTTTAATTGAAAAGCTGACACATCCATGAATATTGGTAAGTTAAGCTCAAATTAATTACATGAGACTGAGCTAATTTTTATAACTTTTTATTTAAAACATTGCTGATTCTTTCTGTGTACAAGCCAAGGTTTTGCCATCAGATTATGTAAATAACTGAAATTCCTTTCCTCAAGGTTGATGGACCTTCAGAAAGTGGCTTATTTATCTTTTTATTTACTTATTAATTTATTTTAGACAGAGTCTCCCTCTGTTACCCTAGGTAGAGTGCAGTGAAATCATCATAGCTTACTACAACCTCAAACTCCTGGACTCAAGTGATCCTCCTACCTTACCCTCCCAAGTAGCTGAGACCACAGGTATGTGCTATTGAAGGAAAGTACTACCAAATCCAAAAAGGGGGGGGGACCAGATATGTAGCAGCACCCCTAACCCCCTACCATAAGAATGTAACCTTTTGTAACTGTCCTAGGAAATAGCCCCGAGCTGAAGCAGATAACCGGTAACTGGTTCTGAAAGAAAAAAGCTAAGCAAATGTTTAACTGCTGATCTTGTCTTAAGACAGATGAGTAATGAACCAGAGTTCTTCTTATCTGGAAAAGCCCCTATGTCTGCTACCCCTCCCTAAAGTCCCTGCTATGTCTGCTGCCCCTCCCTACTTTGTGGTTTTTACCTTTATAGGCTTGTAATACCTGCTGTTCAGGGCTTGACTCCTCGGTTCCTAAAAGAGTTACGAGTCAAGCCCCAGCATGCCGGAATAAAATCCTCTTGCTGTTTGCATCAAGCAACGTCTCTTGCGGTTGATTAGGGTCGTCATCGCTCAGGGCAGAGTGGGGGATCCTGCCCCAAGTCTTTCACTATGATGTACAAATGTGTATTAGCCAGGCTATTTTTTAGAACTTTTATAGCATTTTATATTCCCACCAGTAATGTGTGAGATTTTCATTGCTCTACATGCTCACCAAAAATGGTACCTGTTAATGTCTTAAAATTTAACCACAGAATGAGATATGTAGTGATAATAATTGAAATGATTATATTTAATTATTTTCTGCAAGAATAGCATGCCTTCTTAGCAATCTTCCCAGGAATTTCAAGGTTAACAATCAATTTTCATATTTGTTTTCTAAAATATTATTAATGTTTCCTAAAATCTCAGTGTTGCTTTCAAATGACTAGAAAATTCTGCTGCTTTTTGATTGAGGCCTTATAAAATTGGTAGATTAAAGTAGGGAGAGTAACAAAACACAGGCATACATTGTAAAAAGTAGTCCAAGACTGCTCTGTGATAGAGTTTGAAA